>NC_083281.1:75801524-76101524 GCF_963506605.1 Zootoca vivipara
TTTAATCCGTTCCGAATGGACCTTCGTAAGTCGAAAAAATCGTAAGTCAAAGGCAATGGGGGAGAAAATTTTAAAAAATCCGTAAGTCGGAAAAAATCCTATCTAAACCACATCCAAAATGGCGGACGGAACTCTCTTCGTAACTCGAAACATTCGTATGTCGAGTCATTCGTAAGTCGAGGTACCACTGTATCTGACTTTTAGAAGACATCTGAAGGCAGCCCTGTTTAGGGAAGTTTTAATATTTGATGTTTTATCATGTTTTTAATATTCTGTGGGGAGCCACCCAGAGTGGCTGGGGAAACCCAAACAGATGGGTGGGTTATTTATTTATAAATAAATAAATAAATAAAATATTATTATTATTATTATTATTATTATTATTATTATTACTATTTCTGCTGCTACTGACCTTAACCAAACAGTAGGGTGCGCACCCCTGAAATAATAATAAAAAGATGTTTCTGTTTGAAATCCAATGATACTCCACATAACTATCTGAAATTATTTATATTCAGTACCATTTGACAAGATGCAATGGCATTTTAGTATTTAACAGCCTTTGGTAACTGGAACGAGGATAAGCAGCCCAAACACTCCCTCCTGCAGAGGCTGATGGCCACCAGACGGGGAGGGAGATGGCAGATGGTGGAATGAGCTCCCATCCCAGCTGGAGTGGAGCCTGGGGGCCACCCGAGGGCATCCAGCAGCTCCCTGAAACAAGTGGTGTGGGCATCTGATTGTTGTGCTCTGGTGTGCAGCAAGTAATGGCTTCCATTGGAGTGTGAGACCAGGCGAGGCCAGGTGAGGTTCAGGTGGGATGCTGGCTCATCCCTTGAGAGGACTGGGATGGAAGGACTCTCTGTCTGAAACCCTGGAGAGCTGCTGTCAGACGGAGGAGACAATACTAAACCAGATAGTCTAATCTGGTATAAGACAGCACCCCATGTTCTGCCCTAACATCTAGTTTCTCTGCTCCAGACTTTGAATTCCAGTTCTTGCTTCAAATGGCAAGAAAAGAGATTGTAAGTTAACATTAGGAAAAAGTTTCTGATGGTAAGAGTTGTTCAACAACGGAAGGGCCTCTCTCGGAAGGTGGCGGACTCTCCTTCCTTGGAAGTTTGTACGCAGAGGTTGGATGGTCACCTGTCATGGATGCTGTAGCTGTGGTTCCTGCATTGCAGGGGGGTTGGTCTAGATGACCCTTGGTGCCCCTTCCAACTCTACAATTCTATGATTGTGTTGACCACAAGGCTTCACTTTTCCAAGAAGCCCTGGGCTTGAGTTTTAATAGAGGGGCCCTGGGCGGATAAGGGAATTAGACCCAAACGTGGATAAGGGATGAACGTTCACCCCCAAATGGAGATTGGAGATAACTAACCTTTAATTACTTTTTCAATGCCCCTTCCCCAATTTTCCTTCCTCGTCCTTTAGTCTCTTCCATGTGTGTTCAAGCAGCCTTGAACTGTTTACCGATGCTAAAGACGAGCTTCTCTCGGGGCCTATTCACTCAACAGGACTGCCAGGGAAAACGTTAAGAAATTAATTTAGCCTACAGCAACATGTCAAAAATATGGGGGCGGGGGTTGAAAAGAGGGGAAATGTGGGGGGGGGGGGTTGGGGAGCCAACACAACCAAAGCCAGGATTCAGCTTTAACTAGAATGTCAGCTCAGTGGAATGCAGAATGTCAAGACCGGGAGTAATGACAAGCAACTGCAAACTGGTTATTATCTACTCTTTCCATGGAAAGGGGGGTTTGAAAATAACAGCTCATTAGGAAACCCCCATGAGGTTAAAACAGCAGACATAGTAAAGGGGAGGGGGCAAGGGGGAGGAGAAAGGAGGTATTGTTTCTGGAAAAACATCTTCGGCAGCTCAATGCATCTCATGGAAAACAGTTTGCTTCTTCTCCTAGACAAGGGTAATGTGAGGGAGGGGAGCTGAGACAGAAGCAATGGGAGTGGGGGTGGGGAAGGAACGCCCCCACCACCACCGTGCTCACCAGCTTCCATCCAACCCCCACCTATGGCAAATGACTACATAACCGCATCCAATATTCTGGTTCTTCTGAAGGCGGTGGATTCTCCTTCCTTGGGGAGGCTGGAAGGTCATCTGTCAGGGATTCTTCAAGTTGTGATTCCTGCATTGCAAGGGGGGTTGGGTTGGACTAAATGACCCTTGGGTGACTGTTTTCTGGAGCAAATCACCTGTGATGGCTCTAGGAACTCAGCAAGGGCTCTTGCCTCCGCACTCTGCTCGGAGGGAAGCGTCTGGTCGGCTAATGTGGGAAAGTGTTGTTGCAAACCTCCCTGAGATCTACAGAGGAAGGGTGGTAGGCAAATTAAATAAATAAATAAATAACAACAATAAAATGGGATTGCACCCTACATGGATCTCTGTGGTCTGATCTTACATCCTTATCCCTTTTTTGCAGGTTCAGAGATGAGAAGTGCCCATCTGACAGGAAGGCTTGTTGTTGTTGTTGTTTAGTCGTTTAGTTGTGTCCGACTCTTTGTGACCCCATGGACCAGAGCACGCCAGGCACTCCTGTCTTCCACTGCCTCCCGCAGTTTGGTCAAACTCATGTTGGTAGCTTCGAGAACACTGTCCAGCCATCTTGTCCTCTGTCGTCCCCTTCTCCTTGTGCCCTCCATCTTTCCCAACATCAGGGTCTTTTCCATGGAGTCTTCTCTTCTCATGAGGTGGCCAAAGTATTGGAGCCTCAGCTTCAGGATCTGTCCTTCCAGTGAGCACTTGGGGCTGATTTCCTTCATAATGGAGAGGTTTGATCTTCTTGCAGTCCATGGGACTCTCAAGAGTCTCCTCCAGAACCATATAATCGTGTGAGGGAACCTGTAACACAGCCTTCTCCAACCTGTTACCCTACAGATGCTTGCACTATAAAGGTAAAAAAGTAAGGTAAAGGACCCCTGGATGGTTAAGTCCAGTCAAAGGCGACTATAGGGTTGCGGCGCTCATCTCGCTTTCAGGCCGAGGGAGCCGGCGTTTGTTCACAGACAGCTTTCCGGGTTATGTGGCCAGCATGACTAATCTGCTTCTGGTGACAGAAACCAGAGCGCACAGAAACACCATTTACCTACACGCCACAGTGGTACCTATTTATCTACTTGCACTGGTGTGCTTTTGAACTGCCGGGTTGGCAGGAGCTGGGACAGAGCAACGGAAGCTCACTCCGTCACAGGGATTCGATCGTCACATGGACCTTCTGATCGGCAAGCCCAAGAGGCTCAGTGATTTAGACCACAGCACCACCCACAATCCGCTTGCACTATAACTTCTAGTTCATTAGAGCAAATGGGGCACCAGCGCCCATCTGCCTGCCTTATTGCATAAGAACAGTACAGTAAGAGGTAGCACTATTTGCCAGTTTTCTCCTTCTTGGTCCCTTAGTGCTGGCCTTGTAGAATGTGCAGCAAGGGCAGCAACAGAACTAAATTTACCTGTTTTTGCTTGCTGTTGGCTCTGGCACCACCTACTGCTGGTCTCCCTGCCTTCTTCCCTATCCGTCCCAATGGGCACCAGCCAACGCTTAGAATGGAATAGTTTCTACTCATGCCACAGGACTCCCCCCAGTCAGTGACAGCTGGGATAGCTCAGTTGGCAGAGCACGAGACTCTTAATCTCAAGGTCATGGGTTGAAGCCCCACGTTGGGCAAAAGATTCCTGCATTGCAGGGGGTTGGGCTAGATGACCCTTGCGGTCCCTTCCAGCTCTAAAATTCTATTTTATGATTCTCCTGCTGTGCCCACCCAAATCTGCTCTGCAGTTTCCCCGCAACGCTGAAGACAAAGCTTTCCCGTTGTTATTGTCATTACAAGATGTGCATCACTTTGGGAGACAGTATTTGCACGAAAAGCTGGATAGAAACCAAACTATAAGAAATAAAACGGGTATTTGAGTAAAAACCTGCACAAACAGCATCTTGAGGCAATTGCATACCACAATCAGATTACAGTCGTACCTTGGTTTTCGAACAGTTTAGTTCTCAAACGTTTGGCTCCCGAACGCCGCAAACCCGGAAGTGAGTGTTCCGGTTTGTGATCTATTTTTGGAAGTCGAATGGACTTCCAGAATGGATTCCGTTCTACTTCTGAGGTACAACTGTAATGCCCCCTTTTGCCAGCATTTTGTCAAAACACACGCGCATGTCGGTAAGACGAGAGGAAGTCAAAGTAGGAAATGAATTGAGTGAACTGGCGCTGTGGCAAAGCACACATGCTTCACTTCCAGGTTTAATTTTGGAAATTTTCACAGCCTGGGGAGAATTCAGAAAGAGTGGAATGCCCAGCATGGAAAACAAGGAGAGATGTATTGAGAAAATGGAATACAGTAAATTGACTCTGTGCACCACTGTGGCATCAGCAGCCAGCACAACAAACCTCACACTCACCTCAGATCTATTTGCATGCAAAGCAACCAACTTGCCACCTGCTCAGAAAATGGGCAAAGATTGCTGGCTGCCTTTAACAGGCTTGCAAGCAAAGATTCGAGAATGACCCTGGACATAACAGAGGTGAGCACAAACAAGGACAGAGATTGCGGGGGTGGGGGCAGGATCCAGGGGAATCAGTGTCCCTGTATGACAGCAAACAGACGAGAGCGTGTTGTGCTCAACACGCACATATGAAAGAATAAATATGTAGAAAAGTATGTATAACATATAATGATATATATGTTACAGTTTGCAGTTGCAGCTAGTTGGAGGAAGAACTGCCAAGAATGATCCGAGGAAGACTCAAACCTTGTGTTGCTCAAGATGAGAGGATAGAAAACTATCAAGATGCCTTAGCTGCACAGGTGGATGAAAAACAAGGGCCAGTACAAATGCCAGCTGAGGCTGGGGCAACTGTTCAAAGCATTCCACATATCCCACCTATGCTTTCTTCTGGGCACACCGAGATGCCGAGCAAAAATATTAATCCACCTTGCTATATATCTGAGCTGACAGTTACCAGACTGAGGCTGTTCAGTCAGAACAAAAGGAGGGCAAGAACAGGAAATGCTAATTAAGAGATACATACCCTCTAGAAATTTGTCAGATAAATAACACAAGTATACTTATTTCGCAACCGTGCTGAAACTTAGGAACCCGTGAATATAAGGGCATAACAAACTGAGATATGCAGAAACGCTGGAGATGGGTAGTTCTAACAGTGGGCCTATGCAGCAACGGGAAAGCAGACAGAGATTTTAAAAATAATAAATAGTGCGGTGCAATGGAGCGAAGTCAAGCAAAATTATGTCTTAATTTACTTATGGTGGGTGGGTGGGTGTTCATGTTATATATTGTTGTAGTTATTTTTTATTTATTTTGGGGGGGGGAATCAATAAATCGTTGTAAAAACAAACAAACAAACAAACAAACAAACAAACAAACACATCCCTCTTAAATTCTGTCAAGATCAGCATCCTGTTTCTCACTGTGGCCAAGCAGATGCCCCAAAGGGAAGCCCCAAAGCAAGCAGGACCCAAGCACAACAGCGGCAACTCTCTATTCATGATTCCTAGAAACTGGTACAGTGGTACCTTGGTTCTCAAACTTAATCCGTTCCGGAAGTTCGTTCCAAAACCAAAGCGTTCCAATACCAAGGCACGCTTTCCCAATGAAAGTAATGCAAAACAACCCCTAAAACAGCAATTTAACATGAATTTTACTATCTAATGAGACCATTCATCCATAAAACAAAAGCAATAATCAATAATCCATAAAACAAAAGCAAAGGTAAAGGGACCCCTGACCATTAGGTCCAGTCGTGACCGACTCTGGGGTTGCAGCGCTCATCTCGCGTTATTGGCCGAGAGAGCCGGCGTACAGCTTCCAAGTCATGTGGCCAGCATGACAAAGCCACTTCTGGCGAACCAGAGCAGCACACGGAAATGCCGTTTACCTTCCCACTGTAGCAGTACCTATTTATCTACTTGCACTTTGACATGCTTTTGAACTGCTAGGTTGGCAGGAGCTGGGGCCGAGCAACGGGAGCTCACCCCGTCGTGGGGATTCGAACCGCCAACCTTCTGATCGGCAAGCCCTAGGCTCTGTGGTTTAACCCACAGCACCACCTGCATCCCAATAATCAATGTACTGTACTATAAAACAAATATTGTAGATGATAAAAATTACAATTATTTTTTCTTCTTACCTGCACTGATGATAAGTCATTCTTTGGATGGGTTTTTTAAATCCGTTTCCACAGTCACATAATCAATCAATCAATCAGTAGCTGAACTGGGTTCCACACAGTCACAAAAACAAATTAACCGAAAAAGCAAAATAAATAGCAAAAACAAAAGCGCCAAACTTAATTCATTCTGGAAGTATGTTTGACACCTGAAATGTTCAAAAACCAAGGCGCAGCTTCTGATTGGTGCAGGTGCCCCGGAAACAATAGCCGACAGCCGCCTCAGACATTTGGCTTCTGAAAAATGTTCAGAAACCGAAACACTTACCTCTGGGTTTTCGGCATTTGAGAACCAAGCCGTTTGCGAACCAAGGTAGCACTGTACTGAGAGAAATACTGGCTGTGACCCAGCCATTGCGGGTAGCAGATGACAGAATCTATCGCTATCGCTGTCCAGATAGGGGCATAGCTGGGCCACTAGCCAAAGCTGATAGAAGGCGCTCTGCGTCACTGAGGCCACCTGAGCCTCTGGCAAACGTGATGGATCCAGATGCTCCTGCTCCTATCTGGTCTAGCGAATCACCTGCTAGAAGTGCCTACCTTTGTGGGGGGAAATAAAATAAAATGCTTTGTTTGGAACCAGAAGTCTAGCCATCTTAAACCATACAACACACAAGGAATGAAAGAAAGGAACAGTGGAAAGAAAATAATCAAAGCATCAAAGGAAAGAAGGTCAGCAAAAAGGGGACGGCGACAGCTGTAAAGAAATGGCAGAAGACGATGTCAAGACAGAAGCACTGATGGGTGAAGCAGATATGCAAAATTAAAGTGCCTACTGTCTTTGATGTTTAGCGGTGGACACAGGAGAGAGCGCGGAAAGCAGCCACAATTTCACGTGGCAAAGAGCGGAAATAAAGGAAGAGGGAAATATCAACCACGGTAAGGTCAGGGATGGGAGGGTTTTCCCTCCGTTGTTCCTTTTGATGTTCCTCTAAATTGCTCCACTCTTCTGGAATTCCAGCCGGACTTGGAGGATGTCTAAAATTAGTTCCAGAACCAGAGCGTGTGCGCTTGTCTGCTGGGGCTTTCAGATCCATCCTTTTATCCTCTCTCAACAACGCTGATATGCAGATTTGCAGTGATATAGCATTGGCAAAAGAAAACCTCAAACCTACGTTGTGCTTGTCTCTGCATCAAGATTCCATTTGTAGAGAGTTTCACTGATGCCCACATGTGTCCCTGCAACAGTGCAACACCATGCAGAATGAACCTTGACCCAGCAGCCATATGCACCCAATTGTGTCCAGACACACACACACACACACACACACACACACACACACTTGATGTTATCAGGAATCCTTATTTCATCTGCACAGGATGCTGTTCCATGAGTATGTAAGGGGAAAATCTGTGGCTCTACTGAAGCTTGATTACCTATTTTTTCAAAGCAGGATAAATGTTAATAATGCTTTATTAATGCACCAATTAATCATTTTGAATCATATTTATGATTGCATCAAGATTCTTTTCGTGAAGTATGTCACTGATGCACATGTGAGCCCCATGACACTTTGCAAATAGAACACTGAAAATAATAATAATAATAATAATAATAATAATAATAATAATAATTTATTATTTATACCCTGCCCATCTGGGCAGCTCCCAACAGAATATTTAAAATGTGATAAAACATCAAACAGCAAGCGTGGTGTAGTGGTTAAGAGTGGTGGACTCGTAATCTGGTGAACTGGGTTCGCGTCTCCGCTCCTCCACATGCAGCTGCTGAGTGACCTTGGGCTGGTCACACTTCTCTGAAGTCTCTCAACCTCACTCACCTCACAGAGTGTTTGTTGTGGGGGAGGAAGGGAAAGGAGATTGTTAGCCGCTTTGAGACTCCTTAAGGGGAGTGAAAGGATGGATATCAAGTCCAAACTCTTCTTCTTTTAAACAGGACTGCCTTCAGATATCTTCTAAAAGTCAGGTAGTTGTTTATCTCCTTGACATTGATGGGAGGGCATTACACAGGGCAGGCGCCACTACCGAGAAGGCCCTCCGTCTGGTTCCCTGTAGCTTCACTTCTCATAGTGAGGGAACCGCCAGAAGGCCCTCAGAGCTGGATCTCAGTGTCAGAGCTGAACGATGGGGGTGGAGACGCTCCTTCAGGTATACTGGGCCGAGGTCATTTAGGGCTTTAAAAGGTCAGCACCAACACTGATACGCAGCCATACGTGCCCAATCAAAAATGCTGCCCAGTTGATCAATACAATATGGGCCAACAGTGTGATTCCATATAAGGCAACTTCCTATGTAGATTCTGCAAACCTAAAATCTGTTTAGATGATGCTGAGATGGGTGGATCAACAACCTAAGTTGAGATAACAGCAGCATCGTGAGTTTCTAGGTTTCATTCAGATAGCAAAGCTAATAGTCCTTGTTAGAACTGCTCTCTCTCTCTCTCTCTCCCCCCCCCCCATGTGACTTTGTTTAATCTTTTAGGTAAGGAAGCATCTCTGATAAAAAACCTGGTAGCAGATACATAAACAAGGAGATGTTCCGAACACCAGGAGGATACGATATCACATGCTGAGAGTGGGCTGGGATGTTGTTCTCACAAGCTCAAGCCTTGCTGCCTGCAGGTCGTTTGTTACATCTTGACCTTTGCAAAACACTGGAGGCGCATAAAAACCCGGAACATCCAAGCAGAAGGGCTGTGTCAGAGCAGAGGCATTTGCGCCAAAAGCACAGGAGGAGCATTCAGTCTTCCTGGAAGGAGGGATAGCATTGCAAACTCTGTGCTGATGCAGAAGGACCCCAGGTTTCAAAGGGTCAAGCTATGTGACACACAAGGGGGAGGCAAACCTGTGGTCCACGGGCCAGATAAGACCCAACAAGCTCCCTGAAGCAGCCCAGCGGACCCCCCGCAAAATCCATACATTGCAAAGGTGTCTTTGCAATACAGTGCAAAGGTGGAAACATTTCTTGGCGCAAATTGTGCCACTATGTTTCTTTTTTACTTTTTAATTGCTTACAGGTGTTGTTATCAGCCCTGCAGTGCATTCGGAGGGTTCCTTTTCAAGCTGCTGGACACCCCTGCCCCTCTGCCAGCTTTGAGATTAGAAGAAAAAACCCAGTTTCCACTGCTGTCAAAGGAAGCTTTGGTCCTAAACCCAGTGCCTAAGCCAGGCATCCCCAGACTCGGCCCTCCAGATGTTTTGGGACTACAACTCCCATCATTCCTAGCTAACAGGACCAGGGGTCAGGGATGATGGGAATTGTAGTCTCAAAACATCTGGAGGGCTGAGTTTGGGGATGCCTGGCCTAAGCCATGTTGGAGGGTGGGATTGCTTTTTTTAATTTTACGGGGAGGAGGTGGGGGTCATGGATAGGAAGCAATACTCCTCCCCCTCCTCCACAAAAATTGCTCCGCAACATGACTCGAAAAAAAGGTGCATGTTGTACATTAAGCATAACACATAGTTTGACGCTTAGTTACTTATTACCTTTAAAAAAAACACTAAAACAAGTAAGAAATAAAGAATCCCATACAAGGAAAATCACACTAAAATGAACACAGTATTTTAAATCTGACTAATACCACCCCTGCTTTGCAAAAATCTGCCATGGCTACTTCTGACAAAGTGGATTATTTCTGCTCAAATAAGTTCATACAGCAATATACTGGAGAATTTTTTCCAAGGTGGGGTGGGACTCTTTTGTCATTGTTGCCTAGCCCAGGATCTTTTTGCTGGAGATCCATTTCCCTGGGTGTCCCTTTCTTCTTGTAGCGACACCTGCTTGTGGGAGGCGGGGGGGGGGGGCAGGCTGTGCAAACAGCAGTCGCCACTGTCTGACTCTCGATGGTCCATCTGCAGTTTCCAGGTCACTAACTCCCGCCCCAAAAGAGCCTCATGCATTTTAAATGTGCAGATAGGATGGGTGACTCATCCCTTCATCACCCCCCATTCACATTCTCGCCCACTTTCCCCCTAATTTGTGAAGACAGGCTGTCAAGACCAGTGGGATGTGGCGAGGTTTGTGGGAAGCCCAAGGGGAGTGATTTGCAAATGGGTTCACCAGGGTATCTAAGCGTTCCTCAGCTCTGGCCCACTTATTAAAAGCAGGGAAGACACAGAATGTGGCTGCGATGCTACCAATTGACCCCAGGCAATTGCCATCATAACAGACCGGCCCTTCACCAACTGCTGCTTTGTTCCCAATCTCTTTGGAGCAAGGCTGGGGGACCTTTTCATCCTCTCATCCAGAGAGGTGCCTTACCTTTAAGGCAACTTCCTGGGAACTACCTGCCAACAGAGGGTGGGGAGAAGGCAAACAATGGGGGCAACAGATGCAAATGTTAGTCTGTCCGGAAGGCTGACAGTAAGCTCAAGGACACATTCCAGCCAGGCAAATGCTTCAAGGGAATGAAACAGGGCGGTGGTGGTGGTGGGGGCTGGGGAGGGCTCTGAGGATGAGATAGAGAGGGCTGCTGGGAGAGGCATTTAACCTTGGGGAATGAAATTGTTTAGAGGTGTTTAGAGGCTCATTTTAAAAAAAATTTTTTAATTTAAACGCTAGCCTGAAGGTGGCCACTTACGCATAGTCACACAGATTTTGTAATACAGTGGTACCTCAGGATACGTACCTGATCCATTCCAGGGTGCCGTTCTGATATAAGCAAAACTTTGCCCTTATTCCCTTATGGGGTACACAAGAGCCCTATTTGGGTTCTCCATCGGTCGGACAAAGGTCCTTGCCGACAAAGGTCCGTATAGTTAAAGCTATGGTTTTCCCAGTAGTGATGTATGGAAGTGAGAGCTGGACCATAAAGAAGGCTGATCGCCGAAGAATTGATGCTTTTGAATTATGGTGCTGGAGGAGACTCTTGAGAGTCCCATGGACTGCAAGAAGATCAAACCTATCCATTCTTAAGGAAATCAGCCCTGAGTGCTCACTGGAAGGACAGATCGTGAAGCTGAGGCTCCAATACTTTGGCCACCTCATGAGAAGAGAAGAATCCTTGGAAAAGACCCTGATGTTGGGAAAGATTGAGGGCACTAGGAGAAGGGGACGACAGAGGACAAGATGGTTGGACAGTGTTCTCGAAGCTACGAACATGAGTTTGACCAAACTGCGGGAGGCAGTGCAAAACAGGAGTGCCTGGCGTGCTATGGTCCATGGGGTCACGAACAGTCGGACACGACTAAACGACTAAACAACAACAATCGGTCGGAGATATAACAGAGGCCAACCAGAGAATTTTGAGAAGCAAAGCCTTTTATTTTTGCTGTTGCAACAGGGTCCTTCCCCTCACGCAGGAGAACAAGGAAGGAACCCAGAACAAAAGAGAACCTCCACTTTTATCAGTTTTCCCATCACCAAGAAACACCCCCAAAATACATCATTCCTACATCACAGCTATGTAATCAATACCTCACAAAAAGGGAGGGTTCAAGGTAGAAATCTGAGCACCTTTGGCACCTCTCCTAGTCCTCCTCTCACCCCTCCCAGGTGTGAATTCCTAAACACAAAGAGAAATTAACAGTTTCCTAAAAGTTGATCACTATCTTTTGTTTGGAGGAGTCTTCCATTGTGAATGAGATGGCTAGTAGTCTGGCCCCATTGATGGGGAAATGTCCAGTTGGCAGAGCCTCCGGCTTACAGGATTATAGCTCACAAGTTGATAGTCATGTGGAAATGTGTGTGTGATTCTGGTCAGAGAGAGTCAAAATGGTGTCAGTCAGGCCTGTCTTCCTGTGCTGTTTCAGACATGTGCCTGTACATTCATGTACATGTTTATGAACAATTATATATATATATATATATATATATATATATATATATATATATATATATATATACCTTTAAATTCTTACAACAGTTCGCACCCCGAAAAGTACGCATCCAGAGTGGCGTTTTTGAGCATGCATGAAGCGCCGATAGAGCACTTCTGTGCACACACGAAGCACACTTCTGCACATGCGTGTAGCACTCAGAACGCTTCTGCGCATGCGCGTGCGGCAAAACCCGGAAGTAAACACATTCTTATGTTGAAAATATGCCACCCGCAGCTAACGCAACCTGAGGTATGACTGTATTTGCATGTGCTGATTTCACAGAACTGTAGAGTTGGAAAGGGGCTACAAGAGTCATTTAGTCCAACCCCCTGCAATGTAGGAAACCTCTTGCCCAATCTGGGGCTTGAACCAACAGCCGTGAGATGAAGAGTCTCATGCTCTACAAATCGGTGACTTCATGGGAGGGAGGTTTTCTTTCCCCTCTTTGCATCCTTTTTCTTTAAGCTGGACTCAAACCCTCCAGTCTTCAAGGAGAAATCTGAGCACCCGCTACTGGGGGTTCTTGTGTCAACACACCAAACACACCAATGGAAAATGAGTATATGGATTACAGTTGAATCTGTGTGTTGCTACAAACAGTGACGCCCACTGGGGCTGTCAGAGAGGGCAACAGGGAGCCCAAAATGTAGCTGGATCCAGAGTCAGTGACAGGCACACCAATTAATTCTAGTTTGATAAGGAATCAAGAGGAACACAAACTTTTATCAAAGACCGGGGGAAAGTTTGTGGATTATTTGAAATGTTATTGTACATCTCATTGTTCATTAGCAGGATGAACTTAAACCAAACAGTTAAAACCAATGATAAAGGAAAACTAGGGAATAATTAATAATCGGAATAACGAAGGAAATGCAATGTTACAGATTAAAAAATATATATAAAAAACTGCAGAAAGGGGTGGGTGGAGGAGTCAATACATATATACTGTATTTATTGGCTAATATTGGATTTGTATTTTTTATCAAAATATTTAAGGAAAAACTGAAAAATAAATTTAAAATAATTCTAGTTTGGTGCCCATCCTTCCCTGCTGAGTTCCACAAGGGCAGCACCAATACTATGGAGGAGGAAATTGACAGTGCCAACCCCCTGACTGATTGTAAGAAGGTGGGGGCTTCTGAGGTCAGTGGGGCAGCGCCCCATGTGCCCTAATGAAGCAGCTTCCACTAGCTAAAAGCCTTAGAAGATCCTTCTGGATCAGGCCCATGGCCCGTCCAGCATCCTATTCTCTTTTTTTTAAAATAAAAATAAAAATTATTTGCATTTTCAAAAGCAGGAACAGAGAACATATTTAACCCCCCCTCTCCTCTCCCTGTCCCACTTACAACTCCATACCGAATATAGCATGTATATACCATATGACTTCCCTTCCACACTTTTCCTGGTTCCTTTTGCTTTCCTACTACTACGCGTAATCCACATCTTTTTAACCATCTAACTTGTTATCTATTAAATACACTTATCTATTTAAACTCTGCTGGATTTGGCACCAGACTTGCTAAGCTATGTATTTGCCTCTACTGGTTCTTGAAATAGTCAACAAACACTATCCATTCCTCCTTATCTTCCTTTTCTCTTATCCTGCTCTTCAGACCAGCCAGTTCAGCATATTTGAACAACTTACGCTGCCATTCTTCCTTAGTGGGTACTACACTTGTTCTCCACCTTTGTGCCAATAAGGTTCTAGCTGCAGCGGTGGCTATAGTAGTAAACTCTTCTGTTTACTTTTGACGACCAGGTGCCTGTGGGAAAGCTGTAAGCAGGACCTGAGCGCAAGAGCTCTCTGCTCTCCTTCATTTTCTGACAACTGGTATTCAAACTGCAGCAGGAGGGCACAACCATTGGCGTTAGTAGCCACCCATAGCCCTCTGCCCCATGAAATAATATTGAAGGCGGGGGCAAATCAGTGAGGGCATCCCGCCTCTCTCTCTCTTTGGGAGATTCCTGAGGCCCAGCCGGAAATTTGCAGGAAGTCAAGATACCTGGATAGCTCAGTTGGTTAGAGCATGGCGCTGATAATGCCAAGGTTGCAGGTTCGATCCCCATTTGGGACAGCTGCATATTTATTCTTGCATTGCAGAGGGTTGGACTAGATGGCGATCAGAGTCCCGTCGAACTCTACAATTCTATGAAACCACCCTGGACTTCTGAAAAGCCTTACCCACTTACAGAAAAGAGCAAGTGGCTCACAGAGGCAGAGCCAACCGAGGAGAAAATGAGCGTGGCTGATCGGCCCATGCATTAGTAATGCCAACAGCCTCCCACGGCGTGGCCATTTCGACGGCACCACGCGGAGAGGCGAAGGAGTGCACCGCTGGCGGAGACCCCAGCCGCTGCCTCCTCCTCCTCCTCCTCCAGCGACAGCTGCAAGGGGCAGCGAAGGCCCAGCCCGTCAGGAATCAATGCCACTTCAAATTCATCTTCCATCACAGCGAACCTCCACAGCGCTCAAGGCAAAGGGGTTATTAATGGGCTGTGTCAACTGGTATGAACAATAGCGGGCGTCCCCCGAGTGAGCCTCTTCCCTTCCCTTTCGTCTCCTGCTACTTAGATGGCGGCTGACTGAAGTCGTCTGCGCAGCTGATCCCTGTGATCAGCGGCCCCTCTCTCTTCCAAGCGCATCACACGAGGCGATTAAAGAGCACGCAGAGAGCTCGGGCGACGTACAAAAAAAGGGGGGGGGGAAGGTAACAGGCAGGAACAAGCGGTTTGACTCAGAGACGAGAAGACAACCCACCAGAGATACTTGGAGGTGGCAGGATTTGGGGAAACTGGCCAAGCCCATTGTAAGGTGGGCTTGTGGCTCCTCTGAGGTTTGGGGAAGGCTCCTAATGGGTCCAGCACATGCCCCCTTGTGATGCAGCAGCTAAAAAAGCCAATGCAATTCTGGGCTGCATCAATAGGAGTATAGCATCTAGATCAAGGGAAGTAATAGTACCACTGTACTCTGCTCTGGTCAGACCTCACCTGGAGGACTGTGTCCAGTTCTGGGCACCACAGTTCAAGAAGGATAATGACAAGCTGGAACATGTCCAGAGGAGGGCAACCAAAATGGTCAAAGGCCTGGAAACGATGCCTTATGAGGAACGGCTTAGGGAACTGGGCATGTTTAGCCTGGAGAAGAGAAGGTTAAGGGGTGATATGATAGCCATGTTCAAATATATAAGGATTTGACATCCTTCCCATTCAAAGAGACCTGTGATAACACCTGGCGTTCATAGCCTCTGGTCTGCAGCGGTGGAGGCTTTCCTGTACACAATGGAGAGCTCAGACCTAGTCCATGAGCCCCACTGCCCCATTCTTATTCCCATTACCAGGCAAGTTGTGGGGAAGGGTTGGCTGTCAGAGGGTGGGTTAAGACTTGGAAGCAGTCAGCAGGTCTACAGCGAAAGTTGGCTGAGCTCCCCTGCAAGGGCGTACCCACCACGGGGCAAGTTAGGGCAGCTGCCCTACTCTAGAAGCAGGGCTGGTGGGCAGAGGCGGAGCACAGCCCGGAGGAGCACGGGTTCGCCATTCCCGCCGCGCCGCACCCTCCCTCCAGCTCCCCGGCGCGCCCTCAGGCAAGGCCAAGCGCGGCGGGGAACCAGGGAGCGCGGCGCGGTGGGCGGGAACGCCGAACTCGCGCTTCGCTGGGCTGGGCTCCGCCTCCGCCCACCAGCCCTGCTTCTAGGGAGGGGCACAGCCCGGCGGAGCGCGAGTTCGCCGTTCCCGCCCGCCGCGCTGCACCCTCCCTCCAGCTCCCCGTCGCGCCCTCTGGCAAGGCCAAGCGCGGCGGGGAACCAGAGAGCGCAGCGCGGCGGGCGGGAACGCTGAACTCGCGCTCCGCTGGGCTGGGCTCCGCCTCCGCCCACCAGCCCTGCTTCTAGGGAGGGGCACAGCCCGGCGGAGCGCGAGTTCGCCGTTCCCGCCCGCCGCGCTGCGCCCTCCCTCCAGCTCCCCGTCGCGCCCTCTGGCAAGGCCAAGCGCGGCGGGGAACCAGAGAGCGCGGCGCGGCGGGCGGGAATGCTGAACTCGCGCTCCGCTGGGCTGGGTTCCGCCTCCGCCCACCAGCCCTGCTTCTAGGGAGGGGCACAGCCCGGTGGAGCGCGAGTTCGCCGTGCTCGCCCACTTTGTGGCCCCTCCCCTTCTGTGCCTTGGCCCCTCCCCTTGCCCCCCCCAGTTTTGATCCTGGGTACGCCCATGCTCCCCTGTGCTCTTGATGTCATTGGCAGCGGACAGAAGTTCAACCTTTGGAATAAAGTAACAGGGCCCCATTCCATATTAAGATTAGTTTTTTGGGGGAGGGAACTCATGTTATCACTGACTGCCTTCCAGCAGGTGGGGAACCATCATTGGGCTTCTAGCGCTTGCTTTTCTCTTCCCTCCTCATTGCTTTGTCCTCTCGCACTGTGCCTATTCGATTGTGGTCCTGCAGGCAGGGACTCTCCTATCTTTGAATCAACATGCAGCAGAATATTTTATGCACCTTAGAAGTGAATATTAATAACAGCAGCAGCAGCTTTTAAAACCCGAGAACGGGAATGAGACCCTACAGTCCTTCCTGTGGATGCAGGTGGGTGCTGCAGTCCAAAAACAGCTCTATGAGGTAATCTTACAAAGAAACTCGTCCCAGTATTTGTGTGTTTAAAGGTAAAGGCAAAGGGACCCTTGACCATTAGGTCCAGTCGTGACCGACTCTGGGGTTGCGGCGCTCATCTCGCGTTATTGGCCAAGGGAGCCAGCGTACAGATTCCGGGTCATGTGGCCAGCATGACTAAGCCGCTTCTGGCGAACCAGAGCAGCACATGGAAACGCCGTTTACCTTCTCACAGTGGTACCTATTTATCTACTTGCACTTTGCCATGCTTTCGAACCGCTAGGTTGGCAGGAGCTGGGACCAAGCAACGGGAGCTCACCCTGTCGCAGGGATTTGAACCACTGACCTTCTGATCGGCAAGCCCTAGGCTCTGTGGTTTAACCCACAGCGCCACCCGCATCTCATTGTGTTATCAGCCACGACGCGTCCCATTTGTGTGTTTAGCAGAGCACTAAAGCCAGCAGGGGATCAGCATTTGGGGTGAGAAGCAGTTTATTACCCAGACAGGTTAGTTTAGGGTAGCTCCTAAGTCACAACTTGAGGCTTTCCTGACACCTCATCATCTCAAATGTTCAGCAGAGCTCTGGGAAAACCGGTCGCAATTCATCTCTGCTCTGTGTGTGTTTTTTGCCGACTCAGAACTTTTTCTTTAAAAAGAAAAGAAAAATGAATTCTGCTGTAGTTCCTTCAGCTGCTGACAGCTACAATCCTTTATAAGAATTACAGGACCATTTACTGCAGAGCTGCACTGTCGGAGGGCAATGTAAACATACTAGAATGCGGAGAAGCCTGGGAAAAGAGGGGTGGCGCTTCCAAGAGGCAGAGGTGGACTAGAGGTGTAGTGGTTAGATCACCATACCAGGACTTGGAAGATCAGGGTTCAAATCCCCACTCAACCCAGAAGCTCACTGGATGACCTCGGGTCAGTCGCTCACTAACAGGCTAAGCTGAAATGCTGAATTGTAGAATTGGGAGGGACCCCGAGGTTCACCTAGTCCAAACCTCCACAATGCGGGAATCACTGAGGTGGCAACAGGGATCCGAGTGCAAAAACACTCTCCCCCATCATTGTCCCCAGCACCTGACCTTCAGAGGCACCGGCTTCCAACAGTGGAGGCAGGACCTTGCCATCGTGGCCGATAACTGTTGATAGATGTATCTTCCATAAGTTCGTCAAATCCTCTTTTAAAGCCATTCAAGTTGGCGTCCATAATCACATTTTATGGGAGCAAATCCCATAGCTTTAGCTGTTCGCTGTATGAAAAAGTACTTTTGAATCTTCCAACATGCAACTTCCCTGGGTGCCCCAGAATTCTAGTATTATGAGGGAGGGAAAAAATATTTTCTCTCTCTCTCCGCACCATGGATTCATTTGTTTCTGGGAGGACCACCTTCCGAATCCCCACTCCCTTTGCTTTTCTATCCCAGGCCCATCTCTGAAGGTGACTCTGCTCTGCACATCAAAGCACTGGTGGCAAAAAAGCACCTCTTTCTGGAATCCACAACTCCCTAGCGGGGAAGCAATGGAATTTCATCTCGTTCCACCCAAACCTTTATCCAAGGAAAAAAGAGGGGTTCTGAATGAACTGGCCTGAATTAAACATGTTACATTAAGTAAGCAAACAAATGCAGCCTCTGAAAGTCATAAGAAGCAAAGAGGTGTAAGGTAATCGCACCTACAAACCATTAGAAATTCCAACAGGTCTCCGCCAGGTGTTTACCTTCTGCAATCTTACCAGGCAAGTTTGATTGCAAGCCAATTTTTCCATGGGCATTACTGGTAAGTTCCAGAAACATGAGACACTGAGATCCAGCACCAAGGGCCTTCTGGCGGTTCCCTCACTGCAAGAAGCAAAGCTACAGGGAACCAGGCAGAAGGCCTTCTCGGTAGTGGCACCCGCCCTGTGGAACGCCCTTCCATCAGAGGTCAAAGAGGAAAACAACTCCCTGACATTTAGAAAACACCTAAAGGCAGCCCTGTTTAGGGAAGTTTTTAATCTGTGATATTTTAATGTATTTTGTTACTTGTTGGAAGCCGCCCAGAGTGGGGGGGGGGGAAACCCAGCCAGATGGGCGGGGTATAAATAATAAAATAATAATACTAATAATAACTTATTTCGAAGAAAGAAACTCAAACTACGATTCTTGGGTTTCCGGACTTGGGGGGTCGGATAATACATTCTGTGCTTACAAGGTGATTGTAGAAAATGAGCACATACTACTGTACTGGGGGGGAATCATGTTTATATTAAATTTAATTCTTTATCCACCCCCCCCTTAGGAATGTAGGATGCTGCCTGGTACCCAAGTCAGACCTTTGATTCATATAGCTCAGCAAGATCTACCCCAAACTTGGGTCTCTAGCTGTTTGGAGACTACAGTTCCCATCATCCCTGACCACTAGTCCTGCCAGCTAGGGATGGTGGGAGTTGTAGTCCAAAAACAGTTGAAAACTCAAGTTTGGGAAAGCCTGGACTACAGCGACTGGCAGCGGCTCTTCACAGACAGGACTTTCCCAAACCTACCAGAAATTGAACCCAAGACCTTCTGTGCAGAACTTGTGTTCTATCACCAAGTTGTGGTCCTCTGGAAGCCCAGGAGACACATATCAATATTAAGAGCCCATCAGTTCTTTGTCACCTTAGGACTTAACAATGCTGCTGTGGACTGCAGCTTTGGACTGAATGCCAAGTACGGGGGCGAGGATTACATTCTCAACATGTTCCAGCCCACAGCAGAGTTAAAAAGAAGACACATTGCAGTCTGAAGCCGCGTAGAGATGAGCGGGTTTTCCTTAATTCTCTTCCTTTGTTGTCCCATGGGTTCATGCCGGCCTCCCCTCCACATCTCCTGAGCTCCCGTTTTTACTAATCAGAAATTCTACAATTAACTCTGGGACCTGGAGCATGCATGGTTCTTTTTCCAGAGCTTAAATTCTATTTGCATCTTTTCTCCCAATCTATGGCCCTGATGCACATGTGTACATTGATTAAAAACACCACCGAGGGGGGGAAAAACAGGGGGGGGGAGTGTAACTGGATCACAACAAGATTCTTCTTGTGCAGTGTTTCATGGGCCTACATGTGTGTGCGCACACTCCCAGAGTTTGGTAAACATGGGGCATAGAATAATCTCGATGATGCACAATGCCATTAAGGCTGATGTGTGCTTTTGCAACTTTTTTAAATCAATGTGTGGGCAGTGGGGAGAGAGAAAAAAATGAACAGAAAGCTCTAGCAAAACAGCACAGGCACAGTCGAAAATCCAGAAACAACACTGAAGGCCAGAGACCCGTCGATGAAATCACACCTGCAAACCAGTTGCTACTGCAGCAACACTGAGCTGAAATTATTTGTAAAAACAAATAAGCAAAACAACCCCAGGGTTGTCCTGCATTTCAGCCCTTCTGTTTAACCACCCAACCGTTTAACTCTCCAAAACGCAGGATTAGACTGCATTTTAGTCCTTTTCCGTATCTTCTCCGACCCACCCTGTCCCGTCCCGCCGCCTTCCACCCTTCGCCAAATCAAGGAAAAAACACGAAAGCATTCAATGACAGGGACAATCGGAAGCAAAAAAGGGGGGTGGGGGTGGGGAAGGACACCAGAAACAGACATGATAACAAAGGAGCAAACCTTGTTCTTCCATCGCTGGTTCACAGCCTTGTACTTTACAGGATGATGATAAACAGTGCAGACAATGAGGCCATCTGTTCCCAGGGACGAATTGAGCGACAATGAAGACAGGCTCAAACATGGAAAAACAAGAGGGGGAAGAAGGGTCCTTTCTCCCTGTGGGGTAAGGAGGACGGAGCTCCAATCGGCAGCCTATTGGATACCTGTCAGACCTCCCTGGGGCAGATGCAAACCTCTCCCCACCAGACAAGGCTTGAAGACAGAAAGGAGAGGGATATGGGTATTTTAGCATGTGCATACGCTAGGAAGAAAATGGGTCCCAAGTTGCAAAAATTGCAGACTCCTCATCCAAATCCAACAGAGGACGAGATGGTTGGACAGTGTTTTCGAAGCTACGAACATGAGTTTGACCAAACTGCGGGAGGCAGTGCAAGACAGGAGTGCCTGGCGTGCTATGGTCCATGGGGTCACGAAGAGTCGGACACGACTAAACGACTAAACAACAACAACATCCAAATCCAAAATGAGATTTGAAGGGCTCGTTGTCCCATATATCATGGAATGAAATTCAATAACTTGAGAAGATAAGAAGAGCTTGCTGGATCAGGAAAGTTTAGGCCACCTAGCCCAGGATCCTGTTCTCACAGTAGCCAATCAGACTCTGAATTTCCAGATTTCCAGTCCCAGGAAACTCGTAAGCAGGACCAGAGCACAAGGGGACCCAGTCCTTGTGTGGTTTCCAGTACCTGATATTCAGAAGCACACTGTCTCTGACAGTGAAGGTAAGAACATAGCTGTCAGTGATGGTGCCCCAAAATAGCTTTATCCTTTATGAATTTGTCTAATCTTCTGAAAGTCGTCCAAATTGGTGGCCATCATGTTCTGACATTCAGCTTCATGGGAGAGCCACAAGTTCTAGTGTTGTCGGTTTTTTTAATGTGTTTCTTGGGAATAAAGGCAGGAAGTAAATGCAACGGAAAATAAAAAAAATAAAATATAGCCTCCGAATCAGAAATTGTACTACTTATTTATTTAAAAAAACCATTTAAATTGTACACACTTGGTTTATGTAAATACATTTACATACCACTTAATATTTCATTTCATTTCATTTTCTCTTTTAATTTGTATAACGTCTTTCTATAATGTCCAGTACAATATAAAATCCAGTATAAAATAAATATAAAATAAAATAAAAGTACAGTATAAAATCCAGTACAAATAACTCACAGGAAAAAAATACAACTTAGCATAAGCAACTTATAACAAATAATGTTCAAAAAAACCCATTACAATATAATAGTACACCATCAAAAAAAATAGTACTCTCAGAATATCGCCCAATAATAATAATGCACTCTCAACCATTACAAAAAATCGTTACTAAACCTTTCAAATATCTCCAAGCAGTATAAACACATCATTCTCTAGAACGTGAATCTTGTGTGCTTTCTGATGCCTCCCCCCAAAATACACATCGGCACAATCCTCTTCACCCTATGGGTCCCACATAATACACATTTCTTTACTCTAGACTTTAACACCTGAGGTAAAGAGTTGTTAGTTCTATTCAAGAGTAAACCCACTGAAATTAATTGGCCGAAGTTAGTCATGTCCATTATTTTTTATGGATGAATTCCATGACCAACATTGGATACAATAGATAGACTGATATCCCTAGGATCTACCCTATTCTTTTGAATGCAAATTGTTTTAATACAGTGGTACCTCAGGTTACAGACACTTCAGGTTACAGACTCCGCTAACCCAGAAATAGTACCTCGGGTTAAGAACTTTGCTTCAGGATGAGAACAGAAATCGTGCTCCAGTGGTGCGACAGCAGCGGGAGCCCCATTAGCTAAACTGGTACCTCAGGTTAAGAACAGTTTCAGGTTAAGAATGGACCTCCAGAACGAATTAAGTTCTTAACCCGAGGTAGCACTGTATTGTATTTTCATGCTGTTGAAACTGTCCTGGGCCCTTATGGCGAAAGGGCAGGTAAGAAATCAAATTAATGATCGTGATAAGAAATCTGTGGGGATTTTTTTGAACCAGGATAGCAGCACGAAATCTGAAGAAGCGTATCATCTGACTGAGAGCTGCACTCCAATCCTCATGTAAGTCTGGGAGAAGCCATTCAGGTCAGCTGGAGCAAAACATAAGGAGAAGACGAATTTCTCCCCCATCCTTGTTCTGACTGCATAGATGAAATATCAGCCGCCATATTTCCCGAGGTTCCCATATTTATGAGAAGCAAGTAGCTAGGAGGAACGTATAGGGAACAAGGGCTGGGTTAATGAATGTGCCACCCTGTGACCTCCAGAGGCCAACGCAATGGATCAATGCAGCAAACAAAGGAAACTGCGAGCAGATCAGTGGAGATGCAAGACTCTAAGGCCATCCAAGTCAATCAGGGACAGCCTTTGCTCCACTTCTACAGCCCGAGTGGGATTGGAGCAGCAAAAGAAAGGGATGCTGAGGCAGCACACATTTTGGAACAGATAAGCAGACGTTCCAACAGGCGATGCACTACTTTAACAGCATGCCTTTGCAAAAAAAGAGAAGAAGCTTGGCGATAAAGAGGTGATTGGATTCAGCAAGCCTGATAAGCCTGATAAACAGCCTCCGAAAGAGAATCCTGCAGGATTGCCACATATGCTCTTGAACGATATACCCACTGTATGGAAATTGACAACAGGGCAGCGGAAATGGATTCTTGGTGCCCTAACGGTGGCCAAGAGACTGGTCCTGAGGAATTGGAAGAATAGAGATACGATTTCCCTTAATCAACGGCTTAACAACACGACGGCATTGGCAACACACGTATGAACGGACAGCTGACAGACACAGGCTTTCTTTGGATAAATACAACAATATTTAGAATGAGTTTACACAGAATATTATCAGGTTATTGGCAGTTGCATGCTCTACCATGGCGTATCCTTAAAACATAAATTGGCACAAAACTAGGACACTAACTTCTGGGGTCACACATGTGGCCTGCACGAGATTGCAACCCCCCAAAGAGTTTTTTTGTGGGTACAGCGCCCCAAAATGTGCACGCCTGAAAAAAGCGCAGCTCAAAATTGCACAAGATCGTGGCATCCATTTTGGCTGCTGTCCTCTCATAGGGAAAACTGGGGTTCCCGTTTTCTCAGGGCAGTTGATACATAGGCCCACTTTGCTACTTCCCTTCTGTAATAGGAACCTGCCTCATACTGAATCAGACCCTTCAGCTAAGCATTTTCTACAATGACGGATGATGACTCTCTGGGGGTCCTGACTGAAGATAGACACAGTTCTGCTTGGAGACACTCAACCCAGGACTGTCTGCACCGATATTTCATTTATTACATCAATATTCCCACCTTTCCTCCAAGCAACTCAAGGTGGCATCCATAGAATCATAGAATTGTAGAGTTGGAAGGGACTCCAAGTGTCATCTAGCCGAACCCTCCTGCAATGCAAGAATCTCCACTAAAGCATCCATGGCAGATGACCACTCAACCTCTCCTTGAAACCCACGAAGAAGAAGAAGAAGAAGAAGAAGAAGAAGAAGAAGAAGAAGAAGAAGAAGAAGAAGAAGAAGAAGAAGAAGAAGAGTAGTAGTTTGGATTTGATATCCCGCTTTATCACTACCCACAGGAGTCTAAAAGCGGCTAACATTCTCCTTTCCCTTCCTCCCTTCCTCTGTGAGGTGAGTGGGGCTGAGAGACTTCAGAGAAGTGTGACTAGTCCAAGGTCACCCAGCAGCTGCATGTGGAGGAGCGGAGACGTGAACCCGGTTCCCCAGATTACGAGTCCACCGCTCTTAACCACTACACCACACTGGCTCTCTCAAGGGGGACTGTTCCACAGTCAAACAGCTCTTACTTCCAGAAAGTTCTTCCTGGTGTTTAGTCGGAACCTCCTTTCTTTTACCTTGAAGCCATTGGTTTGAGTCCTTCAAAAACAAAAATAAAAACAAAAATAAAACACACCCAGCTTGTTCCCTCTACCAGTTGACAGCCCTTTAGATATTTGAAGATGGTTATCGTGTCTCCTCTCAGTTTCCTCTTTTCCAAGCGCTCTTCCCCACCCCAATCTTATCCTCACAACAAACCTAACAAGGCAGGTTAGGCTGAGACTCTGTGACTGGCCCAAGGTCACCCAGTGAGTTTCATGGCTAAGTAGGGATTTGAACTCAGGCTTCTAATACTCTAATCCAGGCATAGGCAAACTTGGCCCTCCAGATGTTTTGGGACTACAGCTCCCATCATTCCTGACCGCTGCTCCTGTTAGCTAGGGATCATGGGAGTTGTAGTCCCAAAACATCTGGAGGGCCGAGTTTGCCTATGCCTGTTCTAATCACTAGCTGATTTTCTGCCACTGAGCTCTGGCCCTTTCCCCTTCCTTTCTTTTCAATAGCAATCCAGCTTTTCATTCTTAAAGGTGGCCGATGTTATAGACGAGAAGTGATAGCCCCCCGACAGCTGAAACCAGGCGTGGAATATATGACGGGATTCAAAGGAGCTGCTGAGAGGGTTAAACGGCATGCCCCCCACCCAAGCTCACTGCAGACGATGCACAATGACCTGCAGCACAAGACCACACGGCTTCCTGGCGTGCAGCACTGCAAACCTTCCTCCATTAAGCACAGCCCACCGGCAGCTCCTCGTCTGCTGCTCGAGTGCCTATTAATAACCAGATGTTGCTTTTGCTGTTTTGAAGCATCCAATATACAACATGTCATAGCCCAAAAGGGTGGTGGTGGGGAAAGGAATATGGATCATATTCCACCTACCACCCCAGGCTCCCAAAATCTCTGCATCTTCAACCCCACACCCCTGGGAGATGCAGCGTGCCTCTGATCGCTGTGGTGCAATTACAAGCTTTGCTGAGCACCGATCTGCAAGAGCCAGCCAAGAAAACGGATGCTTACTTACTATTTCACCCTCTGTTTCTCTCTCAATGCCTATGAAAGGAATCAACCTCCCCCGCCTGGCCCCAATCTCTTCCAAACCCCCTTCAGGTCTTCCTTGTTTACTAGGGAATTTCCCTTTTATTTCCTCTTCTTCTTCTTTGCTATTTATGTATAATTCTATTGCATACCCTCCAACACTTCCCCAATGAAAATAGGGACGCCGTAAGGAAAAGCGGGTGGCTCTGTGGGCTAAACCACTGAGCCTAGGGCTTGCCGATCAGAAGGTCGGTGGTTCGAATCCCTGTGACGGGGTGAGCTCCCGTTGCTTGGTCCCAGCTCCTGCCAACCTAGCAGTTCGAAAGCACGTCAAAGTGCAAGTAGATAAATAGGTACCGCTTCAAGCAGGAAGGTAAACGGTGTTTCCGTGTGCTGCTCTGGTTCGCCAGAAGTGGCTTTGTCATGCTGGCCAAATGACCTGGAAGCTGTACGCCGGCTCCCTCGGCCAATAACGCGAGATGAGCGCTGCAACCCCAGAGTCAGTCACGACTGGACCTAATGGTCAGGGGTCCCTTTACCTTTTTACATTGATTATTGCTTTTGTTTTATGGATGAATGGTCTCGTTAGATAGTAAAATTCATGTTAAATTGCTGTTTTAGGGGTTGTTTTAATTGGGAAAGTGTGCCTTGGTTTTGGAACACTTTGGTTTTGGAACGGACTTCTGGAACGGATTAAGTTTGAGAACCAAGGTACCACTGTAGAACTTCAGCAATGGGCACGCAGCCCTGGTGGACTAAGCAATGAAGTAATTTTGGACTCTGGGCTTAATGGTCTTATGGCAAGCCATTCTAGATGGCATAGAGAACCTCCTGCAGGCCAGGGCTATGGGCACCTGCCCAAATGCATTGTGCTGGTGATGCCCTACTGCAAGTAACAGAACCCCCCACCCAACCACTTTGCTCCAAGCAGCTGAAATTTCCACCACAATTCAATATTGCTGGAAAGGGGTGGGGGTGGGGAGCTGTGCACCCGGCATTCCTAAATGGCCCTGCCTGCTCAACAAAATTAGAAAGAGAGACTGATGGATCAAAGTGAGGCGATAATAAACGGCTATCAACCTACCTTCCTATATCAGCCTGAATTCCCTTTGGGGATAATTATAATTTTTTTGAAGCCGGGGACAGAGTATGGGATAGATACCAACACCATCTATTGGAGGGAGGGGAATACTCTGAGCAAATGACGGGTATTAGGATGTGATTAAAAGGTTTTTCGGGATCAGTGAGGTGTGAGGAGCAAAAATGTAAGTGTTTTGCATCGATGAGGGAAGCTGAAAGCATAATGTCCCTGTTCTGCTAATGTTCTTTGAATAAAACAAGTTGCCCCTGGCTAGATAATTAGTAGAGAGAGAGCACAGGCTCTGTAGATCAAACAAACGAAATAAACACACAAAGGACTGTCCAGCAAACAAGGTTGTTGGTACATGTCGTCAACACATTCTGGACACTTTCTGAGATGACATTCCATGTACAAAAAAATTCCTTCCAGTAGCACCTTAGAGACCATTGGTGTGAGCTTTCGTGTGCATGCACACTTCTTCAGATTCTTCAGATGCACATGAAAGCTCATACCAATGACAAACTTAGTTGGTCTCTAAGGTGCTACTGGAAGGATTTTTTAAATTATGTTTCGACTACGTCAGACCAACACAGCTACCTACCTGTAACTAGATTCCATGTATGTTGAGTTTGGGTTTGAAATTGAGAAGGTCTAGATACTACCTTCTCACCCAGCTTGGGCAGGCCTGCCTAAGCCACAGTTTTCTACTTGCACAATAGGAATGGCCAACCTCATTGTTTCTATGCAGCAGGGAACCGACACCAGCACCTCTGCAAGAGCTCCAAAACGCACCCCCCTCGCATAGGCACACTTCCCTCGCTGACCTCTGCACCAAAAGCCAAAGTCCCAGCATTATGTTTCTTCGAGGATATTGTGTTTGCTCAAAACACACCTCCTTCATGAGGGCAAGGCCAAAGATGAAAGTGGGCGCTGAACACAGGCAAGGATGTTTCCCTGCTTTGCTAAATCCATAGAGTAGGAACCCTCCAGGAGACCTTCCCCAGTTGACACTTCTCACTCCTCCATTCCTGTCAAAGGCAAGTGCTAAGCACATATGGGAAGCTCGGCTCAATCGGGCCATTGGCCCACCTGTTCCTCATCTCCTAGTGGCCCACCAGACGCCCGTGGAAGACCCGCAAGCAAGCCCTGAGCAGAAGAGCACTCTCCTTCCCTATGGTTTCCATCAACTGGCATCCAGAAGTGTTGCACTGACCATGGAGGCAGGGCAGAGCATAGCTATTGTGGCTAGCAGCCATTGATAGCCACTGATATCCCCTGTCCTAAGCACCCTTCTCTGTCATGGGTCAGCATCCAATCCCTCCATTAGGCATTTACAAATGTGACACATTTTGGTCTCTTCCTGCTCCTCATTCTTAAGAAGGTTTTGTTTTTCAGAGACACTGATTTCAGAGAGGGGGCACAGAAGCAATCTTAATCTGAAGTTGTATAGCGTACGCGGTTTTGCTCTATATACTCTCCCACTGAGAATGCAAAATCAAAATTACATCCTGCTTCCGTGGGTCTCAGAGAAATAATAATAATATTATTATTAATAATTTATTATTTATACCCCGCCCATCTGGCTGGGTTCCCCCAGCCACTCTGGGCGGCTTCCAACAGAAAAATAAAATAATCGATTAAACATTAAAAGCCTCCCTAAACAGGGCTGCCTTCAGAGATCTTCTAAAAATCTGGTAGCTGTTTTTCTCTTTGACATCTGATGGGAGGGCATTCCACAGGGCGGGTGTCACTACCGAGAAGGCCCTCTGCCTGGTTCCCTGCAACTTGGCATCTCGCAACGAGGAAACCGTCAGAAGGCCCTCAGTACTGGACCTCAGTGTCCGGGCAAAACGATGGGGGTGGAGACGCTCCTTCAGGTATACTGGACCAAGGCCATTTAGGGCTTTAAAAATGAGCACCAACACTTTGAATTGTGCTTGGAAACGTACTGGGAACCAATGTAGCAAATGGGACTATCTCCATCATTCATCCTCAGATGCCCCATCTACAGATGGACCAATCAGTCTCTCTCATTCCATGCCCGTTTCGCACATGTCCAATCCCATCACAATTTTCATTGTTGTTGTTTTTAAAATTAAGCACACATTCTCACGGAGGCTATGTATATTATGCACCTGTTATAAACATTCTGTGTTGAAATGCATTTTTTTTTGTACCTGTTTCAATGCCTCCCCCACCCTAAGCTAGCATTTCACCTCCCAGAAAAGCACACATTTTAAATGCATTTCTGAACCAAAACTGTGTTGTAACATTGGGGGAAGTGTGAGATCTGACGGCAGTGTTCCAAATCCACAGAACCGTCTGGGGCCAGCAAATTAGTTTTGCTTTGCTTTAAAATGTGGACTAAACAAATTTCTCATCCATCCATACTCTTAGCAAGTTCATCTCACAGCGCCTTGTTTTCCAACAGTTGCTTCTGGCAAGGAAACCTAACATATAGCTCGCTAAACTAACAATAGTTGCATCACATGTGGGTGGGAGGGAGAGCAAAGAAGAGAAACTGAAAAATTGCTTCCAACCCCAACCCCGTGTGTTAGGCAGCTACTGGAAAGGCAGCTGAAAGTGAGGAGGGAGGTGTGACTACATTCTATCTAGAAGACAGGGGTACGATTTCTTTAAAGACTTGAAATGTGGGCACACACAAACAGCACTGACTGCCACTTTCATTATTTGCATCTTAATTACATGGGTGCGAGCCATCATTAAACGCACAAATGTGTACTTGGGAAGAGATCGATGTATCATTTTTAACCATGTAAACAGAGATCATCTCTGTGTGTTTGCTAATCCATAGCTCATGGCGAGGCAGGGAGATTCAGTTGGAATGGGGAAAGAGTGATGCCAGGAAAGAGGGTGGCTCTAACCACTTTTTACTTTCCAGCCAAGTCAATGGCATGTCCTTTGCATGCCAGAAAACTCAAGAGTCAACCCTGATGTTTCCAACTGCCTCGATCCCAATGGATCCTTGCTTCGTTACAGCAAAGCCAGCCCCTGCCAATCTGTGGCCTGAACAGGAGCTTGGCCAAGGCCCAACGTTAGCTTAGCTCAAAGGTGGGGAACCAGTATTCTATGAACACAAGAGGTTTATAATGGTAAAGCCACTGCTTGACGCAACCATGTAACTAAAGTCTCTTTCTAATATATTAAAATTAGAAAGCTGGCCGGGCCAACCCAATGGAGCTGGAGATCAGAAAGCTCAGAACAGGCAAGAGAAAGCCCTCCTCCACAAAGCTCAAACTGTGGAGTTCACTCTCACTGAAGGCAGTGACAGCCACCATGTTGGGTGCCTTTAAAGGAGAATTGAGCAAATCAAAGCCAACCGATATGGCTGTCAATGGCCAATAGCCTTGACTGCTTGGTTCTCTGTTGTCAGAAGTACTATGCCTCTGAATTGTTGCTGAGAACCACAAGTGTGGAGAAGGCTGTTGCATTCAAGTCTTGCTTGTGGGCCTCCCATTGGCATCTGCTTGGCCACTGTGACAGCAGAGTGTTGGACCACATCCAAGCAGGCTGTCTTCTGTTCTTCTCTTACGTTAGAAGTGGGAGGATGGAGAAGGATGCCTCCCCCCTGCTTCTTCACTATCCTTGTCCATTTTCCTCGGCACTGTAAACACTTCAAAGTCCGAACAAACATGCTTTGATTTTTTTTAAAAGAAGCATAAGAAACGAAAGGATTTTCCATTAGAGCGTTTTTAATGTGTGTTTTTTAAAAAAAATGTTCATAGCATTTGGAAAAGCAAGCGGATCCTCTCTTTCCTCCCTCGCACTCTGTTCTCTTATCTCATGAAGACACGCAGCGTCTCCAGAGTCTTGAGGAAATTAAAGGTTGTGTTCATTAAAGAGAGAAGACTCTCCACATTCCCGGGCGACACACTCAAGGCTGCGTGCAGGCTGCCATTCTGCAGGATTCTGCCTTGATCTCCAAATCTGTATATATGCCATCACCGACACTATTTACAGATGCACCTTTTATGTTTACTTTTTGCAATATGTGACCCAACACTGGGGTTTTGAGCTGTACAGTGTGATGTCGGTGTTGTGTGTGGAATGGAGTTGTGGACATCTCAGGAGCATATGGCACTATTAAGAGTGTGCCTCCCCAGTTCAACAGAGAAGCCGTGCTTCAACAGGACAACGTCGTCCACCCCAGCTGAGGGCAACAGACTAGCGTAAGGGACAAACATCTCTGTCCTCCAACACCTCACCACTGCTCCCTTCCATCTGCCACCTGAGGCACCTGCCCCATTTTGCCTTATGGTAGGACTTGCCCGATATAAGTGTCCCTTTTTCTGAATTCAAATAATAAACAAAATAAATATGAGGGGTTTTTTTTTTTAAAAAAAAAGTGCAACACTTAGAATATTTACTCAGAAGGAAGTCACACTTATTCCCAGCAACTGCGTTTAAGGCTGCCAACAAAGTTAGGTTCTTTGCTGTTGGAACATAGCCTTTATGTTTATGATATCCCCATGGCACCCTTCAGGAAACTATATCTGGCAATGGATCAGACTGTGTCGTTCAGGACTGGTTTTTACAATCAGTTGGTATATTCAATCAGTTGCTGGCCACTTTGGAGTATTTCCAAATAGGAAAGCGGGTTATAAATTATTTGAAATCAAAAACACATTTTACTGAGTTTATTCTGTGGGTACTGGAGAAAAGTTAATTCCTCCTCTTCTTTTCTCAGCTCGGATTTATTTGCTTATCATCCCCATCTCCTTCCTCATGTGGATTTGACTGCCATTCCCACAGATTTCTTAGTATCAAGCCCACAGCACATTATGCTTAAATTGATGCAATTTCTCTGCTATTACGGTGGAATATAAACAGCCCGTGTTGTTGTTTTTAAGGTAACATCAGCCCTGAACGTTTATCTGGCGCTTTAAGACAGAGAGAGAAAGTGAATTCGAATGCGAGCAAATGGGACATTAAAATTCCCAAGAGAGTTCCTGCAGCTCCTTATATATTCAGCAGCTTTTCCTGTCATGGCAGCAACAAAACACACATATGCACCATGCTCTGAACGATGAGACACTAAAAGCTCAATGCTTCTGAAAAGCTGCTCTCTGTTGACTGAACACAACATACCTGCACAGAGACCAGAGTTTCATCAACATGCAGGTAGGATTAAGAAGTTTGTAACAGGTGAGAGGGACAAATCCTTGAGAGAGAAAGATGAAAGGGAAGCCCCATCCAGACTGAACTGTCCCAATGCAGAAGGCGCCTCCTGCATGTTGAACAGTTGCAAGGAAGATAGAATTTAGGGATGCCTCCTGAAATCAAGGAAATCAATGCCTACTGAAATTTCCACTTCTACGTGTCACTCTTAACGAAGATGGTTCCCCATTTCAAGAGCACAAACCTATGTGCCATAATGGTTAGAGCATTGGATTGTGACCCGGGAGACCAGGGTTCGAATCCCCAGTCAATCATGAAGCTCACTGGGTGATCTTGGGTCAGTTACTGTTTTTTAAGCCTTTCCTAACTCCACAGGGTTCTTGTAAGGATGAAAAGGGAAGAGGAGACACATGTAAATTGCCTTGAGCTCCTTGGGAGATAGAAGGTGGTATATAAATGCAATAAATTAAATAGAATTAAATAAAGGATGTCCCACTAAGTCCAGTGGAGCTGACTTCCTCGTAAAGTGTGTGCAGGATTGTAGGGTCATTGGTCAGTGGCAGAGCATCTGCTTTCATTGTCTAGTCCATCTGCTTTCCACGTGGCTTGTTCCAGGTTTAATCGCCAACATGCCCAAGTAGGGCTGGGAATACCTCCTATCTGAAACTCCAAAACTCTGCCAGTCCGTGTAGACAATACTGAACTAGATGGGCTAGCTCCGTAGAACCAAGTCTCCCAGTGGTTAGCTAATGTCAGGACTGGCCATTCCATTCTGTTGTTATTATTATTCCATTCCATTCTGTTGTTATTATTATTATTTTTTAATGAAAATAGTTTATGCCCTATACCAAGTTTAAACAAGAAGCCTCTCGATTCATCAATCACACATGCTTTGTAAGTAGAACTGGGTTGCTTTTTATGCAAAAACCTCTCTTTCTCTGTCTCATTCTCATGTCAGAGTTGAAGGTCAAACATTATCTTTGCAGATTTCCCTTCCAGAGAGTCTGTATTTAGCATCATTATGTTAATGTCATTTAACCAGAAGTCATTATGTTAATGCCAGTGGATTTTTTTAAAAAAAGATAACAATAGTAATAACTATAAATAAAAAGCCTGCTCCCAAGAGCCATTTGCAAGGCAGCACATGGGGGAGAGAATGAAAATCAGATCACAAGGGTGAGTTAGAATTGATGACCCTGGAGAAAACTATTGTGGGAAGAATTCCCTCTGACTTGACTTTCTGAATTCTCAAAGGACAGGGAGGGCTGGTCCACTCTGACAGCAGAAGTATAGTGTCCGGATCAAGGGAAGTAATAGTACCACTCTATTTTACCTTTTGAATTATGGCTGGAGGAGACTCTTGAGAGTCCCATGGACAGCAAGAAGATCAAACCTCTTCATTCTGAAGGAAATCAGCCCTGAGTGCTCACTGGAAGGACAGATCCTGAAGCTGAGGCTCCAATACTTTGGCCACCTCATGAGAAGAGAAGACTCCCTGGAAAAGACCCTGGTGTTGGGAAAGATGGAGGGCACAAGGAGAAGGGGACGACAGAGGACGAGATGGTTGGACAGTGTTCTCGAAGCTACCAACCTGAGTCTGACCAAACTGCGGGAGGCAGTGGAAGACAGGAGTGCTTGGCGTGCTCTGGTCCATGGGGTCACGAAGAGTCGGACATGACTAAGCGACTAAACAACAACAACATTATACCTTGGTCAGACGACACCTGGAGCCTTGTGTCCAGTTCTGGGCACCACAATTTCAGAAGGAACATGTGTATAGGAAGGTGACCAAGATTATCGAAGGCCTGGAAACCAAGCCTTATGAGGAATAGTTGAGGGAATTTGGTATGTTTAGCCACAATGACTACGGCTCTGCCACCACAGTCAGAGGTCTGAATACCAATTTGCTGGAAACCACAAGAGGGGAGAGTGCGATTATGCTCGAATCCTGCTTTCTGGCTTCCCACAGGTATCTGGTTGGCCACTATGAAAACAGGATGCTGATGGGCTGTTCCAGCCTGATCCAGCAAGGGTTTTCTTGAGCTAAAGTATTTTGGTCCCAAGTTATTTGGGTCGATATGCCCTAATGCCAGCTCCTTGATATTTAGATGTAGGGTTCTGGACTACGTAATCCTTTTGGTCTGATCTAACAGGGCCCCTCTTAAAATAACCAACAGGTCAAGAAATTTAGTTTTCTCTCTACCCCACCCCAGCCCTATGTAGCACAGTCCACTTCTGAAAAAGACAAAAATCCTCAAAGGGAGTTATTAACAAGGATCATTCTGCAGAAAGCAAATCCAGCAAACAAGATTATCTCTAATGAGCTTATCCGCCAGGAGAAAATAAAAAAATAAAAAAATTACCAGAGCTGTGGCGAGAGGTACATTTAGAAGGTAATTAAGAAGGCGAAAAAGCAGATGTGGAAAAGGATGCCCTGAATTGTGCGTGTGTGCGTGTTTGGCGAAGCGGCGATCACATCAGCTCTCCGTCTTATTCTCAAGGAAGAAAAATGGAAAAATATTTTGTTAATGTGAGTCTCCAAAAACTCTGCTGACTATTATCATTAACGCTTAAAGCAAGGTTTTGTTTTTGTTTTTTTAAAAAATGGTTGATAAGCATTAAAAATCCATGCACTAGATCAAAGCGCAGATACTTATAAGCTGGCTTGCTGCCTGCGGTGCATAAGAATCACTGCCAGATGGACTGGCTGAGTAGTTTTTCAAAAGCTGGCTGTTCTTATAGGCAGTCAATGAGCCAGAAGGCCATGTGGACAGGTAGGCCTGTTTATTTATTTCTCTCTCCTCTGGGCTCATCGTGGCACACATGCTCTCCCTCTCTCAATATTATCTTCACAACAACCCTGTGGGGTAAATAAAGCAGAAGGGCAGTGACTGGCCCAAGGTCAATCAGTGAGAGCTCCGTGGCCAAGAAGTGGGTTTGAACCCGGGTCTCCCAAGCTTCTTTTTTTTAAAGAAAGAAACAAAATTCATTTGGTTTTTCAGATTAACATTTTACAGTCACATATCCAACATCCAACATAAACACAAGATTCTAAGGAATTTCTTGGACTTCCCCCCTCCCATAGCTGCCAAGTCTCCCGTTTTTCGCGGGAAACCCCCGTATTTTAAACTGTTTCCCGCTGGCAGCCTGGATTGGGAAAAATCCCGTAAATTCCCCGGATTTCCTACCTGCCAGGGAGGCTCCATTTTGGGTGCTGGCGCCGCCCGATTTCCAGTGCCCAGACATGGGTAGCGCGGCACCGGAAGTCGCTTCTATGCATGTCTGGAAATGTGTAGAAGCGACTTCCAGTACTGTTCCGCCCATGCCTGGGCACTGGAAATCGGGCGGCGCCAGCACCGGAAGTTGCTTCTACTCATGTCCAGACATGCGTAGAAGCGACTTCCGGTGCCACGCTGCTGCTGATCCCGCATTTTTCAGTGGGAGACTTGGCAGGTATGCCCCCTCCCCTTTGAGGGTCCTATTGTTAATCATTTCCTCCTGCATCTTTTATGATAATCCAAATCTTTTACCTCTCCATTGTGTCCAAAATTCACCATTAAACTACAAGTGATATTCCATCCGACTAACGATTTTAACTGCTTGCAATCAGTTATCAATTTTCCCCATTCCTTATTAAAATTTTGGTCTCTTCCTGATTTCTGATTCCTCTGGTCATTTTAGCCATTTTGGCACAATCCATCAACTTGATCTGCCATTCTTCTCTGGTAGGGACTTTATCTTCTTTCCCAAGCTTCTAGTCCAACCCTCTAACCACGACACCACACTGGTGTATAGATGACAGCATTTATAAACCACTTTTTTAAAAAATAAATTGAATGTGAAAATTAATACAATTGTAGAGTTGGAAGGGATCCCAAGCGCTGTCTACTCCAACCCCCTTGCAAAGCATATAATATGCAATTATTATTTTTAAAAAACCCAAAGACAATAAAAAACCAAATTTGCATTTAAATACCCATCGCTGACAAATGTCTCGATGTCACACCCTTCCCAGCCACAACACCTCTCCTAAGGCCATACCCCTCACCAGCCTTGTTTTGCCTGCTCCTTGGGTGATTTTTCCCCCCTGGCTAGATTGTGTCCTTGCAGTCTGATAATGCTTCTTGCACAGAGAGCAGCGTGTGTAGAAACTAGTCTAACAAAGGTAGAATTCTAATTCGTTGCACCACCTGCTTCTGCACCCAGCCCTGCCCATCCCGCCATGCGGCCCCTGCAATATCGCCCCAGCGGGAATGTGCAGGCCTTGGATGGGAAGAACGTTCCCCACCTCTGCAATACAGCAGCTGGCCCTCCTCTCAGGTAAGAAGAACTGACCTTGAACAAAACAGCTTTGTGAGGTTTGCCTGAAAAGTGGGACATAAGCACAATGAAGGAAGGAAGGAAAGGATGAATGAATGAGCCCTCTATCTTGGAAGTGTTTCCTTCACTCATAGGCTGCTCTGTTTTCTGCTGTGATTTTTCTGATGCCTGGATCTCTAGAATTGCTGGCAGGAATTAATATGCAGCTGTGGGAAGATCCTCGCAGCAATCTCCGGTGGTCATTGCCCCTACGGACAAAGCTTTGGCGGCGCCCTGTTTCTCTTGGCGCCTGATCAAGCACGGCTGCTCTCTCAGAGGAATTTTCCATGATCCGGCAGGCAAGAGGCTTTGAGGATAATCCAGCTCATTTGGGGGTGGGGAGGAAAAACCCGACGCATTCTGACCACCTTCTGCCGACATCGCCCCAGTTGCTAAGACGATGGAAGAGTCACACACACCTCTGTCTATGGCATGCAAAGGTCTCCTAAGTTGCCTAAGCTAAGGTCCCAATCCTATGCACACTTACTTAAGAAAACCCTGGCTGGATCAGGCCAAGAGCTGTCATCTGGAAGACAGAGCAAGCTTGTTTTCTGCTGCTCCAGAGGGCAAGACCCAAACCAACATGGCAAGGAAGGAGATTCCGACTAAACACCAGGAAGAACTTGCCGACAGTAAGAGCCATCCAGCAGTGGGAAAGACTCCCTGGGAAGATGGTGAGCATCTGTCAGGGATTCTTCAGCTGCGATTCCTGTGCTTCAGAGGGTTGGACTAGATGTCCCTTGGGGTTCTTTCCAGCGCTACAATTCTATGCTTCTAAGGGCGCCACCTAGCTCAGCACTCCAGGGGCGTAGCAGGGGTTACGATGTCCGGGGCAGGGGCGTAGCAGGGGTTGCGATGTCCGGGGCAGGGCCAGCCAGCAAAGGGAATCTCCTCTTGCAGACTAGCCCCAACCTGGGAGCAGAGATAAGGCAGAGAAACATGAAGCCAGGAACACCGCTGTGCCGCCTTGCCCTCCTGTGCTTGATGCGAGGCACTTTGGGCAGCGCATATGGCTCCAGTAATGCTTCCTCGGCTTCCCCTCCCTCCTTGATGCATGGTGGCAGCTCCCTCCCCCTTCCTCCCTAATGGCCAGTCCAAAGGTGTGCAGCCGTCCCTTTGCTGACCATGAGGTGGAAGCGCCCCAGCCCTGAAGGCGGAGCTCAGGGGCGGCTTCCCTCCCCGTGGCTCCAGTCTCATGAGGGAACCTGTTGTGAGGGAACCTAGTTACGTCCCTTCATAAATTTGCACCCAGGGCCGCTTCCCCTCCCCCCCGCTCCCCACACTATGCCACTGCAGCCCTCTATTCTCACAGTGACCAAGAGGATGTTCACAGGCAAACCCCAAGCTCTCTCCCAACAAACAGAGGTCACCTCCGCACTGTAAATTCAAAACACTATGATATCTCTTTAAACAGTCATGGCTTCCCCCCCAAGAATCCTGGGAGCTGTAGTTTGTTAAGGGTTCTGAGGGGTGATGGGACTCCCTGTTCCCCTCTCAGAGCTATAATTCCCAGAGTTCCTTGTGAAGAGGGACTGGCGGTTAAGCCACACTGGGAATTGTAGATCTGAGAGGAGGACAAGGATCTCCTCTCAGCACCTTAACAGACTGCAAAAAGTGGTCCCATTTCCCCGACAGCCTCTTTCGATACACTTTGCTCCTTCACACAAGTAAGACGCATTGGGGACTTAAAGTCTCCCTCCCCTTTTTTTTTACAGCTCTAGTACAATGTCCTTCCCTAATTCTATTTAATCATTGAGTTCACTTGTATATTCTGCTTTAGAGCCCCAAGAGTCTCCCAAAGCAGCTTATGAAAGACATACACACATTGCAGGCTCTGTATTCTTTGTGTTATGCTCAAAGTTGATTGTCATGCTGTCATACTGAAAATCTTTAAATGCAAAACATAATCAGAAGGAATGCAACCCCAAATTTATCCAGGGAGCGTTCCCACCACTCATTCCTTATGTTATGTTCATCACAACCCCGCCCAGGGGTGGGAAAATCTTTCACTTTCAGTTTTTCCTCAATTTCCCAGTCTTAAATTTATGCCTCCACATTTCCACATTAGTTTGCAATTTATTTATTTTAAAGAAGCCCTTGCTGAGTATTCACCAGAACTTTAGTGCTAATTTCTCCTAATACACACAATTTTGCAAACCAATTTCCCCCACTGTAACAATCTTGTAAAGACAAGCTCACATCCAGGACCATCATTCTCAAGGCTCTAGTGCAGAAGTAGACAGCCTCAAATGCGGTCCTCCAGTCCTCTGTATTTGGCCCTCAGGATTCTCCACTCCGGCACCTTCCCACACCCTCCTTTGAGTGCTTTTGCTGGCCTGCAGAGAGTCCTTGAACCGTGATACTCCCTCTTGCTTGCTTGCTTGGATGGGAGAGAAGATTGTGTGTTGAAACCTCTGGCTTTTGCGGGGTTGAAATGCAACCTACTGTACGGAGGTGAAAGCCACATCCATGGCTCCACTCAATTGTTTCTGGCCATGCTCCTTCTTTAGCGATCACTCATAGCTGAGTAAGATTGTCTTCCATGAACATGGTCTTAACAGTGAGTCCGCAAGTGTCTGTGGAGGCCAATTCTGGATCCGCACATCCTTCCACAGTGGGGACACAGGTTTCTGGGCAGGAGTTGGTCATAGTGAGGGTTTGCCAGATGTGCCTTCCTCTTAGCTTGTTTCTCCCTTTCGTCCCGAGTTCAAGCTTCTTCAAAGTCCTTGACACCTTTGGTAGAGGCTATTCTCCAATTGGAGCGCTCGCAGGTCAGTGTTTCCCAGTTGTCAGTGTTTATACTACATTTTTAAAGGTTTGCCTGAGAGCATCTTTAAACCCCTTTTGTTGTCCACCAGCATTATGCTTTCCATTCTTAAGTTGAGAACAGAGTAGTTGCTTTGGAAGACGATCATCAGGCATCCGCACAACATGACCAGTCCAACAAAATTGATGTTGAAGAATCATTGCTTTGACACTGGTGATCTTTGCTTCTTCTATCATGTCACTGGCATTAGTTCGCCTGTCTTCCCAAATGATATGTAAAAATTATCGGAGACACTGTTGATGGGATCTTTTGAGGAGTTGGAGATGGCGTTTTTAAGTGGTCCATGTTTCACAAGCGTACAGTAAAGTTGGTAGCTTTGTAAAGAAGCATTTTGGTTTCCCTGCAAATGTCCCGGTCCTCAAACACTCTACACTTCAATTGGGAGAAAGCTGCACTTGCAGAGCTCAGGCGATGCTGGATTTCGGCATCAATGTCGGCCCTTGTGGAAAGATAATTGCCTCACCCTTAGGCTGGAAAGAGTTTCTCATTACAGGTGACCAAGGGAGAGGCACTATACCCCAAGATGACATCCCACTCAAGGTTGCAAACTTCTAACGACCTTTTATTTTAATGCCATCACTTATTAGCTTTTTATTTTATTTTTATAGGTTTGCTTTCAACCATTTTATACTGTGAATTTAAGGTTACGTTTTTATGTGGTGTGAGCTGCATTGAAAATTCAGGACAAAGGCAAGCACAGCCTGGACAGCTCAACTGGTTACAGCACAGTGTTGATAATGCTAAGGTTGCAGGTTTGATCCCCGTTTGGGACTACTGCATATTCCTCCACCGCATGGGGTTGGACTAGATGATCCTAAGGGTCCCTTCCACCCCTACAATTCTATAATTCTCAGTAAGGCAGGGACATGATAGAGGTGTGTGATACCACAAATGGCATGGAGAGAGCAAGTTAAGAGAATTCCTCCCCCCACTAATATTAGAAGTCTTGTTTTATCAATTTTTTCTTTTTTTGGTAAACTGCTTTAAGGTCTGTTTGTTTACAAGTAGGGTGTAAGTTTCATGAAATAAATAAACCTGACAGTAAGAGCTGTCCCGGAGTTCCTTGGAGGTGGTGGGTTTTCCTTGGTTGTTTATAACCAGCATTTGGGTGGCCATCTGTCAGGGATTCTTTAGCTGTGATTCCTGTATTGCAGGGGGTTGGGTTAGATGACCTTTGGGTGTCCCTTCCAACCCTATGATTCTATGAAATAAATAAATCCAATGAAGCTGAATGGTAGAAAATTCAGGATGTGCTAGAGTGCAGTTAAACCATTCTGCCTCAGGATGATGCCATGGTAGCCATGTGAGGACACTGATTGTGCTTTCCACAAAGTGAAGACTCTCAACTCCACTTTGGTGTCTTTACAAAGTTTAATTATACACATATGTACAAGACGGAGCTAAAGTTTCCATGACCGTTCAGTCACTTTCAGATCCCGGAAGTGGCGCTCGGCGGGACCACCTCCAACACAGTATCTTGGGAGCCCCTAGTCTCCTCCTTTCCTCCCGACGCTTTTGACCCCTGTGCTGTTGAGGAGATGGGCCGATTACGTTCCCCTCCCCTCCTAACTTTTATATGCCTGTTGTCTTTGTCCATGGAGTTTTCTTGGCAGGGATACTGGAGTGGCTTGCCAGTTCCTTCTCCAGATGGATCACGTTTAGTCAAAACTCTCCACTATGACCTGTCCATCTTGGGTGGCCCTGCATGGCATAGCTCATAGCTTCTCTGGGTTATTCAAGCCCCTTCGCCACGACAAGGCATTGATCCATGAAGGACAGATCGTGAAGCTGAGGCTCCAATACTTTGGCCACCTCATGAGAAGAGAAGAATCCTTGGAAAAGACCCTGATGTTGGAGAAGATTGAGGGCACAAGGAGAAGGGGACGACAGAGGACGAGATGGTTGGACAGTGTTCTCGAAGCTACGAACATGAGTTTGACCAAACTGCGGGAGGCAGTGGAAGACAGAAGTGCCTGGTGTGCTCTGGTCCATGGGGTCACGAAGAGTCGGACACGACTAAACAACTAAACAACAACAACCCCTCCTGACCCGCTCAAGCGCTGATCAGGGTCTCTAGCGTCTGAGACCTCTCCCTCTGCAGAGCTCTGGCATGAGCTCCCTGCATCCCTAACTCCTTGCACCGCCTCGCTAGGCTCTCTGCTGACTCCAGGGCAGTGCTCTGAACTCCCTGCATCCCTGACCCCTTGCACCACCTCACCGGGCTCTGCTGATCCCTGGTGGTCCCCTGACAAGCCATTAACTTGGTGGCTTTATTCTGTGTATTGCTTTATTTATATTTTTAGCTTTTTACACCATCCTTCTCCCAAAGGAGCCCAGGGGAGTAAGGCAAATTTGGGATGCATAATGCTATCAGTTGCTATCATGGCTTACCTCCAAATACATCACTGCCCCTCCCCAGTCATCTCTTTACATTTATTTATGCATTCCGTGCATAAATAAAATCACCCAGCGGCAGCTTTGCCCATTTTTTTGCTTTGGCATTTTCTCTAGAAAAATAAAGGGGGGAAAATGCTTCGACCTGGAAGTTGTCTATAACAGAGCTTCCCCTCAGAGGACTCCACGTTTCCTGAAGCTTCTTCCACTGTTTACACACAGAACACACGCTCTATTAATTATACCCAAGAGTGCAGTTTATTTCAAAACTCATTTCAGAAGAGGAAGAAGAAGAATCAGAGCAAGGGGTGGGGAGGTGGGAGAGAGAAGCGGCTTCACCAAAATTCAAAAACAAAAACAAAATGTGGATTCTTACACAATCAGAAACCTCTGCACAAAAGTCTCTCTCTCTCTCTCTCTCTCTCTCTCTCTCTCTCTCTCTCTCTCTCTCTGTGTGTGTGTGTGTGTGTGTGTGTGTGTGTATTGGGGAAGATCCTAAGAGGGTAAGCAAACAAACTCCGAGACAAACCAATGAGGAAGGAGCATGCTCAATGGGCAGGGAATGCTAAGCTGACTATTGGAGGAGGGAAAGCAGTAAAGTTACCTACAATCCTGACCTCTGCATCACTTGGCACCGAATCCCGCCTTCCCATAATACAACTGCTTCCAAATCAAACGTAAATCTAATTAACAGACTGTTTACCCCTTCAAAACAGCTTGTTAATGAATCTGGTAAAACAGAGAGGCAAAGGCATCCCGGGACATGATTTGCAGCTGTTGAAGACTCTGCTCTGCAGTGACCCAAGACAATAAGTCAATGAATGCCACCCTATGAAGATGTAAACCCCCTATATTTAGTCCAGAAGAACCACCATTTTTGCCTTTAAAACAACAACAACAACAACAACAACAACAACGCAATAATATTACCTCCCTCATTGGGCACAAGTGTGGAAAATTTCATCCAATAAATCCAGCGTCGCACCGAAGATCTTTCCAGCAGATTGTGGTCTAATAATAAGTCTCTCAAGATCTACCAGAAATCAACGGTAAAGTGGCATTTGGCTTTAGCGAGATGTGGTTGTGGTTAAGTTGTGGGGCAAAAAAAGCCCGTTCAGTGAACTGACCAAATTCTCACCTCTGGAAGGAATAGATGAATCAGAATGTAACTATCCTCCAGCTCTTCTCCGAATTTACAATAACAGTTTCTTGGCTCAAAAAACAACAAATTAATCCCAAAATGCTTTAAAAAAAAGTTACACATTGATCAAATACATTTAGAACTACATACTGCATGTACATTGCCATAGAGATAACACCCCCCCTACATTTAACATTTAATTATTTATTATTACTCGTTAATAATAACTCTTATGGCATAAGAGTTGGGGAGCAGGGGAAGACAGTGCATGGTATATAAAATACGTGACTATTTTGTGATAAAATGCACTATTAGTGTTTTAAATTGAAGTTAGGAGAGAAAAACAAGAGAACACATTATTTTAAATGAACGCAGGTGCACCAGGAAGAGATTTGAACTATCTGTCCCTAGCACTTAAACATGACAACACTAATCAAGGGTCTAGCTTTAAAAAACAGGCAAAAAGATCTCCAGATGGTTCATATTAGGACAGCCAGGATATTGACTGGAGCTTGTCCCTTTGGCTGCATTACCCCGCTATGATAACTTCAATGGCTTCCAGTTCATTTTTGGAAACCACAGAGGGTGCTGCTTTGGACTGGTGAACGATTGCTCCACGTTGGGCAAACGATTCCTGCATTGCAGGGGGTTGGACCAGATGATCCTCGCTGTTCCCTTCCATCCCTACAATTCTATGATTCTATCTAAGTGGTCCACAAGTGCTCTCAGCAACTCAGTGAAAGAGTCTGAAGCTAGGACCTCCTGCATCCAAAAGTGCTCAAACTTTTGAAAAAAGTGCAGCAACTTCAGAGGTGTTCAGAGGTGCTCCAAGCTCAGCGGCTGCGCAGGAAGTAAGACACCTTGCTGCTCAGAGAAGAAGAGGAGGAGGAGGGGGAGTTTGGATTTGATATCCTGCTTTATCATTACCCTAAGGAGTCTCAAAGTGGCTAACAATCTCCTTTTCCCTTCCTCCCCCACAACAAACACTCGGTGAGGTGAGTGAGGCTGAGAGACTTCAGAGAAGTGTGACTAGCCCAAGGTCACCCAGCAGCTGCATGTGGAGCAGCAGAAACGCGAACCCGGTTCACCAGATTACGAGTCCACCGCTCTTAATCACTACACCACACAGGCTGGAGGCCGTGTCAGGATGATAGCCACCCTCCTCCATGCTCTGGTTGTGTTGTCAATGTGGCTGGTGTCTCCCCTGCCTGGAAAACGGTGGGCGTCATCTTACATACAAGAAAATAGAGGCTACAGGGGTTCCGGTTCCCGCCTGCAGGAATGGCGGACCTGTTTTCCATCCCTCCGACCTTCGTGAGGAATTTGGCGGTTGCTAGGGGAGTAAATGGCAACCCCCTACCCTCTCCGGGGGTTACGGAGAGGGGCCGCTGGCCCGCGATGCCCCCAGACCCACTCCGACTGTTTTTGGAGTGGGGGGAGCTTGGGCTGAAGCACTTACGAGGGCCGGGACTCCCGGACGCTAATCTGCATGGCGGGGATTTCCATGGTTAAAGAAGATAATTAGGCTTAAATCTATGGACATACTTCAGAAGGAGGGGAAGAAGCGCTGTTTACTGCTGAGAAATTTATGCTGCTGAGGGAGAGGAGTCAAAGGCTGTATTTCATCTGGAAGAAGGACTGATGGGGACGGAGCGATAAGGGAAGTGAGTTTTTTTTTACTTTTCTTCATATGAGTTACTTCGTACCTTCCCAGATGCGATGTCCTGGCTTGTTTGGAGTGAAAGAGAAGCAAAAGACTGTGTGAGTTGAACTTTATAAACTGTTGTTACTGAGCATATTTTTTAAAGATGTGGAGTTGCCGACGAGAAAAGCCCCCCTCTAGTTGGACGGGAGGAGTGCCTGGACGCGTTCGGAGGATTTATGAGCTGTGACGCACTTTGAATTGGAGCAGCGACCTGAAGCTAAGTTCAGCTATAGGGCAAGGAGATCCATTAATTTACCAAGAGTCTATGGTTTGATGTTTGGATCTTCTGCCTGGAAAAGCTGTAAATTTTACAAAGATCGTTAATCTACATGGTTATGAGAGAAAACGAAAGTGATTTGAGTTTTTTAAGATGGCGCTGCTTCGTGTTGACGACGCAACAGGGAGCTCCAGACCAAGAAGATTTATGGGGAGGCTGGACTGATTAACCCACACAGGAGAAAGAACATTTGTGAAACCTTGTTTGATATTTATCTCAGCAGCTGGGAAACAATTGGTTGAAAGAGGAAAACATCTATGTGACTGTAAGGGAAAAATCTGGATTATTATGGACCTGGAGAGACGATTTGAATTTTAGAAAAAAGACGGCAGTAGACGGTTGCGAGGAATCCCCAATTTCTTGAAGCATGGGAACCCCCAAAAATTTTTAGATGATTTGGTATAACATTCGGTTTGATTGATATATATGTGTATAATTTGAAATAATGTGATATAATTGGTTTTAATTGGAAAAATTAATAAAAATATATTTTTTTAAAAAAATAGAGGCTACAAAGTTTGCAGCTTAGGCAGGAAGCTTACACAGAGAGAGACAAAGTTACAAGATGGAGTTTAAAGCCTCGTGCTTCTATTTTTTGGGGGGTGGGTGGGTGGGTGTCTGTGTATGTTTTTTCTGCATTGTTAACATGTGCTGGCAACTTTCCCCCAAGGATTAGTGTGTAGCTGGGCCATTGCCACCCTGCAGCAAACAGGCACACATAGCTGCAAACAGTGCCAACCTCCCACATTTTGAAGCGAGGCTTCCCCCCCCCCCTGACCCAAAGAAGCAGTTAAGCATCTTTAAATGTCCAATTAAAATGGTTATTATGATCGTTACAGCCGCATCTAGAGGCCCCAAGCCAAAATTAGGGAACGGCTGCACGGTGACAGCGCAGGCTAAGAAGCAAACAACTCTTTGTACTACTGATCAGAGGCTGGAGAGGAGCCACCTAAGGAAGTGGCAGAGAGGCAATTAAAACCTTTCTTCGGAATGGAACGAGAGGCTGAGGGGTGGAATTTGCACATTCTTCCAGATGAGAGGTTGGGGAGCTTTTTGCAAACTGAAAGTGCCTTCCCTTCCGGCGGGCGGGGCTCCATGTACATAGCAGAAAGATCTAGAGGCAAAAGTGGGTGAGTAATGGATGGAATTCTTACCTCGTTTGCAAAAATCAGGCAAGTGAGGGGCATTGTCACAGTCGAAGGACACAACTAGAGAGATCTGGGAGGTTGCATTCACCACCTGCTGCAACTTAAGTTTCTGAAGTCCTGTTCTAGAGCCAGCAAAAAAATACCAAAGTGAGCGAATTAGCGTGCCTATTGCTTTGCTCTTCAGCACCACAAAACACTCCTTCCTTTCACCAGGACGAGCATTTAAAAGGCCAAGACAGGAACGGGCCAGGACTCTGTCTGAAATGCTCCTAAGAGGACAAACGAACAGAAGTAGTTCCAATGCAACCATTCTCTCCTTCACTGGAGGTTTTTAAGCAGGGGTTGTGGCGCTTTAGTTTAAAATCCCTGCATAGCAGGGGGTTGGACTTCCAATTCTACAATTCCGTGAGCCAATCCAGCTCCATTTCTGACATGTTAGCTTCACTCTGCAGTGGAATCCGGAGCTGGTGCTGGGGAAGATGGGACTCCAAGGTGGAGGGAGAAGAAAAGTCCTCACAGTGCCAGTGGAGCCATGGAGACCCAGATGCTACCTTCAACCCAACCTTATCAGGTTGAGAAGGGTGGAGCAATCAACAATTAGGGTCCAATTGCAGGAAGTCTTCAAGCAAAGGTGTGAAGTTAACAGCCCTTTCCTGATTGTGACCCTCAGCAACTGGTGTTCAGAGGCTTACCTGTGGCAGGTAATCTTCATTCCCTGAGTTCTACACCAGAATTCTTTTTAGAAAACATATATTGAGGTCATAAAATCATAACAGTTGGAAGGTACCCCCAAGAGTCATCTAGTTAGGTAAAGGTAAGGTAAAGGACCCCTGGATGGTTAAGTCTAGTCAAAGGCGACTATGGGGTTGTGGTGCTCATCTCGCTTTTCAGGTCAAGGGAGCCAGCGTTTGTCCACAGACAGCTTTCCAAGTCATGTGGCCAGCATGACTAAACCACTTCTGGCACAACAGGAAACACCGTTTACCTACTCGCTGCAGCAGTACCTATTTATCTACCTGCACTGGCATGCTTTCAAACTGCTAGGTTGCCAGGAGCTGGGACAGAGCAATGGGAACTCACTCCGTCGCCGGGATTCGAACCACCAACCTTCTGATCGGCAAGCCCAAGAGGCTCAGTGACATGATGGCAGAAGTCACCTTCCACAGGTGTAGCACACAGAAATGATAGAGTATCAACATTGTGGAAAAAGAAAGAGCCACGAAGCGGAGTGCCCTCAATCATTCCCCCAAAAATGTTATTAAGGAAGGGAGGAGACATCTCAAATTGCGCCCCTACTCCAGGCCTGCAACATTTTGCCGCAGGTCCCACTTGTACAAATGCATTGCCTCCGAACGGGAGGTTAAGCCTTCCTACAATCATACCTGTCCCTCAAAGGGTTGTAGTTGCAATCCCTACTCTGTACTGTCATCTGCCCTTGTTTACATCCAACAACCATAAGGGAGCTGTTTCATGGATGTGTATTCTCCATACAGTATTAAAGGTAGCTCAGACCTAGGCTTAAGGAGGTACATTCCGAAAGCGATCAAATCATTGACAGAACTGTTCTCCGGATCTTGTGCTTGTCCAGGAAACACAGCATGTCAAGGAGGCAGCTGGCATGAAAGGCATCTTTTCCTGTATTCCTCCCCACCACCACCACCACCACTCCTCGCTTGGAGAGCAAATTAAATTTTTGCTTGGCTTTCTATTACGAGGCTTCCCAACTGCTGATGACCTTACATGATGGGAGCACTTAGGCATTGAAAACACACACACACACACACACACACACACACACACACACTAATTGCAGTGAGTTATTGCAACAACCTGCACAGGGCCCATTGTCCTATTGTCAGAGCCACTCTGAAGGATACTCTCGCTTTCTTTCTTTTTAAAAAATATGGTATTTTTATTGAAGAAAAAGAATTTTTGAACAATACAAATTACCAGTAACACTTTCTTAACCATAGCAATGTAACACCTGGATTGTGTTTTGCAAAGCGGTTGGGGCCATGCTTCTCCACCACCCTAACAAGCCACCGTCAGGAGCTGGAGACAGGTGAAGATTGTAGTAGTAGTAGTAGTAGTAGTAGTAGTAGTAGTAGTAGTAGTAGTAATAGCAGCAACACTCTGAACTTAACTCTTTATTCAAAGAAACAAAACAGCCTAGTGAGCACAGAACCTCTTTCCAGGAGGTGTTGTCCCAAAGAGGCAGCTGCAAAGACTGAAGGTCCCTGCGTTCCTACCACTCTCTAAGGCGCCTCCCTTGGTTCCTTCCTCATCATCTTGCCTCTTTTTGCTCCACCCTCTCCACTTCTCTGTGTGTTCCAGGATACTAGGGAGGAGGGAAGCAGCTCGCAGCAGGAGGGGGAGGCTCCCTAGATCCTTCAGCAGCCTTCCTCCTCTCGGTCTCCTGGTCCCCCTCCTCTCCAGCCTCTGAACCAGGACTGCTCTCTGCCCCTTTTTCTTCCTGCTCACTAAACCCTGTTGCCTCCTCCGCTTCCAACACCTCCTCCTCCCAGTCTGCTCCCTCTTCTCCCCCTGACCACTCATCATCATCCCAACACCAATCCCCGGGCTCTGAGCCTTCTTCCCTTGGGGTTCCCCAGTTGGTGCCTCCTACCAATCCTCTGCATCCAGCCAGCCCATGACACTCTTTCAGACGCATCCAAAAGCAGGTTCAACCACATTCACGAAGGTGGAGTCCATCTAGCTCCATTGACTGGAAGGTGCTCTCCAGGATTTCAGATGGGGCTTTCCCAGCTTGACCTCGGGATGCCAGAGTTTGAACCTGCAACCTGCTGCGGGCAAAGCACACCCTCCAGCACATAGCTATGACAATCGTGAAACTAAAGTAAAATTCCACTCCTTGAGGTCCTCCTAAACAAATCTATCCCTGAAACAGGAATCAATCTTATGCTAAGTCAGACTACTGGTCTTCCTAGCTCAGTATTATCAATAGAGACTGATAGGGCTGGAATCCTGAACATCAGTTATTTGGGGATTGAGCCTGGCGCCTTCTGCATGTAACATATGCAGCCGAGCTACGGATTGTCTCCCTGCATGTTTCTGTCTTTACAACAGAGTCTTGATCCACAGAACCATAGAAACCTTTCCCAACCCAATGTCCTGGTCAGAAGACTGGACAGGTTGCTGAGGATTTGGGATGTGGCATCTACAATGAAACTACCTTCTTATGCAAAGTAAAGGAAGGAAAACCAGTAGATAACAGATTCGTTGAACAATTTAGCTTTTGTCTTAAAGCACTGAACTTTTAATTATATTTTGAGTGCTATTTGTGTAAAAAAAAGGTGACATCCATCATGATAGTTTGTGTTTAGATAAGATATATCAGAATATGCCAATTTGTCTCAAAGCAGCAAATTTTGTTAGAAAGAATTATGTATCGGTGTAATTATTTGACATTAGTAAATACCCTCTATAAAGAGAAGGGTCAAATGGCGGGATTAGCTAGACTTCAACACTCATCAGCCTTGTAGGCATTGAAGTACAGTAACATGCAAGGGGAGGGAACCGCAGCTGGCAAAGGCTGATACACATTTTTAGCTGTTCCATAGTATCATAAAGTTGTAGAGTTGGAAGGGACCATGTAGTCCATCTAGTCCAACCCCCCATACTGCAGGAATCTTTTGCCCAATGTGGGACTTGAATGCATGACCCGGAGATTAAGATGCTCCAGAAACTGAGCTATCCATGTCTTGTAAAATTCTGCTTTCAAAGAAAGAAAGAAAATGCTAAATGGGTTATATCCATCTAAGAACAGACTCGGTGAAATGACTGGACTTAAGTGAGTCGTGAACATGAATTCCAATGAGTCTACTCCGAGTAGGACTAAAACTAAATACAACCCACCAAATTGGTAAGAGACCAGGTTCAGCAGAGGCTGAGCCATTAGGGAGAATGGGGCATTGCCCCACCAACCTCAATCAGCCCCCAGCTGCCTTGCCTTCTTACTTGTAACCTGTCCCAGGAGTGGCCTTGCCTGTCAGCTGCTTCCTCCTTAAGTCTCAGTGTTGTCCCTGTACAGGTCAGCAAGGAGGAGGATGGGGATACAACGTGCTCTGCCTGTAATTAGCTCTGGCTCCCCTCTACTGTTGGTCTCCCTGCAGTCCAGCCTACCAGTCCCAATGGGCATCAGAAGTCACTGGCTGGTGTCTCCCCTTTCATTAGGGAGTTTAGGGAAGCTTTTAATGTTTGATGGATTTCTGTATTTTAATATTTTGTTGGAAGCCACCCAGAGTGGCTGGGGGAACCCGGCCAGATGGGCGGGGTATGAATAAATTATTATTATTATTATTATTATTATTATTATTATTATTATTAGCACACCGAAGATTCTCCGGCGGCCTCCGCAGTATCAGATTTTTAGCAATGACAGCCACCACTCCAGAAGAACAGGCATTTCTCCAGGTGTTTGGAGAGATCAGTCGATTCATCAGGCCGTCCTATAGAAAGGTAATTGCAGGCTCGCTCAAAAACATACATCATTTGTCAGATCACCAATGCTGGGAATTTGCAACACAGTGGCAGTATCAGAAGCTCTCGTCTTGCTCCCTCCACTGTCAACACGGAAATGATGAGAACAGAATTTTAAGATGCAGCGGTACAAAGAAGCACCACGCTGTATCGATGCTGCTCTTTTGATGTGGGTTTTGCTCTCTCTAAGTGTGCGCACACCCAAATCCACAGGAGTATGCTCCGTTTCGATCCACACAGCACAACGGACAGTTGCACTAATATGCTCCTTCGTGATCATTTTGGGATAAGAGAAATTGTCTTAGCAGTGTGCTGTGGGGAAAGATTGGAGATGTGGTCCTAAACATCTGGAAGGCACCAGGCTGAGGAAAGCTAAAGTCCAACATTATGGAGGATGTTGAGTGCCGATAGGGCAGGGCGGGGTACGGGGTACGGGACAGCCCTGTAACACTTCATTCTCTCTGTCTCCGTCTCTCTCTGACATGCTCAGAAAGCAAGAAGAGCCTGCTGGATCAGGCCAAAATTGTTCAGCATCCTGTTCTTTCCCATGGGAAGTCTGAAAGCAGGACTCGTGTACAGCAGCTTCCTCCCCATTTGTTGTCCCCAAAAGCTGGCATCACCATTCCTAGGCATTAGTGGAGGTAGTACATAGCCATTGTGGCTAGCAGCTGTTCACAGCCTGGTCCTCTGTGAATTCGTCTAATCCTCTTTCAAAGCCATCCATGGCAGCCATCACCACCGTCCGGTGGGAGAGAGTCCCACAGTTTTCATGACATGCTGCATGAAGTACTTTCTTTCCCCTGTCCTTCATTGCTTTGGTGGGTTTGTAAATGGTTTGAGGTGTGTGGCTGTACTGGATGACACCCCCCAAAAAACCGAGTTCTAGCACTATGAGCGGGGGGGCGGGGGGAGTCCATCCACTTTGTCTGCACTGAGCATTGCAAAATGCCTAACGTGGCTTCATCACATTGCAAGTTCCTCTGCTGCAAGGGGAAGTCAATGAAGGGTGGGGGTGGGGGGCTAGAGAACCTCACACACAAATCCATACCTTCTGATTTACCTTACTAGGATGGGGCAAACTTTGTTCTGTCGAGGGCCACATTCCCCCATAATGATCTGCAGTGGGCAGTCTCTCCCCGGTCCTGTTCCTCTCACCCTCTTTCCCTCCCACCCCATTCCCTATCTCCTCCTCCTCTCCTTCTCTGTGCCACCCACTTCCTCTTCCTGCCACCCCTCTTTCCCCCATTTTGCCCTCCACATGAAACGAGGCCAAGGGATGCATGAAAGACAGGAAAGAGCCACAGGTGGCCAACCCCTGCATTGGGAGGAGAGGTGGGGAGTGATGTTTTCAGTGACACATCTCCAGGAGCATCTAATGGTGGCTTAAGTGCACCCCTGGTGCTAATGAAGATGCAAAATGCTAAGAGTATCCCTAAAGTATTCAAGGAGAGCAACAGCAGCTAATTTCCTCCTAACCCCAGCTTCTCTCTCGCTCGTTCCCTCCTCTCTCTCTCTCTCTCTCTCTCTCTCTCTCTCTCTCTCTCTCTCTCTCTCACACACACACACACACACACACACACACACACACGTCTTCTGCTCACTTTATCTCACACTTTTTATGGAAGACTTGCAGCCGATGGTGCTCTGGCTGAAAGCTAGGAGCAAACGGGCAAAAAGTGAAACTTACTTAGGAAAGAACCTAAAACAACCATCACAAATGTCAACAAGAACATGCATAGTCAGTCAGTCAGTCAGTCAGTCAGTCTCTCTCTCTCTCTCTCTCTCTCTCTCTCTCTCTCTCTCTCTCTCACACACACACACACACACACACTCACACACACACTCCATTTATGGAGCTTTATATCTTCAAAGTACTCAGCAAACTTAGCTAATTAAGGTGTTGGCTGTTTGAAGCTGCAGGTAGTAACGGATGCTGGCAGCCGACTACTAGATTAAAGCGAACAATTGCCATGTATGCATGTTCTCCGCTGAATTTGGTAAGCAAAACAGAAAAGAGAGTCATAATTAAGGCTGAAAGCATTAATTGACACAATTATCTGATTAAAAATATAGACAGGGGATATTTAAAGTTGGGGTTGGCTGCTCCACCCACCTGCCACCACGAAAGAACATTCCCAGGCTGAAAGCGCTAGCCAAAAGTACGCAATTTCAGAATGACCCGTCATTCATAGATTAAGGAACCCTTCCACAGCATAGAACCAATTTGTCTGTGACTCTGAGCTGTTTTGGACATTACAGTGATGCGGTGTCATGAAGAAGCATGGAGGAAACTTAGCATGCCATGATTCCTGGTGTCATTTTTGATGGAACCGTATGCAAAAATCATATGAGTTCATAAATACTTAGGCCAAGGCCCAGCTTGGATACAAGGCCTATATTTCTGATCCTCACTCGCCAGATCATCACCTTGCTGTGGTGAGTGACTTTGAACGTTCCTATGATCCTTGTGAACGAAGCTGTCAAGAGTCTCGTACTCCCAGCAGGGTAACCCTAGGTGGTAAGGTCAAGGGGAAGGAGCTAGACAAAGAATGGTCCAAGAAGTTCTCAACGGCAGAACAGGCGGAAGATAACAAGTGGTATGTTAAAATGGGTGTGAAGGCGGATGAAGGCTGCAGCAGATAAGAATCTACAGTGGTACCTCTGGATGCGAACGGGATGTCCCAAACACAGGACTGTCATCATTGCAAGAGAGTTGCGACACTTTAACATTGATATTGCAGCACTTCAAGAAACTCGAAGAGCAGGAGAGGGACAACTGAAGGGAAAGGTCTTCTGGAAAGGTCTACCTGAACAAGAATGGTGAATACATGGAGTAGGCTTTGCTATTGAAAACAATCTTGTGAAGCTCTTGTCAGAAGTCCCTACTGGCATTAATGAGGGACTTTCAACCCTTCAAAAAAAACTTACCCAAACCATCAGGATACTATTTTAAGTGCTTATGCACCAACACTGGAGGCTGAAGAAGACATTAAAAAAAAGTTTTATTCTCAGTTGGATGCCATCCTATCGGAGACACCTAAGGAGGATAAAACTATCCTCCTGGGTGATTTCAATGCAAGAGTTGGGTGAGATTACGATCTGTGGTCTGGGACTATTGGGAAAGAAGGAATTCGCACCAGCAACTAGAACAGAATCTTACTTTTGACTCATGCCCGGGGCACATGAGAATTACAACTTTTAAGCAACCCATCTTGGCTGACATTGTATCCGGTTATTATGTTTCTATATTAATTTTATGAGTCACTATTTTTATTATTTCGTTCAGAAATGAAACTTTTTCCATCCCACCAGGTGTCAGAAGTGGGATCTGCATGCATACACCTACGTGATTTCAGGGAGAAAACAAAGATTGGGGCGGAGGGAGCTCTGCTCCCACCCCATCCTTTGCTGCAATTTCTCTCCTTCCCCACTCTTTGCAAAAGGTCTGGCCTGTTCATGAGGTGCGGTGAGGCAGCCACCTCAGGAGGCAAGCTGGGGACAGCTGGGAAGGGCTGCAAATCTGGGAACAACTCACTCCTGAACTTGTTGCCCACTGCTGCTGCTGCCACCTCCTCCTCTTCCTCTCCGGCCTCCTTTTTATTCCACCATGTTGGGACTTCCCTGGGCCTCCTCCAGTGGCGGCAGTGTCAAGGGGCTGACAGGAAGATCAGGTCATTTGCAGGTCAGAGAGGGAGACGTGAGGCTAACGTGCAATTAGTTTCTTTATTAAGGAGGGGGGGGATACAAGGAGGCTCATAAAGGAAACCCCCTGTTGGGGTTTGAGCTTGCAGTCATACCACCAGGGGGTTTGGCTGCAAGCTCAAACCCTACCCCCCCCCAAATGAAGAAGTTGCTCAAACTAGTGTGCAGCCCCCTCCTTCGCTCTCTAGCCCTCTGAGTAAGGGATCTCCCCTCCCCCTGTAATCTTCTGCTATGGCGAGCAGCAGCAGCCTCTCTCTGTACCTGCCTGCCCCGTTGTTTAGCAACATGTAACATCCTTCACCTTCTGGAAGCCAGTGGGGCCTGAGAGCCTTCAGCAGAGCCTGCCCTGTTGGTGCTCCAGGAGAGATGCCGTCCTCTCTGTTGGAGACTAGGAACCTCATCACCCTGTCCTGTGCTCGGCCACTTGCCTGCTTCTGCTTCACCGTGATCCCTCATGCTTTCAGCTTCTAGTACGCCCCAGCTTGTCCCCTCTTCTGAGGTGTGGCCGGTATCCCACCACCAGGATCCGGGATCTAAGTTGGCATCTTCTGTAGCCTTCCTGGGGGCCTCTTGGACAAGCGCCTCCCTGCACTCTTCCTCATCCAACCAGTCCCTGACAGGCGAAGGAAGTGGAGGTGCCATTTTCTGTTTTGCCTCAGGCGGCCAAATATCCTGGGCTAGCCCTGTTTATCAGCAGTTGGCAAGTGGCCGATTCTGACAAGTTGGCCCTTAGCAAAACACTATATTTGGGCTTCATCTCCTTCTTCACTCTATTTTGCCATCACATTTCCCCTCTCTTTTTAGACTGTTTTTTCTTTCTTTCTTTCAAGCTGCAAGTTGAACACTGAAACGGATCCTTCGCAAAAGCACTTATGAGACCACACAGAAAAGGCTTTTCCTCCACCCTCCCTGCAAGTACCAGCATTAAATTGCTGACAATTTTGTGCAATATGTGTTAAGCTTATCTTCTAAATAAAAAGCAAAGAGGTTTCCACCACTGCCGCCGGGTTGGTCCTCAGACAGCAAACAAGACCTTCTGCTATTCAGATAATACAACTGAGGAATTCTATTGTTCTCACTTTTTTTTCCTGACTGGCTAATGCATCCAAAGGAATCCGATCTTTCCAGTCGTTCATCAAATTACCGCTTCTCACGGAGCAAACCTGATCCTTTTAAAGCGATCCTTAGAGGAAACAGAAAAACAATTTGCGTGTGTGCACTCACACACATACAAACACACAAAGAATCATTCCCCACCCCCACCCCCACCCCAAAAAACCCTTGTGAAATCTAATACTGAACAAAATTTCAAATAAGTTAGGTTAAAAAATAATAAATAGGAAGAAGGGGCTGACGCAAACTTCCTTCTTGTTAACCGTATACAAAAGGTTTTTGTGAGTTTGTCTGCCTGCGAGTCCCTGCAATAACACCACATGATTCTGTGTCTATTCTGCCAAACCCTTTCTAGTTATGCTCCCGGCAATTTGGGCTGGCACCAAGAGATGACTACAAACATATGATGGGGGCTTAAAACAGAGTGAGGCTGTTGGTCCATCTACTCCAGGGACTACAGCTCCCGTCATTCCTGACCATTGACCATACAGACTGGACCCGAGGAGTGCTGGATCCCTACAGCATTGTGAAAACCATTGGTTAACCTTCCTCCATCAATCTAGGCTGACTGGCAGCGGCTCTTCAGAGAAAGGTCTTTCCCACATCACCAGCTCCTTGAGTCTACGTAGAAGATCTCAGGTTTATTCTCTACCATGTTTGGAAAAAACCTTTGGTCCTCCAGATGTTCTTCAACTACAACTCATAGCTGATGCGAGTGGTCGTTCAGCAATAACTGGGGCACAAGTCCTTTATCCCTGTTCTACATGCAAAACAGATGTCTCTACCACTGAGTTACAGACACCCTCCTCTGAATTACGTTTTCCATGGTTTGATCACACACACCATGCCTTGGTCAGATAATACAGAGCATGGTGAAATCACAATAAATAAAACCTCCCCTTCAGTACGGTAGTTTCAAGCACTACTACAGGTTCCGCATAATATCTGTACTGCATTGTTTACTGTGACAGCACCTGCACTTTGGAACTCCCTGCCTATTGCAACAAAGCACGTGCCTTTCCTAGGCTCTTTTCGGGCACCTGCTAAAAGCATTCTTCTTTAGGCAAGCATACCTAGATGCTTAGGAAGTTGAAGTAATTTTAATTTTAATATTTTAGCTTTTGTATGTTTTAAGGTAGGATCATTAATTTTTCTTGATTTTACTGCTGTGGTGGTTTTTGGTTTTTGGTTTTTTTTTGCTTTGGTAAACCACTTTGCAGGTTTTTAAAATAAATGTTATTAAATAAATAAACAATAAATATAAATAAAATAAAACAAGCCAAAACACAATCCATCCTGTAGATTTAAGTATCTGTCCATAGTCGCCTACTTGTTATCAGAGGCCCAGAATCCACATTCCTTTGTAAGAAAATATGAAATAACGTAAAACCATTTTTGCAGGCAAAAAATAAAATAAAAATCAATGTGTGTGTGTGGGGGGGGTGATGAGAAATTTTCTGCACCGGGTACCACCTGACCTTCCTACGCCTCTGGCCACATCCCAGTGGTGGGCGGGGCCAGAGGCAAAAGTGGGCAGGGTAACAAATGCAAATTTTACCTTTCCACAGTAAACTACTCACACACTGCTCTCTATCCTCCAACCAGGCAAACAAATGATGTTATCAGAGTTCAAGGACACATGCACAAAAACACCCAAGGCGTGTGCAAAATAGGAGTCATGAGGGGACATAGCTGAGGAGATGTAGCCTTGGAAAGAGTCCCAAAAGCCAGGCTGAGAGGCCTGGAAGACTGCATGTGCTCCCAGGCCTGAGATTATCCACCCCTGTTGATATGAATTACACAGGTGAAGGGTGTCAATGGAAGAGGCAGAATGCCTCAACTGATCTTTCCTGTTTTTTTGTTGTTCTTCTTTTTTTTGACAGTGGAATGGACTACCTTGGAAGGTGGTGGGACTCCCCTTCATTGGAATTTTTAAAGCAAAAGTTGGACATTGACCTGTCAGAGTGTCTTCAGCTGCAATTCCTGCATTCCACCTATGACTCCTGCATTCCCTCCAACTTCACGATTCTATGATTCTAGGACAGTGCAATATAAGTTGGCAAAACACCATTTGATACCCATCATTTTCAGAACTCTGGACAGAACATGATTGGGATTTTATTTTATTTTTTAAACTCTCCCCATTTGATTCTGGTTTCAAAATACAGTCAATTGCTGTTGTTTTGTTTGTTTTTATTCTCTGGTAATGGTGATCCTGTCTCTCACTTTACATGGCAGATATATTATGTATGTGCATTTTGCTTAATTTGGGAAATAAAATGTGCATGCGAAGAAGCAATATGGCAAAAGTGGGTGATAAAAATTAGGGCTGAAACCTTCCGTTGATTCAGTCAATCAGTGTGCGGCAATTAATTTTGATCCAAGAGGATAAAAGCTATGGACGCCTTTCTATGTGTTTGAGGGCGCCAAGGCCAGATTAAAGTGGCTGGGGGCTCTGGTGCAATTGCCAAATTAGCACTCCCTCTCCTAGAAAGAGCATGTGAAATGATGTTCCAAAAAATAACCTGTGTGCTATCTTCAAGTCTAACAAATTTATTATGATGGAACATTTATATACTACTACTAGTTGGCCCTGCCACGCGTTGCAGTGGCTCAGTTTGTTAAATGGAGCCTCAGAGTCCCACTTCAGACTCCCCTCACCTTCAGAGTCCCCCTGTTTTTCGTGTGTTATGTTTACATTGGGGCATCCCTGTGTCTCCCCCAACCCTGTTCTGTTCCTCCTCCCCCCATCCCCCAGTTCATCCCTGTGATTGGGCCCACCCTGTCCCAACCTATGACCTATTCGAGCCCCCCCATCCCCCACCCAGGCAGGCCCCTACCTCCACTTGCCCTAGTATGGAAAGTGGCCTAGTCTGCAAAGCTGAGGCAAGATACTGTGGAGAGGGCAGGTTTCATCCTTGTGTCTCCCCCCACCCTGTTCTGACCCATTACCTATCCCTGCCCCCTATTCGGCAATAGTTCCACAGACCCCAGTTCCCGACTCGCCCACCTGTTTACAAAGCAGAGGCCTAATATTTGCTGGGCAAATCCTGATGGCGCACTAAACACATTTGATGTTAGATTACTTTGTTTAAATGGCTAGAACTCCCCACACGCTGGAAACAGCTAAATATTACAACTTTGATGGAACGAATCCCCTAAACTAATCTCTAAATCAATTTGCACTGACGAGCATTGGCGATGCAAGCACAGCTGATGGGAAGGAAGAGGGGGGAGCGGAAAGCAGCCTGCAGGCAAAGAGGGAGGGGGGGCCACACAAGATGCTCATACACATGTAGTGTGTGTGTGTGTGTGTGTGTGTGTGTGTGTGTGTGTGTACGCACACACAGAGAGACACAGCACTGGAAAGAAAGGGTGCAATGCTGAAACGAAGAGACACTCTGAAGACCTTTGGACATCCCAAGCCAAGCCACTACCAGGTGAGATCCTACCCAACAAGGAAGACAAATCCAAGCAAGGATGCACGTTGAATCTTGCTGGAAGCAGCAATGGCTTTCTGAAACACTGGAAGCTGCCTTCAGACCAATGGGCCGTCGAGCTCAGCATTGTCCAGGAGCAGCCAAAGTGGTGAACTTCAGATGGACTGCAGCTCCCATCTTCTCAATTTAAGTACAGACTTCCAGAACCAATTGTGTTTGTAAACCGAGGTACCACTGTATACAGAGTTTGCTGTTCCTGAAAAATATGTACCTTGTTTCATAAAACTGCATTGTAACAGAATGGATGGATACAATAGCACTAATTGAATGAAACACTTGGCAATCACACTGTGGGTCGTCCCGCCTTAAAGTACAGAGAAATGTCGGGGCGGGGAGATGTTTCTCTGCCAACACAATGCATGAGAAGAAGAATTTAACCCTACCCCTTGCACAACTGCAACAAAAATCATGCTGCAGTTAGGCAGGGGTGGGGTGGGGAGAGGATTAAATCTCACCTTCTGATACACTGCAAACATTTCCCACCCACCCCACAGCAGACACACCGTATATAGACTTCCAATATACTACTTGTGTCACAGTTTGGAAATGACCAGTCTGAGTTACAATTATTTTTTTCCAAGGAAAGCACTATTTGAGAGGGTTAAGATTTGTAAGTTTACTGTTTGCAGTGTCTCCCCCCCCTTTTTTTTAATGCTGAAATGGAAGTGTGTGCTATTGAGCTGGTTGTGTCTTTAACAAAATTACAATCGCTCTAATAAAAATAATTCCCAAGTAAAGCTTTGAACTTCATTGAATATAATGGGTGGCATTATATGACTCAAGAGCAGACATCCCCAAACTTCGGCCCTCCAGATGTTTTGGACTACAATTCCCACCATCCCTGACCACTGGTCCTGTTAGCTAGGGATCATGGGAGTTGTAGGCCAAAACATCTGGAGGGCCGCAGTTTGGGGATGCCTGCTCAAGAGTATTTCCACTGATGTTAATGGAACTAAGCATCATCCATTACTTTTTGTGGGTTGCTTTACTCAGAGTAGACCCATTGCGGTTAAGGAACTTATTAGCTCTGTCTGTTAACTCCAATGGCCCTACTCTGAGTAGGAATTACAGAGGATGCAAGCCAGTATTCTAATCTATACAAAGTGTACTGTGCTCACTTTCCCCCCCAATCAGATATTTCAAATTCAGCTACCTTGAATTTGGAAGGAAGAGGGAACAGAAGTGCACCGCAAATAACGCTTGCGTATGCGCACAAGCTATTTCTGACATTCCCGACGACCTGGAAGTGGGCAGCTTTGTCGTGCCAGTAAGAGTGGGCAGTGGCAGCGGGCAGCAGGGGTCACCGGGGGCCGCATAAATGAGCCTCGCGGGCCGCATCTGGCCCCCAGGCCTTAGTTTGGGAACCCTGCTCCATAGAGCATGCGTTCCCCCACCCTTGATAGTCAGATGAAGGAGGTTTTGGTGAAACCTTGGGAAGAACTTTCTGACAGTAAGGGCTATTTGACAGTAGGATGGACTACCTCAGAAGGTGGGGGACTCGCTTTCTCTGAGATTTTTAAACAGAGGTTGGATGGTCATCTGCTAGGGATTGTTTAGCTGTGATTCCTGCATTGCAGGGGATTGGAAAAGAAGACCCTTTGGGCCCTTTCCAGCTCTACAATTCTACAAAGTTAGGCCAAGGGATATACCTGGATATATGCTATGGGGCAAAGGCTCCCCATTGCTGATTTTGGGCAGCAGAAAAATATTCATGACAGCCACTGCTCTTGCCATTTCAGAGAGGAGGTCAGCTGCAAAGGATCTTTCTTACACAGAATACATCTCCTGAGGAACAGGGCTCAGTTTAAAAAAAAACTCTCCAAAAATACAACAGATATTTCAAAAAGTTTTGATAACTGGGACTGAAAATCTATTTCACACAAACATAGGTTTGATTGTGCGAGCTATATATTATGAACTATTTTATATTACCTGTGTGCTGACATAATAAACAGTTCACGGGCGGGAATAATAATAATAATAAATAATAATAATAATAAATGTTATGCCCTTTAAGAAACACTTCTAAGAGTAGCACAAATCTTCCAGTTGAAGCAGATTGCCCAGTCTTATCTAATGGTAGGACTGGCCCCAGATGATGCTGAATCACCTACAATATAAGATACATGTTTTGCAAAGGCAAATAGCACAATCAACAACAAAAAGACCAATAATGCACTGTAATAACACACCAGGATCTAGCTCTGCAAGTTGTAAATTAAATTCAAGCCATTCAGGTGTTCACAAAGCACAATCAACAGAAGCCAACAGGAGGTCAATCATCTCACTCATTCCCTACACCAGTGTTTCCCAACCAGTGTGCCTCCAGATGTTTTGGGACTACAACTCCCATCATTCCTGACCACTGGTCTTGCTAGCTAGGGATGATGGGAGTTGTAGTCCCAAAACATCTGGAGGCACACTGGTTGGGAAACACTGCCCTACACAGACTTATGCTGCAATCCTATACTTACCTGGGAGTAAATCTCATTGACCTCAGAGGGAGCTTACTTCCAGGTAGTTGGTTGTACAGTATGGGGTTCTTGTGCAAATTTTACGTAGACCATCAGTCCAAGTGGTCTATCACAGCATTCCCCCACACGTGGCTCGCAAAACTTTTGCAAATGGGTCGCAGGTTTTATCAGAAAACCTAAAGCATTGTTCCTTGCAATCCATCATTTGCACGAAGAATGCCTTTTATACAACTTTAGTTTTGTTGGCATGGTATAATGCTGTGTTGACACTTCTCATTGAACATCAGAAAGGCTGAAGTCTTACATTAACACTTGGGAACTGCTCTCTGGCAGCTGGAAGCAGCGAAAGTCTCAGATTCAAAATTCATGCAACAATATATTGATGGGTCACCATAGCAAATAAATTTAGACTTATGGGTTGCCATGCCAAAAAGGTTGGGACTTGGAAATCCTTGATCTATCAGACCGCAGTTACATGTTACACAGCTGTAACAAGACTTCCACTTGTAAAAATAAAAAATTGACTTCTTCATACTTCAGTGGTGCCCACTAGGACTATTCTGCTTGGCAGATATATATATTTATCATAAACTTTGGAGGGCTTCCTTTGGCTGGTCCAGGTGTACTGCCTGAGCCACCATGTTTCCCAGCTTGGTTTTTGTTCTTTTGGCAAACACCATCCCAAATGAGCTCAGCTTTCGTGTCCGAGTGCACCTTGACTGTGGGAAGGAGAGACCACTCCACCTAGAGTCCCCGTTCCCTTCTGGATGCAAAGCAGAGGCGGAATTTGCCATTTCTACAGAGGTCAGGCAGTGCACATATATCCTCTCTCTCACACACAAAACATAAAGACCCAAGCTCACACTCTCAACCCTACTCACAGCAATCAGGCTTCATTAGTCTAGATCAGGGGTAGCCAGTATGATACCTTAAAGATACGGTTAGCACCAATCAATATGGCCAGTGGTCAGTAGTTTAGAAACAGGTCATGTTTAGATACAGACCAGGTCTGGATCCATGAGTGAGTGAGTAAGTGTTTAACACAGGCATCCCCAAAACTGCGGCCCTCCAGATGTTCTGGCCTACAACTCCCATGATCCCTAGCTAAGAGGACCAGTGGTCAGGGATGATGGGAATTGTAGCCCAAAACATCTGGAGGGCCGAAGTTTGGGGATGCCTGCTTTAACAGAATTGTGCATTTTTGCAAATGTTGGTTCAACCTCTGCACCTCACGCTACACCACTGGCAGGTTGCCACCCAAGGCTGCCAAGCCTTGCACACTTCTTTGGGAGTTCATCTTACCCAATTCAGTGGATGTTACTTCTTAGGAAGGCAGCCTGCTGCCTTATACCAAGACAGACAACTGGTCCATCTATCTCACTACTGTCTACACCAGGCATCCCCCAAACTGCGGCCCTCCAAATGTTTTGGCCTACAACTCCCATGATCCCTGGCTAACAGGACCAGTGGTCGGGAAAGATGGGAACTGTAGTCCAAAACATCTGGAGGGCCAAAGTTTGGGGGTGCCTGGTCTACATTGACAGGGAGCAGAATTGAAGCATTTCAGACTGGGGACATTTCTAGCCCTTCCTGGAGATGCTGGAGATATTGGGACCTGGGACCTCCTGCTCAAAGAGCAGCTGTTCAGCCAGTATGGTGGGCAAATAGGCCAATTTCAGTTTCGCATTCTCTCAATCTTGAGTTCCATTCTCCAGACTGCCACATCTGTTTGCGATTTTAACAACAAAATGAAAAGCCACCAATGTTTCAGCGCACATGCAATTCCCCCCCCCCCGATATAACATGTTTTTGCAGAGCAATTCATCCTAATATAATTCATTCTCATTTATATATGCATTTTTAAGCACACTTTGTGCACAATACTTGGCTGGAGATCTCAATGGCAAAATTCAGTGAAGTGCAAATTTCAGGTGATGCCTCTGTTTCAATCCACACATTGTTTCAGAAAGCGAAGATTAGGTAGGCTTGCCTTGAAATGCAAACAAAATCAACATTCTCTCCCCCTCCCCTCAAATCCTATCTACCACCAAGATACAGTCCTACTGCAGAATTCTGACGGAACCTACCCAGGATCACCTTGCAAGTTGAAATTCATAATAAGTGAAGCCAGCCTGTCTGCGGCACAGAGGGCACCCTCACACTTTAAAACATTCTAGCTGTTTTAATATGGGAATGTGAGGGGTAAGGACAGCAGCTGGCATAGCGGAGAGCTGAAGAGTGAAGATACTTCAACAATCAGGAAAGCAGGTTAGATATATCGCATTAATGAAACGGATTTAGGAGTCACAACCAGCCCCGACTTCCATCACTATTGCATAATGGGGAGGTGGGGGAGATTCCCTCCCATCTGACAAAATAAGTGAAAGAGATACTAAAGGGCTGATCAGGAGCCATTCAGCTCCCATTTCCTAACTCTGATGTAAAAATTAAGAAGATAAATCACTCATTGAACAGCCTGAAGAGCCCCTTGTTACATCGCATAGCTATTCCTGTGCAATTTACAAGACACACTGCTTCAAAGTCTCCTTAAGTTTATTTCATTTCCACAAGCAAGGGGGGAGAATGCAGAAATGTGGAGCGGCTGTTTTATACAAGGGAAGTCACACCCGCCGAGAGGCACTTTCTCAGCCATTTCCTCATTATAACACACATACATAACTGTTTGTTTGCCTTTTGCACATCTATTCTCTCTTGCACTTTTGTTTTTTTCTTTTCTTTTTAAAAACACCATCACAAATTAAGCTGCTTTCATCGCAATGCCCGGTTGCCTGGCTTGCTCAACTCTCCCTGTCCCTCCCCTCACAACCAATAAATTGGAATGACAACAACACACCTTCTGAATCAGATTCACGATATTGACTGGAACGTGAACGGAGGGGCAAATCCGGAAACCAGAGGAAAGCAAACATAAAACACAAACGGCCGATTTGAAATGAAGAAGGGGTGGGGGTGGGGAGAGAAGAAAGCATTCTTAAAATTCCTACCATTTCGATAACTGCATTTCAAACTAATTACTCTCTGCCAGCAATTTAATTTGCGGGTGGGGTGGGTGGGGGAAAGCAAAGGAAGATTCTGCTCTTAACCAGAGCCACACACACCAGAAATGCTATCATGACATCATCACTCCAACACTGTATTTGCAGGACTCCCTGGGTCTAAGCAGTCCACTGCAAGGTTTGGAGCCGGCTTTCAAAAGCACCTCACATTTGCCTTTATGGATGACCAAGGTGCAAACAAAGCAGGAGAACGTGCCGCCACCAAAACGCTGGTGTCACACCTCTTAAAGCACTGACATCATCGTGCATAAGCCCAAGAGGAAAAGCTGCTGGACAAAGGCCATATTCTCCAAGGTGCCAGTTTTGAAGGCTGTCCATTGATCCATCTTTCCCATTGAATACAACAAGAGACAAGCAGGCAGGCAGGCAGGCAGAGAGAACAGCCTAGTGTCAAATAATTCTGTCCTGCTTCAACCCAGACCCTCCACACAGCACCTCCTTCGTACAAACGATGCACGTTTAGAAATGCAAACCTCTCTTAACAAGAACATTATTGCAGAAGTCTGAAGAAAGGGAAGGTGCTTCGCGAGAGCAGTCCACTTCATAAACAACCCTGCACCACAATTCACCCTGCAAAGCACAGGGTCGCGTTTTTCTTGCAAAAAGATTGTTTGGCTGGATGAAATCCAAGGTGAGGATGGAAGGCGAACTTACCACAATACATTAGAGATGCAAACAATGAATTGCAGACTCCCTAGAAAATGACAGTGGTGGGGGGAACCCCAAACAGGAGTCGAATTAAAGCAAGTTTAAAGATATTGTAACAAACCAGGGGTAAGCAAAGAATGGAGGCATACTTCCGAGAAATAATGTACAGGAGTTGGGGCGGGGGTGTTGAAAAAGACCCTGAGGAATCCAAAGTTTGCACAAACACAAGTCTAGTTTGCAACCCTCCGCAGACTTATAGGGTACTAAGTCTTGCCGAGCATTGGGAGGGGGGGTACGGACTTCCGTGCAAGCACATGTATGCAATGTAGGCAAAAGGGCTGCATCCCTTCTTCGCACACTTAGCACGCCGCTCACTGTAACCGGGCTTTGCTCTTGAGTAAGCAAAGCAGAGGATCGTTCTGCTAGGCTGCAATTCTCTGCAGGCATGTTTGGGGTGGGGGTGGAGTCGAGAAATAAACCCCACTGCACAAAGGGGGGCGTCTGCAATCCCAACGCGCGATTGCCACCACCAGGACTGCCACGAACAACACTTTACTACTCCCGAGTCAGCCTGCACAAGACCCGGCTGAGTGTCAGCCGGGTGGGGGGAGAGGGAGGATGTTCGGAGGTGATCAGCATCCCCCTCCCCTCCCATCCTTAGACACATGCTCAAGACACATTAGTCTCCCCCTCCCCAAAAAAGACAGACACCCCTCCAGCTTATTGGGAAGAGACCATCCCCCACTTCCTCAATGGCCCCGATCCCCGCCTGGGCGCAGAGCCCCTCTTACCTTGCAGGCTGGGCTGGCTGTTCTCCATGGCGCCGCCGGCCGCGGCCATCTCCGTGGTGTTGGGGCTGCTGCTGCTGCTGCTGCCGCTGCCTCCTCCTCCTCCGCCTCCGCCTCCGCCTCCTCCTCCGGCGCCGGAGCAGGCGGTGAGCTCGGCCAGTCTCCGGCTGGTGGCTGTCAGCTCGGCTCGCAAGGCGCTCACCTCCTGGCCAGCCGCCTGGAGGGCTCCGTCGATGCGCAGGGCCAGCTGCTGGTTGCCCTCCATCATGCTCAGGATTTTGGCCTGCGGGACGGACAAGGCAGGAGGCTCAGGAGCCGCGAGAGACGCCGCATCGCGCACCCCGGGCGGGAGGGCGGGCCGGCTGGCTGGCTGGCTGGGGAGCGGGCCTTTTCCCGGGGACCGGGGAACCTCCGCCCGGGCAGGCGACCTGTTGGATGCCCCTTCCTCGCCTGCAACGCGGCGCGGCCAGCGGCAGCCGCTCGCCCAGGGAAAGCAGCGCCGAGAAAGGCGGGGAGGGCGCTTTAAATGGAGCCTACCATCTGGCCGCCGAGCTGGAGGGGGGAACGGCGAGGAGCGCCGGAGAGGCGCGAAGGGCGCTGGCAGGAGGCCCGGCGGCCCGGCTCAGCGAAGCCTCCCTGCCTCCGCCTTCGATGCAACAGTCGGAGGAGGAGGCTGAGCCGACCGGGAGGGGAGGGAGGGAGGGGAGGGGAGGGGGTCCGGCGCCTCTTGCACACGCGCCGAGGGTCCCCATAGGAGAGAGGGGGCTCCGCTGGGCACTGCCCTTCCCTTGGCTTTAGGTGATGATGATGATGCAAGCTGCCTTGTGGGCTTTTGCATACTATTATTATTATTATTATTATTATTATTATTATTATTATTATTATTATTATTAATCTTGCGTTAGACTGGAAGAAGTTTGGAAGGGACCCTTAAGGGTCATCTCGTCCAACCCTCTGCCATGCAGGAATCACAGCTGAAGCAGCCATGGCAGATGGTCCACCATGGGCGTAGCCAGGATTTATGTTGGGGGGGGGGTCAGGACACCCACCTGCCACCACCCTCTGTCTCGCTCTGTCTAGCAGATTTGGAATGAAATGACACCCAAGTCCTCAGAAAAAATCTGTCTACAAATCTTTCTACAATTTCTACTTTTAGTTAAGTATTTTTTATTTTTTTGCTTGATTTAGGAGGGGGCAGGTGCCCACCCCTGGCTACACCCATGGTTTCCCCTAAACTTCTGTTGCCATTTTTATTTACTTATTTGTTTCATACAATGTATACACCTCTTGATGGTTACACACACACACACACACACACACTGTATATCAAAAGCAGTTTACAAAGGAGAACACAGTAAAGTCAATTCACGGCCCTACTTGAAAACATAGGAAAGTTGAAATATTAAAACAGATCAAAATTACTTCTGCTTTCTAAGTATCTGGGTAGGCTTGTCTGAACAGACATGTTTTTAGCTGGTGCCAAAAAAAAGGACAGCAAAGGTGCCTGTTTGATCTCAATAGGCAGGGAGTTCCAAAGGGTAAGGTGCCGCCACATGAAAAGAACAAGTTCTTACAAATGCAGAATGGGAATTAGAATTACGTGGCACCCGTGGTGGGGCCCATTCAACTGATCAAAGGAGATGAGCAGGCACATGTGGGATACAACAATCTTATGGGTAAACTGACCCCAGGTTGGATTTTTAAAATTATTATTGTTTGGTAATACTGACTCTGTAGTCAATTAAAAATATTTAACCTCTTTATAGCTATTATTACTAATTGCGTTGTTTATCACCCACCATCCTAAGGTCCCAGGGCACCACTCAAAGCTCAACATGGAAAACTGTTTAAAACAACTTAGAATCACAGAACTAAAGTGGGCTCTACAAGTATACATTTCAGATGTCAAAAGCCAGTCTAAAGAGGTGTGTCTTCAGCTTTCCTCAAAAGCTGCATAAGGAAGGTGCCAGGCACACCTCTGTGGGACTGCACACCTCGGCTTAGGGGCTGCCACAGAGAAGGCCCTGTCCCCCTGGGGGTAAAATGACCACCCTGAGCTTCTGAGGCCAGTGGAGCAACCAAGCACATTGCTGGGCAAGCTGCATCCCTCCTGATGTCATTATTGGGACTCTGACTCCCATCAGCCCCAATCAGCTAAGTCTAATGGTCAGGGGTGATGGGAGCCGGAGTCTAACCTCTGGAGGGCCACAGATTCCCCAGCTCTTCCATAAGAAGGTGCAGTGTGAAGCTATTAATAAACTCTGCATCAATATTGATTATTAATTCATCAGTGTTGTAAATAAAATGCCGAGATTACTAATGGTATTAAAAATAGTTTGTGTTTGTGGCAAGCAACTTTATAGACATCCATGCAGATGGTGCTATATAAATAAAGTGGAAAGCTTTTGGTATTGTTAGGTTTGATTGCAGTCCTGTGCCTGTCTGTTCCCGAGGGGAATTCCCTTCCCTGGTAAGTGTTCCTATAACTTCACCCTTAGCTTAGTTTATTTACATGCCCCCTTTTCCAAAATAAACGGTGCCAACAGCAGCTCTTAATACACAGAATTATCAAAACACAGACCGCTGAAAAGAAAATTCGAATTTTTGCAAAATGTTACCAATAGATTGAAATAAGGCCAAACAAACAATTCACGATTTATTTATGTTTTGTACTGCAGTGAAGTAACCAGGTCTTAATATGCAACGCATATGGAGCAGAATGGGAGAAAAGCAATGACAAACCTAGACAGCATCTTAAAAAGCAGAGACATCACCTTGCCAACAAAGGTCCGTATAGTTAAAGCTATGCTTTTCCCAGTAGTGATGTATGGAAAATGGGAGCTGGACCATAAAGAAGGCTGATCGCCGAAGAATTGATGCTTTTGAATTATGGTGCCAGAGGAGACACTTGATAGTCCCATGGACTGCAAGAAGGTCAAACCTATCCATTCTGAAGGAAATCAGCCCTGAGTGCTCATTGGAAGGACAGATCCTGAAGCTGAGGCTCCAATACTTTGGCCACCTCATGAGAAGAGAAGACTCCCTGGAAAAGACCCTGATGTTGGGAAAGATTGAGGGCACAAGGAGAAGGGGACGACAGAGGACAAGATGGTTGGATAGTGTTCTCAAAGCCACCAACATGAGTCTGACCAAACTGCGGGAGGCAGTGGAAGACAGGAGTGCCTGGTGTGCTCTGGTCCATGCGGACACGACTGAATGAATAAACAACAACATGGAGCAGAATCCAGATCAATGGCCCAAAAGATAAATAAATAAAAAATGTGCCTAAGGAAAAGAAACAAATAAAAGAAGCCACCTCAAAAGATAAAAATATTTTTTAGAGTCTTTAAAAAGGTAATAGATAAAAAATGAGCCTATGTTATTTAAGTTCTTTGATTTCCGTGGCTCTACTCTAGAGTGTGACAAACCTTGGATATTGCCCAATAAGCCTGATTGAACTCATTGTGGCTTACTTCTCAGTAGACATGTGTAGGATTTGCAAAGGGGTGCCCATGTGGTGGGACGTGGGTAGCGCTGTGGTCTAAACCACTGAGCCTTGGGCTTGCCGATCAGAAGGTCGGCGGTTCAAATCCCCGCGACAGGGTGAGCTCCCGTTGCTCAGTCCTAGCTCCTGCCAACCTAGCAGTTCGAAAGCACGTCAAAGTGCAAGTAGATAAATAGGTACCGCTCCGGTGGGAAGGTAAATGGTGTTTCCGTGCGCTGCTCTGGTTTCGCCGGAAGTGGCTTTGTCATGCTGACCACATGACCCAGAAAAACCTGCCTGTAGACAAACACCGGCTCCCACGGCTTGTATAGTGAGATGAGCGTCGCAACCCCAGAGTCATCTGTGACTGCACTTAACTGTCAGGGGTCCTTTACCTTTACCTTTTTGCCCATGTGGTGGCCAAAACAAGGATCTCAAGGCACCTTAAAGATTGATTTGCTTTTGGATTTATTTAGTATACTTTGATCCCACCCTTCCTCTTATGATCTCAGGGTGGGGCGCAAATGAATTAAAATTCAAAAAAACTGCCCCCCTAAAGAGAAAAAATACCCAGGGAGAATGGAGGATGCATATGTAAAATCAACTGAAGACCACATAAATACATCTTATGGAACCAAGACAACTGATTACAGAAGAGGGGAGGACCCTCAGACCTGGGGGCCAAATGCAGCCCTCTCTAACCCTTGGGATTCTCCCCAGGCATGCCCCTATCCCCAGGCTGCACCCCTCAGAGGCCCACTTTGCACCCTCCTTTCGGATATTTGCCTGGTGGGACTGTGTCCTTGATCTCTGGCCATACCTCTTGTTTGCCTGGATGGGTGGAGGATAGAGAGGGGGTATGCCAACACCGTATAAAGATAAAGGTTACATTTGTTGCTCTGCCCGCTTTTGCCTCCGACCCTTCCCACCACTTGCATGTGGACCCCAGAACTTTGCTCCGGATTGAATGTGACTGTCAGTCCCAAGAAAGACCCAAAGAGTCCATGATGAATATCAAAGGATGACTGTGTTGCTCTTCTCATATTGTTTCGGAACGAGAAGATTTGATAGATCCGCCTTGAGATATGAACGGAGATTTCTCCACGTCACATGAATCCAGCTGGGGGAAAGTTAGGCACAACACTAAGCCCAAGGCCAGTTCCTTCACTGTTATCCATGGGTTGGGCACCACATAGGAAGTCTTTTCTGTGTTTAACCCCTGCTGCTCTTGCATTCCCATCTCTATCCTCCCTCCCTCCCCTCTGTTGTTGAGCTCTGCAGCAGGAATGAGGATGCTGTGGACTACAACTCCCATCAGCCCCAGGAATCATGGGAGCTGGAGTTCAGCAGAATCTGGAGGGGCCACAGGTTATGGGGAAGGGATTTCCTCCCACCTACCCCTGGCATGTTGCCCTCCAGACATGCCAATCAGGCATCGACAGTGCAATTGACAGTTTGCCCAGAAGTCTGTCTCTCCAGGTTCAATGTGAGTTTATTGGGTTGAATCCAACTTTAGTCCGTCAGAAAAGACCCTCTCTCTCTTAAGCATGTTCCACATTGCAGCCTGGACAAAAGACATCAAGACATACCTTTCACATGGAAGTGATGTGATGTGATTTGCAATGCAATCATCTATCTGTCTATCTATTTACCTACTCGAAAGTACGGTTTATTGAGTTCAATGGAGGTTCCTCACAGGTGAGTGGGTAGAGGGTTGAAGTCTTAAGCTTGCTTTGAAACTGTTCCTGTGCCACAGACAGGAGCCCTCGGTGCAATCCAGCTTCACCATTAGGTTGTATACACCAACCATACACAGGGGTGCATGAATTTCAAAACCCAAGACCCAAAACTCTTCTGCAGCCTCGGATATCACAGAGATTTGCTAATGATGCCCTAAAAGGCAGCTTTCAAGAACACCCTCAGGTAATGGGACAGCTGGGGTGGTTCGAGATGGATTTTGATCTCCTCATGACATGCATTGATTTCTCCACATGCTGAGCTTTGGCACAAAATTGATCAGAAATCTGAGTTTATTAAGATGTTCAGACTAAAAGCACATTGATCCACAACCCAAAGGGATCAGCATGAAGCCTGAATGTGGGTTGGAATCAACTAGCTTCATGCAATCAAAATTCTCCTCTTGCAGGGACCATCTGTGGCTATATAGCTTGCACCAGGGGCTTCCTGGCCTGTGTTATTGTTGGCTGCTGCAAATCTAATCCTTTTGCATCAACACCACTAATCGTGGCTGCTATTATAACAAGTTGGAGACGAGATCCTTTTTTGGTGCAGAAACGAGGGCTGTGCAACTTACTTGTTGGAATCATGAAACAAATCGGGCCAATTTGTGCCTGTTTGTACTGGATTAAGGTCAATGCAGCAAGAGACCCATTACATAATGTGTTGTGTGGACCCAAATCGATCTGCAGCAGTTTGGACCAACCCAGAACTTTTGAAAAAGCCTCTCTAAAGCCAGACTGTCTGTCCCCAAAGCGATGCAATTATTAATTGCATCTTGCAATTAAGGAGACCACCAGGATGGGGAGAGGGGGGGAGCTGGACTCTGAGAGTAGTAGCTCCCAATTCAGGGCTGAACCAAAACTCTCCAGTCACAAGAGGAAGGGTGGTAGAAATCTCAAAACGCAGCAAGTTCACAAGTTCTCTCTGCTGGAAAGTTTGGTGGCATTTGTTCAGCATGTGGTTGGTTTGTATATATCTGAAAATAATGCAAGCCCCCTCCCTTCCCTATGAGAATTTATTTAAACAGGGGTGGGGGACGACACATAGGCCTGGGGCCTGAACATGCCCCCCCCATTGCCTGCTTCTCTTTCTGGCATTTGAGTCTCTACCCTGGCCATGTCCACTGCCACAATCTCACCAGCCCTGTTCCATGTTCTTCCTGACAGTTTTTGCCTAGATGGAATAAGAACATAGGAGCCTGGAAGCTCCATGAGAGCAAAGACCCATCTCATCCAGCGTCCTGTTCTCACAGTGGCCAACTAGATGCCTGCAGGAAGCCCTCAAGCTGAACATGAGCACAACAACACTCGTAACTACTACTGATTCCCAGCAACCGGTAGTCAGAGGAAGCAATGTGTTCCGGAACTGTGTTTATGCCTCTTGCTTGCCTTGACTGAGTTGTGTAAACCTCTGAATTATGTGCATCTTGAACAAAGCCTCCTGCGCAAGGGAAATTATCAGAAATACATCTCTTCCTCTGGCACTCGTTGCCTCTAGCCATAACTACATTTGCCTGTGGCTCAGGGACCACTATTGGCGTGTGGTCATCATCAGAATGTTGCCCTCAAGGGAATGCACCATTTAAAGATCAGGGTAGATCCTCTGGGAGTCCACACATATGCACTGGAATGTCTCCATTCAAGTGGGAAACCCGTGCAACTGTTGGCTCTGTTACACCCCTGAAACAAATGCATGTTGCTTCTAGTTCTCTGCCTGGATTGTGGAGAACTGATCTCTTCTCATTTCCCAAGTGGAACAGATGCATTAGAAACCCTCTCTGTTTTCTTTTTCGTACTTGCAAATTCTGTAACGTGATGTCTGTATACAAGCTGACCCAACTTTTAGCTTCTTTCAAGTTCACTCTCGGTGACACACACACACACACACAGAGAGAGAGAGAGAGAGAGACAGAGAGAGAGACAGAGACAGAGAGAGAGAGAGAGAGAGAGAGAGAGAGAGAGAGAGAGAGAGAGAGAGAGAGATGGCAATGTTGTGATGGGATTTGACCAAATGACCTCTAGGGATCCCTTCCATCACTGTTGTTCTGTGACTGAGAGAGGGAGAATGAGAGAGAGACTTTAAAGAAGAAGAAGAAGAATGAGAGAGAGAGATAAAAAGCTAAAAGTGGTAGGAAAAGAAGAAGAGTTGGACAGGTCTGGCTGGGCATTTTCTAAAGGTAGAAATTAATGTGATAGGTTGCCATAGGGACAAATTGTAGACTATTTGTGAACGATGAGGAAATGGAGGGAAACTGTTCTGGAAGGGAAGAGTCATTTTGTGGGAGAGATAATCTCCCCTCTTCCTTTATCTGGAAATAATGTATTCAAGCTGTGTGTGTGTGTGTCAAAACCTATACAGTGGTACCTCGACTTCCGAATGCCTCGACTTCTGAAGGTTTCAACTTCCGAAGTCCGCTAACCCGGAAGTATTTTTGCTGCGTGCGTGGTCTGCACATGCGCAAAGCGCAAAATCGCACTTTGTGCATGTGCAAAATGGACACTTCAACTTCCGAAGTTTTCGACTTCCGAAGTTTTTGACTTCTGAAGAGCGCCGCGGAACGGATCGCCTTCGTAAGTCGAGGTACTACTGTACATATAATTTTGGGGCACACTATGCATTTCAAGCACATTCAAAGCAACTTCTCTCCCTCAAAGAATTCAGTAGTTTATTAAGGGTTGCTGGGAATTATAACATTGTGAGGGGCAAACCACAGTGCTCGGATTGATTTGCGGGAAAGAGCTTTGAATGTGCTTTAAAGATATCGTGTGCATACAGCCCGTGTCTTCCAATACATTTCCTAGGATGCAGCAGAGACTGGCCTGCTAAAGCAAATGGGGCACTGACCCACCAACTATAGTCTGCTCTCAGTCAGTCTCTTCCTGCCTATCTTATTACTCCAGCCAATCAGCAGGTAGTTCTGCCTGTCCACCTGGCTCAGGTTCCACCTACTGTTGTTCTCCTGCCCTTCAGAAAAGTCTTCTGAAAAGTGTTGGCTCATCTGGGCAGCTCCTGCAGAGATCATAATGGCACAGCAGGAAGGGAGTGTCCCCCCCCCCCCCCCGGCAAAAACGGGGCCTGTTCTTGAGCTTGCATAAATCCGAGTCGCTATTCTGCCATCATCTGCTCATTGTCAGCAACAAAACATGACTTTTAAGATGAGGACTCCTGACTCTCTCACCAGCACATCTGTTTCCTTTGTGGACTGATATTCCATGGCCTTGCGGTAAGTCTTCGCCATTGCTGGCAGTTGCAGGGTGGAATGAGAAGCAGCATGCTGGGAGGATATGAGCTTTCGGGAAATGTGGCAGCTTTTGCTAAAGCCAAGGATACCCACCTTCTTCTGCAGTCTCTCGACTATGTACACTGCCCATCTGTGGGCTTCTTTATCCCTGGTAATGAAAAGCAGCCTCTGAGGCTGCAATCAACAGTGCCGAGAGGTGGGAGGAAAGGAGAGGGCACCGGGTCACGTCTCCTCTCCTCCCCCCTCCCACCAAGAATGAGAAAGCTATTGCGGGTGAGGACTTGGAATTGCCCCCCCCCCAAAAGGCTGCCATCCCTTAAAACAGGAGTTCTCAAACTTTCTACTCCCAGGACGCACTTGAGGTAGCTGGAAATGACTGAAAAAGCACCACTCAGAAAATGGTAGCAGAGTTTGTCAGAATGAATTGGCCACTATGATAATATTTTTCTACTGATAGCAAATCCATCTCGGGAGATTGCTAAATTCTTTGCCCCAGTGTTTTCCTTGTGGCAAGAAGTTCCATAGCTCAGCTTCCCTCCAGCTAAGGGCAGGTATCTGCTCTGGAGGTACTGCAACCTCCAGCATTTCAATTTTAGGCATAATTTGCTGACCCAGAGGCTCGAAGTGGAGAAGGCTTTTTTATTTTAGATTGTCCCCTTCTTATCCACCCCAAAGACCAATTTAAGATTGTCTGTTTTAACTCATGACCTGTAATTTCTTCTCTCATTCCCCTTTCAAACGCAATTTGAACCTTATTCCCCAAACTGCCATTTTCTTTCAGCCAGGGTCTTTTTACATTCACTCATTCCTCTCACAATTTCTCTCTTATCCCCTTCCTTCCCATCCCCAGGTTGTTTGTTTGATGATGATATGAATTTACCAGTTTATGTCACCTTCTGATTTCCTTTAACACTTCCTCTGGGGCCTTTCCTTTCAGAGGAAGGAGACCTCCTCCTCCTCCTCCATCACCCCAAATTTCTCCAGGGAGCTTTGCTCAGCATGCAAGGAATTCCTGGTGTGTTGGTCCAACCAAAAGGCTATGGAACAGCTATGGGGCAGGGCAGGGGAAGTGGGGAGGAAGTAGGCAGACTGTGGCATCGAGGCCCACTGGAAAGTGGTTCAAGGCCAGCTGATGGATCCCACCCCACTGTTTGGAGAAAGCACTGATTTAACACTTTCTTATGAGTAAAAAGGTAAAGGGACCCCTGACCATTAGGTCCAGTCTTGACCGACTCTGGGGTTGCGCGCTCATCTTGCATTATTGGCCGAGGGAGCCGGCGTACAGCTTCCAGGTCATGTGGCCAGCATGACAAAGCCGCTTCTGGCAAACCAGAGCAGCACATGGAAATGCCGTTTACCTTCCCGCTGTAGCGGTTCCTATTTATCTACTTGCATTTTGACGTGCTTTCGAACTGCTAGGTTGGCAGGAGCTGGGACCAAGCAACGGGAGCTCACCCCGTCACAGGGATTCGAACCGCCGACCTTCTGATCAGCAAGCCCTAGGCTCAGTGGTTTAACCACAGCGCCACCTGGGTCCCTTTTCTTATGAGTAAGTCTCATTTAAAGCAATGGGGCTTATTTCTAAGAAAAGATGCAGAGGAGCATGAACATAGGAAGATCTTTCTGGATCAGGCTCATGACCCATCTAGCCCAAATGGATCTAGAGGAAGATCTGGGGGACGGGGCCAGATCCCTAGTGTAAAATGTGGCATGTGAAGCCTGTTACCTCCATTTCTGCTAACATCCAGGAGAATTCTCTTAAGATCATGCATGGATGGTTTTATACACCTGTTCAAATGGCCCACATTCGGGGCAATGGCAATTCTCTGTGTTGGCAGAAATGCAACGAAAGAGGTATTTTGTTGGCATCACTGGTTGACCTATCCAGCAGTAAAAGACTTTTTGGAGCAAGCAGTTGTGGAGATTAATGTCATCACAGGAGATAACTTGGGATCCAATTTCACTCTGTGTTTATTATCTAACGCTGGTACTGTTTGCAAACCCCTTGCCATATATTTGATGCTAGCAGCGCAACTAGTTATTTCATGGGGATGGAAATATGCTTCATCAATTACTTTAGAGAACTGGTACAAAGAGCTTTATTTATAGCAACTTCGGGGGAATTTGCTTGTTATTTGTGCACCTTGACAAGCAGAGCCAGAAGACTGTGCAGCCGTGTTGTGAAATTTTATGTTTCATGTGAATAACCAACCTTCCCAATCCTTTATTATACTCTCTAAATACAGGTTTCTTTGGAGAAATTCGCATCTAGAAAAATAGGAGCTGGTACTCACCATGAAGTTGTTCCAGTAAGTGCCATACTTTTTAACAACAATAGCAAAAGAGGTACCAATACTCTTGAGTACCCCCTGAAAAAAAGCATTGCATATCCCCCACCAATTTAAAACCCAATGTTGTTGTTGTTGTTGTTAATGGTTGGGGTGAAAGCATTAGGCTTTAGCACAAAAACGGTTGCCTCACAATATGCTAAAGGTAAAGGTAAAGGGACCCCTGACCATTAGGTCCAGTCGTGATTGACTCTGGGGTTGCGCACTCATCTCGCATTACTGGCCGAGGGAGTCGGCGTGTAGCTTCCAGGTCATGTGGCCAGCATGACAAAGCCGCTTCTGGCAAACCAGAGCAGCACATGGAAACGCTGTTTACCTTCCCGCTGTAGCGGTTCCTATTTATCTACTTGCATTTTGACGTGCTTTCGAACTGCTAGGTTGGCAGGAGCTAGCAGTTCGAAAGCACGTCAAAATGCAAGAGCACGGTACAAAACAAACCTCAGAGTGTGAAATGCCCATTTCACAGCCTGCCATTTTGCCCTTTGAGCTAGCATGCTGCCTCAATGTTCACATGCGCGCATGAAGGGAAATGCATGACAGAGACAAGATGCATCCACCCACCAAAAAGATTTAACTTTTAGAGCAGGAGTGAGGAGCCTGCAGCCCTCCAGATGTTCCTGAACCCCAATTTCCAGCAGCCCCAGCCAGTAGGACCAATTATCAGGTATAGTGGGAGCTGAGGATCCAGCAATATTTGGAGGGCCACGGGTCAACCATCCCTTTTCTAGGGAATTCTGGGGGTGCCCGGGGAATTAAATTTAGCAAAGGGTGTCCAAGAGGCACAGCGGGTTGAGCGGGGAATTGTTCCTGATACATACACTCCAATGGAGCAGAGTGCATGATGTTGGCGTAATATATATCCTAGACTAGTTTTCATAATATTTTTCTCATTACAGAACTAGAATACACACCAGATGGATTCCTATGTTGCAGCTTTCAAATGTGTATTGTTGCTGGTGTGGAATTAATCTGACTTCGGATGAGGTTGCCAGCCTAGGAGGCCACTTTTGTGCTCAGCTGTGTCAACTTTCTCAATGCAAATAAAGAATCATTGATTTCCATTGTCCATGGTTCCTCATCTGCATATTACAGCCTTGGGGCTTTCTTGGAAGGGATTAAACAGAATTAGTCGCCCAAATCCTATGCGCCTCCAAGCCACTGCAAAGAGTGAAGAACCCTTAAAAACAAAAATCCATTATTTTCATTTGAAGACTACTCAGTTAGCAGTTGGGTCAAGCTCCCCTTCTGCTCCTACATCAAATTGTATTCCAGTTTGTTTTCTATAGAGCTGCACCCAGATTACTTCTAAATCTGGGAAGGGGTGTCTGTGGCTCACTGACTGTTTCTGAACTGCACCTGCCATCATCTTTGACCATTAGCCATTCTGTTCTAGACTGATTGGAACTGGAGTACAACAGCATTTGATATACACAGAGCATGCATTTTGTGTGTCTATAATGTTGCATATAATTAGCCCGACTTCAAAAAGAAAACCTGACAATACACATACAGCTGAGACATAAGCAGGCCGTTGACAGATGAGGCAGTCCAAAGACAATAATACTCAATTAGATCAGAACAGCAGAATTCTGTCTACGAATCCATTCAAAACAGATTTCGCCTCCATCCCTAGCTCCCGAAACCTGCAGGTGGCGCTGTTGCTGATGGCTCTACTCCAGGGGTCAGCAAACTTTTTCAGCAGGGGGTCGGTCCACTGTCCCTCAGACCTTGTGTGGGGCTGGACTATATATTTTTTTGGGGGGGATGATGCAAGAGCACCACGAGCCCCAGTGGCTGCTTACCTGTGTCTTGCGAGCAGCAGGGGCTGGCGGCGGCGGGACGATGAGCGGCATGCGAAAGGGCTCCTGAGAGGGGCTGCTTAAAATGGTGGCCACATGAGCGCTGCTGCTGCTGCGGGCACCAACAAAGCCCAGCACCCTTCCTCCTCTAGGCAGGGCAGGGAGAAGCCAGGGGGAGGGAGGGAGGAGGCACCGCCACTGCCGCCGCCGAGGGAAGGAGCGGGAAAGAACACGCACGCTGGAGATCCATGCAGCGATTTCTGGACCATCTGTAGGCCAAATCCAGGAGGCAATTGGGCCTGATCCCGCCAGCGGGCCTTAGTTTGCCTACGCATGCTCTGCTCTATGAGTATTTTACTATAAGCCTGTCCTCCAGTAATTAATAGATAGGCAAACTAACTAACAAGGTATCGTGATGGATGGATCACAGTATTTCTGTCCTGTGCCAGCTTCATGTCCCCAATGCCCAATGCCCCTCCAAACCTTGCTCTATTTCATCTTGTTTATAGGCAGATTTTGAGATGGTTAGATTGGAAAGAGGATTTTGTGGGCAGGACTTCATTCAATGGGTGAGATTGTAATAGATCCCTTTGAAACACATACTGTGTTTCTCTTTAAAAATGATTCTTGCCTTTCTGTTAGTTTGTAAAAGTAGGAAGTACTCATGAGGTGATCAGAGGGCTCCTTGTTCCTTAAAATTAAAAATTCCCCTTTAAAATGCTACCAAGAAATGACTGTATTTCATAATGTGCAGCCCCAATCCTGGGGAATTGTACAGGAAAAAAAACATATTTCTGCCCCCCCCCATGTCCTTCAGCCTACAGTCTAAGTATAGTCCAGACCCACACACGGTTCTGATTATGTGCCTCTATCCACAGAACAATGTTTCAATTTGCACACAGGTCAGGTGTGTGTGAGAGGAGAGAGAGAGAGAGAGAGAGAGAGAGAGAGAGAGAGAGAGAGAGAGAGAGAGAGAGAGAGAGAGAGAGAGAGATGAGAAGGGTGATTCCAAAAATGCAGAGTGAGCTAGGATCCTCCCCAACACTAAGAAGGTGACACATATTCTTTTGGATAAATACATATTAGGAAAACAGAATTACCCCATAATATTGTTATGAGAATCCTATCTGTTTGGTGTGAAGTGTTCTGGGTATGGACAAGAGGGGGCAATGGACTTAAATGACTATTGACAGTTCTTGAAGTGGGCAGTTGCAGTTAAGTAGCTCAGAATGTTGTGGGATAGCGGGAAACACCTGTGAAAGGTGAGATCCTTTGGTCCTGACTCCTGATTTGCTCCTCCATCCTGCTCCCTGGTTTGTCCTTTGTCCTTGACTTCTGGCTTGTCCCATCAATCCTGGCTCATCAAAGACTCCTGCCTTATCATGTGAGAAGACAGCAGTGGTGAAAACATGACTTGTGCTCCTTTTGGTTTCCATAAGAACGTAAGGAGAACCTGCTGGATCCAAACCAATGGCCCATTTAGTCCACTGTCCTTTTCTCACAGTGGCCAAACAGATGCCTGTGGGAAACCAGCAAGCAGGATATGGGCACAAGACCACTCTCCCCTCCTTTAGCTCCCAGCAACTGGTATTCAGAAGCATGCAGCCTGCAGCTGTGGTGGCTAGAGTTCTTCATGGCTCAGTTGGTAGACCATGAGACTCTTAATCTTGGGTTCAAGGCCCACATTGGGCAAAAGATTCCTGCATTCCAGGGGGGCTTGGATTAGATGACCCTTCTGGTTCCTTCCGACTCTACAATTCTATGAACAGCCCTCTCCTCTGTCAGTTTGGCCAGTTTGGGATTCCTCCCTCCCTCAGCATCTCCACTCAGGAGCAAGGACCCTGCCAAGCAAAGAACTTCAGTAGGTGCCGATGGGAACCAGAGTCAAGCTGTAGGGGGGACAGGTAAGGCAAACAGGATCAGTACCTTGGACAGCCCCAAGAAGGCCCTGCTGCTCAGAGAGTGTTCTCCTCCTACGGCAGTTACAGGGAAATGCTGTCCCTGTAGGGAACTAGAGCTAACTGAAGCCAGGCTGACCAGATCTGGAATGTGGTAAGTTCCATCTCCCTACAGAGAAACCAACTGGCTTCTTAAAGAGCCCTCTATTGAAGCCATTGACTTCTGTGAGGTAAAGGGAGACAGGCAATGCAGGGCACTCATCAGAGGATGGTGGTAAGGCTGTGCCTTGCAGTTGTTCTCCTCCTGGGGAAAAAGCCTGGACCTCATTCTCAGAGTCCCTGTCCCCACATAGCAAGGTCCTGACAGCAGCCATGTCATCCAATGATGTCGGGTCCATTAACACTGCTAGCATTTGGGTCTTCCCATGGGACAACCTGGTGCTCTTCTGCAGTCAGTCCAGGTCTGCTTTAGCTTAAGGTGGGTTTTCCCAAACTAGGTTCTCCAGCTGTTTTTGGACTACAACTCCCATCATCCCTACCTAGCAGGAGCAGTGGTCAGGGATGATGGGAATTGTAGTCCAAAGACAGCTGGAGACCCAAGTTTGGGAAACACTGGCTGAAGGTGTCAACTCTTCTCTAGGAAATGGGAAGAAGCACTTTCAATATAGGATTTATTTATTTTTTAAGGGGGGGGAAATCAGTTGGAAATGCCACCACCAAACATGAATAGTGATGCCATATAGCCAACTTTAGACTGGCTGGGGTAGGATTTGTCTAATAAACCCTATTCAGTTCACAACACAGATTACATTACTTTTTAAAAGTAACAAGGAGTGATAAACTATCTTAGTAGGGAAATCAATAGGAAGCAGTTTAGAAGCCCCTGGAGTCCTTTGCAGAGGATCCCCTTGGAAATCTGAACAGTAAAGCTGCAATCAAGCAAGAAGCCATTGGATGCTGTAAGGAGGGATAAACTCATAAACTCACTGTTTATGTTCCTTTTCCTAAATACAAATTCCAGGCTGAAACTGCCTCAACCCCTAGGCGTCGGCGCCTATGTATGGTGATGATGATTGTACACTGTATTCTAAATTTGACAGCACAAAATATTTGTACAAAGACATTGCTATTCTGACTAGATTATTTCCAACCCCTTTCCTAGGAATTCCAAACACGGAATTTGCCTTGTTCATCACTGCCACACACTGACTGGATGTTTATATTGAGCTAATCCACCCCACTACCAAGTCAACAGCTCATTCCTGCTCAGTCAGTCAGTTGGCTATTATTAGCTGATGGCTAGCTAGTCACTAGTCAGAATACAGTGTGTGTGTGTGTGTGTGTGTGTGTGTGTGTGTGTGTGTGAGAGAGAGAGAGAGAGAGAGAGAGAGAGAGAGAGAGAGAGAGAGAGAGAGAGAGAGAGAGAGATTTGAAACCGACACTAGAGGGCATTACTGTGCTACAGCCTTGGCTTTGCCTGGGAAAATATAAAAGAAAATGGAGCCCCACAACTTTGTGTAGCCTTCCAATTATTGGAAATTTGGCTCACCTGGCATTGTGGACACTGAAAATTCCAATTTCTATTGATTAGCAGATGTTTAGTTGCCATTCATGCATTCCTAGCTCCACAGAGAGCAGCAGGTATGGTTTTAAGTGGCTAAGCAAGAGAGCCTGTAATTATTATTATTTATTATTATTAATTAAATTTCTATACCACCCTTAATCAAAAGGTCTCAAGGCAGTTCACAGAATAATACCACCATGCAGGGATGCATGCCCATCATTGCCACACTGTAATCTGAAAGCCCATTTTTTGTTTATTAATGAAATAATAACAACAACGGGAAAGCCTATCTTTGTGATGCTCCCACAGCAAAGAACTGAGGGCCATTTTTTGAGTTTGGGATGGCAGAGAAAGTAGCTTTGTCCTTACTTTAATGCTAAAAGACATAATCTATGCAATCATAACACCACCTTTTGCGTACATACCATCAAAACAGCTAAAGTAGTTTTTAAAAAACAGTACCAAAAAGCAAAAGAAGATAATTTGCTTTTACTAATCCAAAACAAAGAAATTGGCACTCCTCCCAATTTTGAAATGCAGTTGTCTGGCTAAAATAATCTACCAAAATGTGTATATAAGGAGAAAGAGCTTCCCCCCCCCCAAAAAAGCATAATGAACATAATGTATTAGTGAACGTAATGTACAGACAATGCATATAATAGGCCACACAGGAATATTTTTGCACAAATCTTTTTTTAAAGAAAGATCCTGGGAGCTGATGCAGAAATGTGATGAGCCAAATTTTAGATCGGGGTGGGGGTAGGCGGAAGCTGAAACAGATTTCTTCCTCCCTAGTCTGAGCATCAGTGAGTAACAGAGAAGTAAAGTGAGTGTGTTTAAAGACAACTTGTTTTCCATTCCCGCCCCCTTGCATTTATATCCCATCATTTTCTCCAAGGAGCTCATGGGGGCACACATGGCACACCTCCTCATTTAATCTCCACAACGACCCTGTGGGGTAGGCAGGGCTGAGAGGCAATAACTGGCCCAAAGTGACCCAGCGAGCCTCATGACTGAGTGGGGATTTGAACCCTGGTCTCCCTGGTTCTAGTCAAGATAAAACACAAATAAACATACGGCAACAGTGTTTTGTGCTGTGTAAAGGTGAAGGTAAAGGGACCCCTGACCGTTAGGTCCAGTCGCGGATGACTCTGGGGTTGTGGTGCTCATCTTGCTCTATAGGCCGACAGCTTCTGGGTCATGTGGTCAGCATGACTAAGCCGCTGCTGGCGAACCAGAGCAGCGCACGGAAACACCGTTTACCTTCCCGCTGGAGCGGTACCTATTTATCTACTTGCACTTTGATGTGCTTTCAAACTGCTAGGTTGGCAGGAGCTGGGACCAAGCAATGGGAGTTCACCCCGTTGCAGGGATTCAAACCGCCGACCTTCCGATCGGCAAGCCCTAGGCTCTGTAGTTTAGACCACAGCGCCACCCGCCTCCCTTTTGTGTTGTGTAGGCTCCTATGATGTAAGTAATGGGCCCCACCTGCTAGCCTGCTTCCTAAATATCATTGGTTTGCTCATTTCTATATATAGGGTGCCTACATTCTGCATGGACTGGTTGCATGCCAACATGTGCAACATAGCTGCCAAGTTTTCCCTTTTCTCGTGAGGAAGCCTACTCAGCATAAGGGAATTTCCCTTAAAAAAAGGGAGATCTTGGCAGCTATGATGTGCAAATGACTTTAGATACCTATCAAGTCCATAAATTACCATATAGCATATATTCAACACAAAAAACAGCGACAATTTGTTGACAAAGGACAGCTGGACATTTATAAAGGGCCCCATTACCTTCAGTAGCTTAGGGCCTCATCAAACCTAAATCCGGCCCTGGACTCATTGACCTACCTTAGTAATGTCCATTAACTTCAATAGGTCTACTCTGAGGAGGACATAAGAAGGCCTCCATGGGTTTAATTTGACCTTAGTCTGACTCAGAGTAGACCCATTGAAATTAATGGACATGTTTAACTTGGGTCCATTAATTGCAATGGGTCTACTCTAAGTAAACTTAGTTTGGCTGCAAAGCCCAGGCTGCTGACCTGTGTTTTGTGTTTCTTTGTTTTGCAAGAGAGCTGGAAAGCTTCAAATGGACACAGCACACAAAATGAGAAAAAGTCAGAACCTGTTTCTGGAGGCTACAGCATGGCCATTGCTTCCCATTATGGGTGCAGTTTTTCTAACCAGCTCTTTTAATGTTGCTCAAATAATTCTGAGTTCCTCTCCCGTCCCTGTGCAATGTGTCATATGGCTTGTACAAGCCTATTATGTTTATTTTGCAAATGTTAATGACTTCATAATTCACCATTCAAAGCTTCAGGGCATTTGTGTGTATGGTATTATTCACTTTTCCTCTCATGCGTAAAAAATCCAAAGGCTAGGAAGGTAACAGCTGCATGATTTAAAGCAAAACAAATTATGGTTTTTTTTTCATTCATAAAAAACATGTGCTACTTTTGTGCTGGTAGCTGATTCATTATTATTATTTTAGCTGATTAAGGCTGTTTAACTGGTGGACTCAGTTAGCAATTAAATGTTAGTTGTTATATAAAGCACACCTTTTTTAAATAAATATTTTTATTGAAGAAAAAGAATTTTTGAACAAAACAAATTTCCAACAACATAGCCAATTACAACCCCCCCTTTCCCCTCCCCTCCTTTCCTCTCCCACCCTCTCCCACCATCTAAGGACTTCCCTCCATAGCTGCCAAGTTTTCCCTTTTCTTGCGAGGAAGCCTATTCAGCATAAGGGAATTTCCCTTTAAAAAAGGGAGAACTTGGCAGCTATGCTTCCCTCAGCTCCCCCTCTCTGATTTGTTTGCACATATTGTTTTCTGCACGTTATAAATTGTACATATCATTACCTTATCTATCAAATGTTCTACTAATAAATTGTGGGTGTTTATTCAAAACCTGAGGATTACAGCCTCTGTGTTCAGAGTTTGCGTGATTGTTGGTGGCTTTGGGGCAAAAATGGATGAATTGATTGATATCATTGTTATGGTGATTGACAGCTGATTGACAGGCACCCAGTCAAGCTTGGTGTGTGTGTGTGTGGCAGGGGAGAGTGTTCTGGGAGTAACCCCTATTGAATTCCACAGGGGTAATATAACTTCTGTGTAGACATGCTTGGCTTGTACCGTCAGATTAACAACAGGGGAGAGCAAGCTTCTCTAAGTTTGGTGGATAGCTAAGGGCATGTTTTAAGGGGAGTATTTTGCTTCTGTGTCCTCAGGGATGAAAAGCAAAGTAACTGATTTAGGATATAAGTGACTATTTTATTTATGGTGCAACAATGCTGCTCTCTGCACTGGAGGGCTTGGAAAGGCTTTCATGCAGTTCCCAGATGGCCTCCTGTCTACATAAAAGTCAGATCTGCTTACAGATGGATCAAACGTGTATTAGCTAGGTTCTTCATGAGGACATTTAGTCACTAGAATACACACACACACACACACACACAAAAAAAAATTTCTATACAGTGGTACCTCGGTTTAAGAACACCCTGTTTACGAACTATTTGGTTTACGAACTCCGCAAAACCGGAAGTAGTGTCCCGGTTTGCGAACTTTACCTCAGTCTAAGAACAGAAGCTGAACAGTGGAAGGGCACCGGCAGCGGGAGGCAGCGGGAGGCCTCATTAGGGAAAGCGCGCCTCAGTTTAAGAACGGTTTCAGTTAAAGAACGGACTTCCGGAATGGATTAAGTTTGTAAACCGAGGTACCACTGTACTGCCCTTCGTATCCAAGGATCACATACAGTTTACAATATGTAAGCACATAATTGCTGGAGGATGGTTGGCGCTTAATGGATTGAGGTTGAATCCTTACTGTTTTGGGGGGGGCAGGTGGGTGTGGGGGATTCCCTGGTCCTGAATGGGGTAACTGAAACAACAGGTGCACAGCCTGGGGGGTCATTTGGGACTCACAGCTGTCAGTGGAGACAGAGGTTAATTCTGTGTCCAGGGCAGCTGTCTACCAGCTCCATCTGGTATGCAGGCTGAGACCCTACCTACTTGCAGACTGTCTCACCAGAGTCGTGCATGCTCTGGTTATCTCCTGCTTGGACTACTGCAATGCGCTCCACCTGGGGCTACCTTTGATTACTACAACTAATCCAGAAAGTGGCAGTTAGACTGGTGACGGAGAGCGACTGCTGGGACCATATAACACCGGTCCTAAAGGATCTACACTGGCTACTAGTACATTTCCGAGCACATTTCAAAGTGTTGGTGCTGACTTTTAAAGCTCTAAATGGCCTCGGCCCAGTACACCTGAAGGAGCGTCTCCACCCTTATCGTTCAGCTCAGACACCGAGATTCAGCTCTGAGGGCCTTCTGTTGTGCTAGCTCTAATCTGACCACTACCACTAGATATAAAATCATATCCTTACTTAACATTTCTGGACATAGGTCCTGATAGAAGTGTTGTTATAGCTGATGCTCTGGAGGTTGCAAAGGGCAATGTATGTGTTTTCTTTTACTGAGGCAGAGAACTCAGTTATGGGAAATGTGTTATTCCTGCCACTTTGTGTCCTGGGACCCAGGACTCTTAAAACACGCTCTGTATCAGAAGGGGGACTGGTCATTATCTATTCTGTCATATTAAAATCCCACCAGGTTTCCTTCTAAGGGAAGGACCCCTCTAAAGTGAATGATCGCCCTCCAAGCCTAATTGTCCTGCTCATCTATACGGATTCTTGAATCACAAACTGCTGTTTTACTCTATCGACCCGAGGTTGCTGTTTTTGGCTGGGATCTAGGGCCTCATTAGCCATTTTGGTGATATCTCTCACTTCTGTGTAAAGATCCCTTAAAGAGTGGTTTATAGGGCAGGAGCAGCATTTGAGTAATTTACGAATGCTTTTCTCATTAGTGATAATTGATCTGTAAGATCAGCATCGTCCTGTGTGCCAGATGTTAACTTTCCTGTCTTATGGCTTTTAGGTCCTCCAGAGCACCAGATTTACTTCACCATCGCTAAGGATGTCAGAGAGACTTTCCCATCTGTTGAAAGCACGTCCTAAACTTTAGGGCAGGCATCCCCAAACTGTGGCCCTCCAGATGTTTTGACCTACAACTCCCATGATCCCTAGCTAACAGGACCAGTGGTCGGGGAAGATGGGAATTGTAGTCCTTCCTTCCTTCCTGTTTTGCAGCCTGGAAGGAAATGAAGACCTCCGAAGGGCTGCTGTGCTAACCTTATCAGACCTCTCAAATAACACAGCTCATAAAATTCCATGCAATCACCAGGACAGATAAATGGATGTTGGAACTAGAGCGTGTCCAAAAGATATCCGAGTCATCATGTTAAAAGTCTGTCAGTGTGTTCTCCCGCACTCTCTATATTGCAGTCATTCTCGTGGGAGACGCCAGCATGCCGCAAGAGAGTTGCAGAAGCCTTACAAGAAACAGAAGCAATTAAATAATTAAGGGTTCCCAAAGCACCCACAAGGTGTTGTGTTTTTGCATCAGTCTCTGCTCTCCCCTCACCCCCTATCATCCAGGGCTTCTCACAGGTAGCTAATTATCCCTCCATGTCTGCATGGGGTCTAACTGGAGGAAAGACTGACTCTTTGAGAAACGGCCCTTGCCTGGTAATATTTGCATGCAGAACATCCCAGGTTCAATCCCAGGCATCTCCAGGAAGGGCTGGGAGAGACATGGAAACCTGGAACCCAGGAGAGTCACTGCCAGTCCATGTAGACAATACTGAGCCAGATGAACCAATGGTCTGACTCAGTCTAAGGCCCATACCTCAAAAGGAGAGCATATGCTTTGGACTATATCCAATGGACTTCTCCGAAGAGTAGAGCACTGACATTAACATACCTGAATTAGTCCTATTGATAACTGTTAAGGGGTCTACTATGAGTAGAAAATAATTGGATGCAAGCTTTTCTGTGCTGGCATCCCCTGGGGAGCTGGGAGCTGGGAAAGACTCCCAATTTCATCAAGATTCCCTATTATATTTTTGTTGTCACGCTGGTAAAATGCTACCTAGATGACGCCAGTCAAGTGTGCCCTATCCAAAGAGTGCTAATCAATGGCTTCCCATGAACTTAGGGAACTGTGGCATGAGATACCTCTGGGTTCATAGCATCATAGATGGAAGGGATCCCAAGGGTCAGCAACTCCTTGCAATGCAGGAATCACAGCTGAAGAATCCCTGAAAGATGGCCATCCCACCTTGTCATCTGTATAAAAGCCCCTAACAAAGGAGAGTCCATAACCTTCCAAGTCCATTCCACTGTCAAACAGCTCTTCCCATCAGAAAGTTCTTCCTTCCATAAAGGTTCCCCCCACAGTGGGAGGAAGGGGGAAGAAACAGAAATTCCCAGGTGAGAGCTGGTCTCTCTCTCTCTCTCTCTCTCTCTCTCTCTCTCTCTCTCTCTCTCTCTCTCTCTCTCTCTCTCTCTCGTTACTTTGGCTTTTATTGTATCTTATGTTGAAAACATTCAATAAAACATTTAACAAAAAAAAGTTCTTCCTGAGGTTTAGTCAAAATCTCCTTGTATTTTGAATCCATTGGTTCCGTCGTAGTGTTGCTTAACCTATTTATACAGTAGCACCATTCCAGGTGTGGTAGCTAAACTCTTAGAGAGGACAGAAGCAGGATTGAAGATGATCTTGTCAGAATGCTGAAATGGGCCAGAATTAAAGAAATGAGTGATATCTAAAGGCTTGCAGGTAGCAACAGGGCAGGCAGCAACACACATATAAAGAATCTACAGGCTTTACTAGAAGCACAATGTGGTGACCACTAATGGAATTCTCAAGAGGTTCGCTTCCAAGTCTTACAGTTTTATGATGCAATAATTGCAAAAAGTTATGGTACTGGAATTCCTTCAGATCTCCACGCTGCCAGAAGGAATGTGTTATGCTAATTTAACTCCTTCTTGACCAGTACAGCATGCTGTGGGGCCAATACTTCCTCTGCCCCACCATTCCACCAGCGTAACATTACCATTCACACCAATCCCTTCAGGGCTTGTAAGCAGCATTCAAAACTCCCATTGTTGTAGGCGCATTTTGCTACAGGGAATTTCATTAGCGCGAGCAGTTTCTGAGCCCTGGGCGCAGTACTGCGCCTAAGATTTCAGATTAAAACTGCGGAGTGGAAGGAAAGGAGGACCTTTTTCTGCCTCCCAACCTTCAGCTACTCTCTGAAGACTGGAGAAGAGACCCTCTGAAGAATATTAGGGGGGTGGGCAGGGGAAGGACTAGACCATGTGAAAAATGAACATAATATTTTAGCTGCAGTTCATTCATTTTCAGCTTTGTATTCTTGTTATAAAAAAGTGTGCCTAGACATTCCATTGCTGCGCTCATAACCTAGGTTCAAGGTGCCATTTCGCTCCTAGCTTTCATATCTCAGTTTCTAACACTGCTTGGAAGCATCCAAGGCCAGACTCCCCTATTTGTTGCAATAGAGTGACACCGATTGTACAGCAGAGGTTTTTAAAAGCCCATTGGGTAGAAATGACACAGCTCCCCTCTTTCCCCCCTTTGTCGCAGCTTGCCATTTCATGCCATATAGGGAGCCTCTTTGGCACATAACAAGCGACTGGCTCTTTCAAGCTGCATCTTACCTCTCCAGGCAAGTGCCGTGACTCAGAATTTCACCCTTCTGTCTGTGCAGCTCGTCTTGAAATAAATACCTGTGGTTACCCTGACAACTGCCTTATCCCCCATCACTTGAGGGGCACGGGAAACCTGCAAGCTTTTCCTTTCAAGCACGGGAGCAGCAATGCTGAAGTGCCGGAGAGTTCCTGCTTCTGCACAGAGTGAGGTTTAGGGTCTGGAAGGAATTTAGCCTTGGGGTTGGTAGTCTAATATAACCCAGTATGGAGGGGTGCTGGTGGAATGACGCCCTCCCCTACAGTTTGTATGTAATATGTTGGATTGAAATAGGAATGGACAGATCAGCCTATTTGTGGCCCATGCCACTTTCGGATGTGCCAATGGAATCGCAATTCCATTTTCATAGAATCATAGAGTTGGAAGAGGCCACGAGGGCCATCCAGTCCAACCCCCTGCCAAGCAGGAAACACCATCAAAGCATTCCTGACATATGCCTGTCAAGCCTCTGCTTAAAGACCTCCAAAGAAGGAGACTCCACCACACTTCCTGGCAGCAAATTCCACTGTCGAACAGCTCTTACTGTCAGGAAGTTCTTCCTAATGTTTAGGTGGAATCTTCTTTCTTGTAGTTTGAGTCCATTGCTCTGTGTCCGCTTTTCTGGAGCAGCAGAAAACAACCTTTCACCCTCCTCTGTATGACATCCTTTTATATATTTGAACATGGCTATCACATCACTCCTTAACCTTCTCTTCTCCAGGCTAAACATACCCGCTTCTTCATTAATCCACTTTTTAAAAGGCACAAAAGTTTGCTCTTGAATGCATATTTTAAAAATGCTTTTGGGTGAAGTACTTTCTCTCAAAATCACACAAATTCTACTATTTTACTATTCAGATATGTTAAATAAACTGTACTAATAGAGGACAGGGAATCAATTCAGAGTCTATTAGCTGCTGCCGGAATTATTTATTTGTCAATATTGGGGGGGGGGAGATAAGAACACCATCCATGAGAGAGTGGATAGCATTTACACCACCAACCAGTCTAATGTTTACCAGAGAATCTCCTTTATTTTTGTTTTTGTCTTGTTTTACAGAATAGGTGATATTAGAAATTCTCTTTAAGTAGCCAACATGTTGACTGGTAAAAGATGCAGAGCAGTTAATAGTTCACCAGGAAATTCATAATTTATGCCTGAAACCTACTTGAGTAAAACACAAAATGCTTAAGAACCCATTAAAGATTCAGGGAAAGCTGAACCACAGAGCTTCAATTATAATGTGGTTAGCCCAGAAAGGATTTTCCTCCAGACTTGGGTCTTCATTCAAAACAAAAGCAAAAAAATTAAAAATAAAATGAGCCAGACTGATGTCTTTTGAATAACAACAGAGCTGTTCTTGTAAACCAAATTTGGGGAATTATCAGGCCTAGAGGCTGAATGTGCCCCCTCCCCAAACTCTAATTGGCCATGGAGAGTCTGTCTGTCTATCTATCTATCTATCTATCTATCTATCTATCTATCTATCTATCTATCTATCTATCTTCCAAATCAATCTATCATCTATCATCTCCCAAGTTCTGGTCAAATGCTATTATCTGCCTGTAATGTGTCCTCATATTATGGCAATGGCTGACTGGAGCATGGAGAAGTGAATGTGTTTGTGTTTGTTTGTACAGTCCTCTGTACACCTGAAATGTAGCCTTTTTACAAAAGTGAGTCACTTCCATTGCTCCATTCACTTTTGCATCTGGTTCTTCCCACAACTGGAAAGTGGCCCCTGGAAGGTGGCCCATAAGACAATGTGGCCCTCTGGAGAATGCGTTGAAGCTAGAGAGCACATTATTCCAGCTATGGAGATTTCCAAACTCCAGGATACCTCTGAAATCCTCATCCAAATTTCTTACCAGATGTTAGAATTACCTGGTTTCCAAAATGGAAAAGGCTGCTCCGTCGAGCCATTGCTTAGTTTTCTATAACATGCATAATTCACCACAGCTTTTCAATATTGCATTGCCTTTGTGTTCCGAGGTTGCCAACGTACATGGATAAAACATTACAGAAAGGCAATATTTACATTACATTAAAACACTACCTTTTCCTCCAAGGGACTCAAGGTAGCAAATGTGGTTCTGCTCATCGTTTAATCCCCACAACAACCAAGGCTGAGAGGCAGTGACTGGCCCAAGGTGACCCTGTGAGCTTCATGGCTAAGTGGGGATTTGAACCCTGGTCTCCCAGGTCAAAGTCAGACACTCTAACCACTACACCACACTGGCTTTGTTTTTACTAAAACCTGGATTTGAAATGGATCTGGCTGCCAAACAGACAGAGCAACACCAAAGCATTGGCAGATCTGAAAATAATTGCAAAGCTTCAATGGGAGATTTCCATCCTCTCTCCTTTTCCAGCCTGAGACATGTGGTACAAGATGCAGGATTAGGTTAATACTAGACTCCAGGTTGGCTTCCATTTTTAGACATACGAAGCTGTTTTGTTCTACAAGGCAGGCTTAAGCAGTATGTGGACCGAGAACTCCCAGAAGTGCAAGCTGGATTTCGAAGGGGCAGAGGAACCAGAGACCAAATTGCAAACATGCGCTGGATTATGGAGAAAGCTAGAGAGTTCCAGAAAAACATCTACTTCTGCTGCATTGACTATGCAAAAGCATTTGACTGTGTCGACCACAGCAAACTATGGCAAGTTCTTAAAGAAATAGGAGTGCCTGATCACCTCATCTGTCTCCTGAGGAATCTCTATGTGGGACACGAAGCTACAGTTAGAACTGGATATGGAATAACTGATTGGTTCAAAATTGGGAAGGAGTACGACAAGGCTGTATATTGTCTCCCTGCTTATTTAACTTATATTCAGACTGGATGAATCCCAAACCGGAATTAAGATTGCCGGAAGAAATATCAACAACCTCAGATATGCTGATGACAAAACCTTGATGGTAGAAAGTGAGGAGGAATTAAAGAACCTTGTAATGAGGGTGAAAGAGGAGAGCGCAAAATATGGTCTGAAGCTCAACATCAAAAAAAACTAAGATCATGGCCACTGGTCCCATCACCTCCTGGCAAATAGAAGGGGAAGAAATGGAGGCAGTGAGAGATTTTACTTTCTTGGGTTCCATGATCACTGCAGATGGTGACAGCAGTCACGAAGTTAAAAGATGCCAGCTTCTTGGGAGAAAAGCAATGACAAACCTAGACAGCATCTTAAAAAGCAGAGATATCACCTTGCTGACAGAGGTTCCAATACTTTGGCCACCAATACTTTGGCCACTTCATGAGAAGAGAAGACTCCGTGGAAAAGATCCTGATGTTGGGAAAGATGGAGGGCACAAGGAGAAGGGGACGACAGAGGATGAGATGGTTGGACAGTGTTCTCGAAGCTACCAACATGAGTTTGACCAAACTGTGGGAGGCAGTGCAAGACAGGAGTGCCTGGCATGCTATGGTCCATGGGGTCACGAAGAGTTGGACACGACTAAACGACTAAACAACAACAAGCTGTTTTGTAGTTCCCAGATTAAGAAGAGCCGCGCTGGATTAGGCCAAAGGCCTAGATCTAACCCAGCATCTCATAGTGGCCAACCAGATGCCCTAATGGGGAGTCACTCCCCCTACACACAACATGACTAATATGCAGGTAGGAACATGGTCATAATTTGGTTTTCTCACTTCATCCGATTTTTGTGATGCCATTATTGGTTCAAAAATAAATAAATAAAGCAAATGTAACAACAGCTGCAATTTTTAAATTATTTTTTGTTTGTTTGTTTGTTTGTTTGTTTGTTTTTGCAAAACAACGAAGCACAAGATGGAGTAATGGAGAAATTTCTGAAACAACAACAGGATATCAGCTCCACCCAAGGCATGGTGGAGAACAGCAACAACTGGGAAAAGAGAGACATAACATCTTACATGGACAGGAAGAAACACAGCGGACAGAATAATTGCCACATGCAGGAAGAACAAGGATATAGTTTGAGTGCCTCAATTGTAGTTCTATGAATCATTTAATGTGTCAACATGAATAGAAGTTATTAATATTGCAGTTGTTATATAAGGGATTATTATTTTGACCAGAATATAATTGAAATTAGTAAAATTTTGGTACGCAGAAATAAAGAAAATCATCAAACCATCAATTCTAGCACACGGGGGGGGGGAACCACCTAACTTAGATAATTTGGTATTTGAATGATTGGTATTAGTAACTGTATTATAATTTGGTATTGTTATAATGAGGTACAGACGCTTCAGGTTACAGATGCTTCAGGTTACAGACTCCGCTAACCCAGAAATAGTACCTCGGGTTAAGAACTTTGCTTCAGGATGAGAACAGAAATCGTGCGGTGGCAGTATGAGGCCCCATTAGCTAAAGTGGTACCTCATGTTAAGAAAAGTTTCAGGTTAAGAACGGACCTCCAGAACGAATTAAGTTATTAATCCGAGGTACCACTGTAAAGGGTGTAAAGGGATGCGGGTGGCGCTGTGGGTTAAACCACAGAACCTAGGGCTTGCTGATCAGAAGGTCGGCAGTTCAAATCCCTGTGACGGGGTGAGCTCCCGTTGCTTGGTCCCAGCTCCTGCCAACCTAACAGTTCGAAAGCACGTCAAAATGCAAGTAGATAAATAGGTACCGCTACAGCGGGAAGGTAAATGGCATTTCCATGTGCTGCTCTGGTTCGCCAGAAGTGGCTTTGTCATGCTGGCCACATGACCTGGAAGCTGTACGCCGGCTCCTTCGGCCAATAATGCGAGATGAGCACTGCAACCCCAGAGTTGGTCACGACTGGACCTAATGGTCAGGGGTCCCTTTGCCCTTTACCACTGTAAAGCAGAGGTGCATATTTTAAGTTAAAATGGTAAGGTGAATCATTGCCTAGCGGTAAAAATATGGTATTACCAATAGCATTAAAGGTATTCCTCAAACCTGAACTGCTTCCAAAGAGGATGACACAAATTCATAGTTGATAAGCCTCCTAGATATGGTGCCAGTGTATTTATTACCTCCGTGGCCTGCAGGAAGCTGTGACTTAGGGAGAGAGCCCCAAGGACCTGGCAGAGTGACAGGACAGATTAAAGGAAGGACTTCTTCACACAGCGCATGGTTAAACTGTGCAACTCACTCCCACATGAGGTAAGGAGGGGCACCATTGTGGGTGGCTTTAGAAGAGAACAAGAGAACTAAAATTGATGGAGGAGAGGGCTATCAATGGCTACTAGCCATAGTGGCTATGCACCACTTCCATGGTTGGAGGCAGCAATGATTCTGAATACAGCGGTACCTCAACTTACGAAGGCAATCCGTTCCATGCCGCTCCTCGTAAGTCGAAGTCTTCAGTTGTTGAAGTGCCCATTTTGCGCTTCTGCGCATGCGCGCACTGCTTCTGCGCATGCGCGCACTGCTTCTGCGCAGGCACAGAACACACGTGTGGCAAAAAGACTTCCGGGTTTGTTGACTTCGGAAGTCGAGTCGTTCGGATGTCGAGGTACCACTGTACCAGTGGCTGGAAAGGACAGGAGGAGGAGAGTGCTCTTGGTCTCAAGTCCTGCTTGTAGGGTTCCCACAGGCATCTGTTTGGCCACTGTGAGAACAGGAGGCTGGACCAAATGGCCCATTGGCCTGATCCCACAGCCTCTTCTTACATTCTGATTTTAAAAGGGTAACGATATCAGAGGAGCCTCGCTCAGGAGTGAATTCTACACATGAGACACCAGTAGTGGGAAGCTCTCTGGGTGTTATCCACTTTATCTCAGTTAGGAGGGACTTCACAAAAGGATGAGCTCCATCAGATATCCCAGTTATAAGCCGTGTGGGGTTTTAAGTCGGCTCTTCAAGCCAGAACCCAACAGAGCACTCTGAACATCAGCAAGACATATTACCACAAACCCCAGTCAAAAACCCGTCCTAGATGTTACTGGAGCATGGATAACAATGGCCATAGTCTATCTATGCGCAGGAGATGCCACAGCTGGCACACCAAAAATAGCCCTGGTTTGGGCTGAAGCTCTGCAGCTGATTTGTTTTTTGTTTTGTCTTCCAAAGGCAGATCTGCACTACAGTGGAGAATGTGAGCTCTGTATACAGCAGAATAAATTACTGTGGCTGACAACAGAGATTTTTTCCCCTTTTCTTTTTGGTCTCCTTGCTTTACAGTTCCCCTCCCACTCCTGCAAAACACATCCTTATGTAACCATGTCAACTATCAGATCGATGGGATTGTGACATTGAATCCGCAGCAAATATTTTCAATAAATGAGAAATAATCCCATAAAAGCAGGGTCTCGTTGGCAATGAAAACTGGGCTGATTGTGGAGCCATATATTAAGAGCGGGTGGGGGGGGTGGGGGTGGGGGAGAGACTCTGTGCCATTCAGCAATCCCAAGGAATGATTCATAATGTTCCAGCAGAGAGAAAGAGAGAGAGAGAGAGAGGTTGCCAGAATAAATGAATCCATTAGCTTTACTATTAGGAATTGCAAGACTGCTTGGGGGCTTCTTAACCTGTGCTGGGCGGGAGGCTATGGAAAAATTCTCTCTCTCTCTTCAGTGGTATGGCAGTGCAGAGTGAGATGAAACAGGGATGTGTGGGCACTCAGGTTAATAAAAGAAAACCCTTCTTCACACAGCACAGAGCTCAACCAGGGAACTTGTTTCCTCAGGAGGCAGTGATGGCCAACTTGGATTGGACAAGTTCACAGAGGAGGATAAGACTACCAGTCATAATGGCTCTACTCCAAGGGACAGTCTCACCCTCAGGATTGTGGGTGCCCGCCCCCACAATATGGATGTGCGACGTCACATGAGCAGGTGTGTGCGTGTGACATTGCACATCCACCTTGCGCCACCTGGGGTTACTCCTCTTCTTCCTCCTATTCACAGCCAGTGAGGCACCCTTTTCTTTTCTTTTAAAATAATTTTTATTAAATTAGCCCGGCTTCTTATGGCTCTGTCTGTCTCCCGTGGGGCCGGAGATGCCGGATTGAGTGGGGGAGGGGGCGCTGCTGCTCCGCACGGCCTTTCTCCCTTCTCCCAGCAGGCCAGGGTGCCTGGGCGGCCCTGGGCCGCGCCGGGGCCTTCCCAGCTGTCTCCCGCGACTCCGCCGCTTGCTGGGTCCACGCGGCCTCCCCCCTTCTGTGGGTGGGCCACAGGGCCCGGGTGGGTCCGGGCAGTGCCAGGAGGTCTCCCGGCCGTTTCCTTGCACCAACAGGGTGCTGCATTCCTTCCCGCCAACAGGGCGCTGCGTTTCATTGGTAGAGCTGCTGCCATGTGGCGTCGCCTCTACCAATGAAATGCAGCGCCGGGGTGAGGCATGACCCTGGTGCTGCAGAGCGGAACAGGGTCCTAGTGCCCCTGTTCCCTGCTCTCCCCTGAGCGGCGCAGCTGGCGGGCGTGCAAGACTCAGAGGAGGGAAAAGGGAGGCCGCCGCGCAGCTCCTCCACTTGCTGGGGCGCCCCTGAGTGCCCAGGCGCCCAGGTGCCCGCGTCACTAGAGCCAATGGGCGAGCTGGCCCTGTATACCATCACATTTAGAGAGCACAAGCCTGTTAGAAGAAACACACTGAAAGAGAGTGTGGAGATGATGAGATGAGATGAGTTTGGATTTGATATCCCGCTTTATCACTACCCGAAGGAGTCTCAAAGCGGCTAACAATCTCCTTTCCCTTCCTCCCCCACAACAAACACTCTGTGAGGTGAGTGAGGCTGAGAGACTTCAGAGAAGTGTGACGAGGCCCAAGGTCACCCAGCAGCTGCATGTGGAGGAGTGGAGACGCGAACCCGGTTCCCCAGATTACGAGTCTACCGCTCTTAACCACTACACAGTGATGGGTGTGGCCTGAGGGCTGGAGAGAGAGGACTGGAGAGCTGTGTTTGGGTCCCTGGCCTGAGGTATCCCACCACATATCTCAAAAGAGGTGGCACTCGGCTGAAGCAAATGTCTCAGAGAGATGTGGCATCCAGCCAAGCAGCCTTTCTAACAGGAAGACGTATGCACGTGTGTGTGTGTGTGTGAGAGAGAGAGAGAGAGAGAGAGAGAGAGAGAGAGAGAGAGAGAGAGAGAGAGAAGAGAATCCACAAAGGATGCTACCCACAACAATCAAGCAGCACCTCTTTTAATTAGCATTGTTACCAGCTGGCCAGATTGTGCAGAAAGGGACGCCTTGGCCCAGGTGACCTGAGAAACACTATTATGAAGAGGCAGCCACAATGGCGGCTTTTTAATAGCCTGGCCCAGCATCATCATAATGCACAGGCAAAGTCTCCGGCAGATGTTAAGTTAATTAAGAAACATTTCCGTGCTTTGTCTCCCGGAGCTAAACACACACTGGCCCCTGACTTGCCCTGACTGTTCAGGCACTTGAGAGTCCATTAGCAGTAAAATGTCGGCACCATCTTGTGGCATTATTCACCCCGGCTTGAGAAGGTTGTTTTCTTTTTGCAAATAAGAACGTAAGGGTAGTTTGATGGCTGATTGGAGCTCATCTGCCCTCCTGCAACTCATTTTGCAACCCAGGGGAGATACAGTATCAGGTGAGGTGTTGCTGGCCAACTACGGTCAACTGTTCATCCTCAGCCCTATTAGCATTCCAGCAAAGCAAATCTGACTGGCCTGAAGCCTGCCCATGCTGCAGTGGTTAGAAAGCTGGGTGTACTGGAAACAGCAAGGACCAAACCTCTGATCTGTCACAGAAAACATAGTGGGTGACCATAGGCCCAGCTAAACTCCTGATCTCATCCCATCTCATGTGGATTTTTGAAACCTGCTAAGTGGAATCTGACAGAAGGGACAGGAAAATTCATGATCCACTCAGAAGGTCTGTTCTCTGGGTATATTTACGAACATTTGCTGTGATTCTTGTTTTTAAACATTGCAGTAGAATCAGATGTAGAGCTGCTACTGAGGAATCAATATTGCCTTTGTGTGGAGCTTTACAGGTGTGCCTGTGTATTGTGTTTTGTAAAAAACAACAACAGCCCTCTGCACACATAAAAAGCCATTTGGATGCAATTGTATACAGCATCATGTAAAACTGTGTTTGATATTTTACATAAACACAGTGCACTTGTATATCAGTCACCCTTTGTGTAACTGATGTGCATGTGTATTTAGAATACACAATGGAAAAAGAATCAGTTGCATGGAGATTCCTTTTTTGGCCATATGCATATCAGTGATGCAATACCACAGAATTACAGAGTTGGAAAGGCCCTTAGAGGTCATTTGATCCTCCTGGTCAATGGAAGAACACTGTAGCAACAGCATCTTTGACAGGTCCCCCCACCCCTTGAAAGAAACCCAAGTTTAGACTTTTAATATTTAGCTCAAATCTTCTTTATTGCTAATTTCCACCTGTTAGTTCTAGTCCTACTCTCTGAAGTTAAAGAAGCTGTCTACCCCATCTGGCAAAGCTTCAGGCATTTGAGCTTGATCTCCTCTTTCGTCTCTTCTTCTTAAGGCAGGCTTCCTCAACCTCGGCCCTCCAGATGTTTTGAGACTACAATCCCCACCATCCCTGACCACTGGTCCTGCTAGCTAGGGATCATGGGAGTTGTAGGCCAAAAACATCTGGAGGGCCAAGTTTGAGGAAGCCTGTCTTAAGGCTTACTCACTTCTTCACTATTTCCTTATTCATTGGTAGAGCATCTACTTTGCATGCTGAAAGTCAATCCCTTGCATCTCTTCCAGGTAGGGCTGGGAATGTCTTCCATCTGAGGCCCTGGAGAGCCACAGAGAGCCAGTGTAAACAACACTAAGCTAGATGGACCACTGGAATAATTCAGGGGAAAATCAGTTTCCTGGTTCCTACAACTTGTAGCCAACAGAGCTGTAGCCAACAGTGTGCAAGTTCCACTGGAAGGACGGTGTTTCTCTGAAAAAGCCGGATTCTTCCAAGCGTATTGACACCTCCTCGAGACATTTGCAGGAGATAAAACAAAAGCCCACGCTCTTCCCTGCCATCTCTTCCCCACTTGCGTTTCCATAGAAATCAATGTCTCTGTTTATGTCTGTTTTCGTCCAGGTTTGCTTTGTGAGCAGCTGTTGCATGGTTTCGCATGGCGGAGGGCTCAGAGAAGAACGTGCACCCCCCCCCTAAAGGACAGTGCAAACAAATTTCAAAAGAGTGCTTAGAATATTGGCCACCATGGACAGTGCCCATGGCCATATAGGTACCTGGAAGTTACCTTCCCTGCTATCTTCCTTCCTTGGATATTTTTAAGCAGAGGTTGGGTGGCCACCTGTGATGTATGATCTAGTTGAGATTCCTGCATTGCAGGGCGTTGGATTAGATGAACCTTGAGGGTCCCTTCCAATGCTGCGATTTTATGATCCCATGAAATCACCTCTCTTTCCCAGGCTGCAACACCTTCTTTTTCTACTGCTGTTAGGCATGGAAAAAGTATTACGCTGGGCACGATGGAAAGTTCTCCCACATGCTGATTTTTTGCATATGCATGGGTACATGATCACATTACAATTTGCAACTGTGGAGGGAAGGCGAATGCACCTTTTCAATGGCAGCTGCAGATTCTGTACCACTGATCCCGTGCCGCATGCTATGAATGTACTGAGAATGAGAAAAACAATAAAAAGATATAAAGGGGGGGGGGAATAGGCCTGCAAAAATGATGGGGGAAGGAGACTTTTCAAACCTAAATGCTAGAAGAGGGTTGGGGTATTTAAGTGTGTGGACGTGCTTGTGGCATGCTTATGCATGTTTATGAGCAAACGTTTTCTATATTTACCCTTTATTTTTCATGAATATACAGTACAGTGGCAGTTACCCTGTGATGTACCTTGGATTTTAGTTCTGCTAAACTAGAGTAGTGTTTGGCTGGTTTGAAACTGAACTGACTTCTGAAACTTCAATATGAATCTTTTTTTTTCACCAGGGAAAAATGTCATTCTACAATGAGCTTGTTTTGTTTTTGTTTTGTTTGTTTTAAAAAAAGACTAAACCTTCCTTGTCTTTTCTTTTTAAAAAGAAAAAAATGGCATACTGTGGTAACGTTACCAGTGTTTGTGTGCATATCGATAAAAACACTGCAACAAAGCAATCTGGGTGGAATCAAATGCATTATTTTCTTGTGATTCTTTAGGCGCTGCCTTTTACCGATGCACATGTGTGTGGTTTTGCACTGGCAAAGCACCGCAAGAAAATAAAAGAAATTGCAATCTTGGCAAGATTGCAGGTATGATTTTATTAGGAGGTGTTTTTGTGGTTTTCCACATGTGTGTGTCAGGAAAGCAGTTGTTACACACTTCAAAAAAATAAATATAAAATCCAGGTATACTGGAAGAGCATCAACTCAATGCTAAATATCTCCTTTAACAGAAAACCAGAAGCTTACCTTCTGGGAATTACAGATCTGGATATCCCGCAACAACATGGCTGCAGCAAGAGTTCTCATCGCTGCAAAATGGAAGAGCGATGAAATCCCCTCTATTATTGAATGGACTCAAGAATTGACAGAATATGCAGAGTTAGATAGTCTATCAGAAAAAAGATAAAGAATAAACCGAAACAGGAATTTGTCTCAAAATGGGAGGTCTTTAAAGTATATTTGAAAAATAACTACAGCAGATTAAACTCTGTCGCAGCATTCGAATAGTTTCAGTAGTAGCTTTAAGCTAGACATGATAAATTAAGAAATAGTTATATTATGATAAAAGCGTGTATTGGCAATAAGTAATATACAATTGAAGTAAAGAATAGACGGGAGGTGTGGCCTATAGTCTAAAGACCAATTTTTGCTTTATTGTTTTGTAAAAAAATATTGTGCTCAGGGGACACGGGTAACGCTGTGGGTTAAACCACAGAGCCTAGGGCTTGCCGATCAGAAGGCCGGCGGTTCGAATCCCCGCAATGGGGTGAGCTCCCATTGCTCGGTCCCAGCTCCTGCCAACCTAGCAGTTCGAAAGCATGTCAAAGTGATAGTAGATAAATAGGTACTGCTCTGGCAGGAAGGTAAACGGTGTTTCTGTGTGCTGCTCTGGTTCGCCAGAAGCGGCTTTGTCATGCTGGCCACATGACCTGGAAGCTATACGCTGGCTCCCTCAGCCAATAATGAGGGATGAGCGCCGCAACCTTTCCCTTTAGCTATTGTGCTCATTGGTTCTGCGGGGGAAAAGCAAGGGCCTCAGCCAATTGCAGTCATCAGCAGTCGTTAACAGCCATCTACAGGTTTACCACTCCCATCAGCCCATCACCCATTCCCACCCACCCCCCACCCTCTGTATATACATATATACATAAGGGTCTGACTTCTGTTTCAAGTGTAATTGAAGAAGTGTGCATGCACACAAAAGCTCATACCAAAATAAAAACTTAGTTGGTCTTTAAGGTGCTACTGAAGAAATTTTTTTATTGGGGTCCGTTATGACAAAAAAATGAGACTCTCCCTTTGCAAAAGCCAGAAAAGGGAAAGAAAGAATACCATCTCCTTCTGCCGTTCAGCCCAAAGCACCACACCTTACAGATAGCACAATTTATTAGGTGCAAGTTAATAAGGCTGGCTTTGAATTTTATGATTGCTTTTATTGCATCTGGGTTATATACAGTCCTCGGTAAACTATATGGTTTTTGAACTTCTGCATTGTGCTGGAGGCAAGAGCAAATAACGTTTCATTCTCCTGGGGCCTCAGCTACTATGGTTGAGGATTTTAATTATTAAAGGTCCTGGATCAAATATGTGGTGCAGAGCTGTGCAGCACCGCAAAAGAAGCAGGAATCCCTTCTGCGTAGCCTTAGGATTTTTTTTTAAAGTCAATAGTAATAAAAAAAAGAAGGAGAAGGAGGGTGTATATCACATACATTTCCAGAATACTTTTATAATACCCCCAGATATTCACAAACATTCAAAGGCCAGAGATGCTCCTCATTCCACCCATTCTGTCCCTTTATTTGTATGTGAATTCATTTCCATCCTTCGCAGCAGTTGCAGTCCCAGCAGCCATAGAAGGCCCAACACCCGTTTCAGCCCTCTTACACTCTAGTACTACAGTTGTAGCTGGTGTATTCCATTTAATCCACCTTCACCCCATCCTAAAAGACAACGAAATAGCCTTAACTATTTGTCTATGCCTCGGAGCACTAACAACACTTTTCATAGCCTATGTGCTCTAACACAAAATGATATTAAAAAAAATATTGCTTTCTCAACTTCCAGCCAATTAGGCCTAATAATAGTAACTATCGGCCTAAACCAACCTCAACTCGCTTTTCTTCATATCTCAACCCATGCCTTTTTTAAAGCTATACTATTCCTAGGCTCAGGGGTGATTATTCATAACCTAAACAACGAACAAGACATTCGAAAAATAAGGGGTATACAAAAAAATATTACCAACCACAGCTACATGCTTGACTATCGGAAGCCTCGCCCTTACAGGAACCCCATTTTTATCAGGTTTCTACTCAAAAGACACTATTATTGAAACTATAAATAATTCCTACCTAAACGCCTGAGCCCTTATACTTACCCTTTTTGCAACAATATTGACTGCCACCTATACTATACGAATAACCTTCTAGACACTTTCAAATATACCACAAACAACAACCTTCAGAATAAGTGAAACTTCCCCCTCCCTTGCTAACCCTCTTATCCAGGCATACCCAAACTTCGTCCCTCCAGATGTTTTGGACTACAATTCCCATCATGCCTGACCACTGGTCCTCTTAGCTAGGGATCATGGGAGTTGTAGGCCAAAACATCTGGAGGGCCGCGGTTTGGGGGTGCCTACTCTTATCCTTTATTGACCTCCCAACCCCATTAAATATTTCTGCCCAAGGAATCAAATTTGGTTAGACACAAGACATATAGATGTAAAGCATTATGGATTAATGTATTTCTTTGCAGACATAAGCTAAGGGATGCAAGGTCGCATGCCATTCATCCCAATTCAGGGTCTAAGGAAGCAAAGTTAAGTCCAGCAGAGGACATGGTCCGGCAGGTCAAGCTAATACAAAGGAGAGGGAAGGTCCAGATATGGTCAAACGAACAGAGGTCAAGGTCCGCAAACCCAACCATTCAAGGGAGGCAGTACCTTGGACAGCTCCAAGTAGCACCCAGGGCATGGGTAGGCCCAGGGGACAGATCCAGCCCAATCACCTTCTCAATCCGGCCCACGGAAGGTATGGGAATCAGCATGTTTTTACATGAGTAGAATGTGTCCTTTTATTTAAAATGCATCTCTGGGTTATTTGTGGGGCATAGGCATTCGTTCATTGTTTTCCCCAAAATATAGTCCGCCCCCCCCCACGGTCTGAGGCACAGTGGACCAGCCCCCTGCTGAAAAAGTTTGCTGACCCCAGGTATATGTTTTACTGCTCAGTCTTTTCTTCTGCTGAAGATAGCCCACTGCCCCGCAAGGCAGTGGAAGTTTAGGACAAGAGTTGTCCTTCTCCTAGATAAGCTGCCTTCCCCATCAGCCCCTCACTTCCTTCTACAGCATGTGCAGAAACCACCTTCTTGACTATTACACCCTGTTGATCTTGTCTGTTCAATCTGTCGGAGCTTGTCTTCACATGCAGAGGCAGCCCCTAGTTCACTGGGGATTTGAGATCAAAAGTGAACAAACTACCCCAGAAGGAACAGACGTACTACTCGTCCCCTAACACCCCATGTGCCCATAAACCAAGAGACATGCTAAAAAGAAAAAGGGGGAATGAATCCAAAAGTGGAATATGAAGCAAAGTGTTGCAGTGCACTTCAGTGCTGCAGTTTGACTGCACCCCCAATGGCACACTCCATTGTCTCTTGAGACAGATGGATGACGACAACAACAACAACAACAACAACAACAACAACAACATGCCTCTTGGACATGGCTGTAATCTCCAGTTTCAGTTGTTCTCCTGTGGTAACACAACACTGCTTGTTACAACATTTTCTTTTGACACCAGGCAGGCTTACAGCATGCAGCAGCAGACGGCGTACAGATGGTGTCCTTGATGGTATCAGTTTGGAGAGGATGCAGGCTGCCTTTATCATAAGGGGGCCCTTATTTTACATCTTTCGATGTTTTGCTGTGCTTCGTTAATGGCATATACTGAAGTTCTGCAAGATTACATGCAAACACACATGATGAATGAAAGATTCAATGAAATAAAAGTAGAATTGTAGAGCTGGAAAGGACCCAAAGGGTAATCTAATGCAGGAATCACAGCTAAAGAATCCCTGGCAGATGGCCATCTAACCTCTGTTGCAAAAATATCCATGCCACCTTCTGAAATAGTCCATTCCACTGTTATACAGCTCTGCGGTAATCTCCAGGGTGTCTTCCAACAGACCCAAGAAAAAGCTTGTTCACACATTAAACTGAACATAGATACAAGTGTTTGTGCGAAAGAGTGTACATTTGTTGGCTTGTACACCCCAGTGACTCAGAGAGTGTACACTTGTAGAACATTACATGTGAGTCCATGGCTTGTAACCAATGCTAGCCCTACTCAGAGCAGACTCGCTGAAGTTAATGGACAGGACTAACTGGTTTATTAATTTCAGTAGGTCTACTCTGAGTAAATTCTTTTTAGGTACGCCACCATCTTAACACACTTGGTTTATGTTATGATCCAGCACAATGGCAAATTGCATTTCTCTCCCATTCCTGCTTGGAAGCTGGTTCCCATATACTATAACTTAATTATTTCTGATGGGACCTATATAGGACCATATATAGGACCATAATTTCATTTGGTTTTGGAGTACAATTTGGAAGTGCCTTGCAGGAAGGAGTGCTTGATGGATTTATTTGTTAATGGAAATCACTTCTGCTGCCAAATAATACCACCAGGTTGGCTACCCATGTTTGGAACAGAAGCTTGTTGCATCACTTTTGCATTGCCTGCAGCTAATTTTGCCATGATTTGGAGTATGGCGGTGGTGGGCAGCTCTCATATTTAAACTGCATGCAAAATTGAGATTCCTGCATTGCAGGGGGTTGAACTAGATGACCCTTGGTGTCCCTTCCAACTCTATAACTCTATGATTCTATCCCCATTTCACCCTGTTGTACAGTATCAGGCTCTCAGCTTATCTTTTGCTCCCTCTGCCCTTCCAGATTAATCAAACTGAGTGACAATTGGAGAATCTGGCAGGCATCTGCATTGTTTTACCTTGTTCACAGGAATGACTCCACATTAATCAAACCAATGGCTTTCCCACTCGCTGCAGTGATTGATACAGATACAAGGGCAAACAAAGGATTAGGGATGAAGCCTTCAGCCACTGCATGATCAAACTGTTATTTTTTAAAAATAAATATAAATAAATAAATGTCCTCCTGCAGCTCTGAAACTCTGACAACGCTTGAGGATTTCTCAGCAGCAACGCTTCACATATGTAAGTATTGATAATGAGCCATTGGTGTGGCTAGCCAAGGTTGGCTCACAGAGGTGCCCTCTAGCATAGGGATGGGGGAGGAATTCATCGCAGAAATGTTGGAGGGTTTGTGAAGGGAACACTCCACAAGGGAGGATGTTCAAAAAAGGGTGAGAGGCTGCCAACTCTGAAGGCAAGGGGTGATGTAACTGGGCTCCTGAGCCCCACAGGGGTGCCGCAGAAAGAATGTAGTTGGTCAAGGGAGCCGTGGGCTCAAAGAGGTTGGAAATCTCTGCAATAAGGAGTAAACCGTGCAAGGAAGCAACCAAAAAGGCAGCGAGTAGTTCAGGGATGCCCCACGGTACACACTCAGATGTCCCACAATTATGCATGCACATTCATCCAGGAAAAAAAACAGAGAGAAAAAGGAGAGAGAGGAAAGGTATAATCCTTCAAGTTGAAGCAGCACGAGACACGTTTTCAACTTCGCTGTTAAATCCTTCTTGGGGGACCTTGGACTTCTATTTGATGCCATATCAAGGCACAGCTCTCCAGCGACATTCAACAGGATTTTGATATCAAAGGCAGCCCCATCACAGCAAAAACCCAGCTTTGCCACAAACATCCGCCTCAACAAATTACATTACGGTGGTATTAGAGGGCAGCACTTAAGCAAGTGATGCTTATAAAGTTTTATATTGCCAACAGAAATGATCTGTTGGCGCATCAATGCAATCCTGTGATAACAGATCTCACATCCTAATAGCTATTCCCCACCCCCACCCCATTTAATACACCACGTGGCACCATTATAAAAGGAGCATGAAGCTTTTGCCCTAGATATCAAGGCGATGCCACATCATCAAAATTGGAAAGCATCTTTTATGCTAGTGCCGAAAGTATACTGGGGACTGCACATAAATAAAAAAAATGCATAGCTTCCTGCCCTTAGCTGCAGTCAGAAAAAAATGAGATCAAATGGGAGACTTGGAAGCAAAGCATTCAGTATATCAGCAGTAATAGGCTTTTCTGACAGGTTTTGCAACTTGGGGTTTCTATGGCACTAACCAGTCTTAAGGATGGACAAAGCCATCCATATCCATTCCATGTCAGTTTCCCGCATGCTCAACCGCTAGTTTGCTAAACTGTAGATTTATGTTTTGCGCATGTAAATGCATGTAAATTATATGCAAAAAAACCCCATTGAAACCGCGTTCCAAAACGTGAAGTGTGCAGTCAGGTTAATGGCGGAGTTTTATGTCCAGGGCAAGGAACCGTGTCAGTTTGCTTTAGATTGTGTGGGAAAGCACATGGCTCTGATCTCTTGCAAAGGAAATGATTTTTAGCTTACAAAACATGTGGCCTTTCCCTACACTAGGAGAAGTGGGAAGCTTCAGCAGAAACTTATAAGGGGGTATTTTAAAGGTCTAACAGCCTGCATTTCTACACTTTCCTTTGCTTCAGGTTTTGTGTTTTTTAAATCCCCGATAGGGTTTTCTCACCAAATAGTAAAGGGACCCCTGACCATTAGGTCCAGTCTAGGAACGACTCTGGGGTTGTGGCGCTCATCTCGCTTTACTGGCCGAGGGAGCTGGCGTACAGCTTTCTGGGTCATGTGGCCAGCATGACAAAGCCGCTTCTGGCAAACCAGAGCAGCACACGGAAACGCCGTTTACCTTCCCGCTGTAGCGGTACCTATTTATCTACTTGCACTTTGACGTGCTTTCAAACTGCTAGGTGGGCAGGAGCTGGGACCGAGCAACGGGAGCTCACCCCGTCGCGGGGATTCGAACCGCTGATATCTCCTTTTATTCTTTAATCAAATTACGAAAACCAACACAATCAAGGTGGAAAATGCTGGTCTGTTTTCAGAGGTGTCAGATTGGGCTGCTCCTGTACATGATCAACTATATGTGGAATGTTTGTTTGTTTGTTTGTTTGTGTGTGTGTGTGTGTGTGTGTGTTTTGGCAGTGAGGGCATCAAAATATGTTGTGCTGGTCCTGGATTTTGTGACACTATAGAAACATGCCTGGAAAAGAAGCTTGAACTAAACTATGAAGCTTGAACTTAAAAAAAAATCAGGCAACAGAAACCTTGACTAAACATTCTTAATTCTGTTTCAAAGCAAGCCAGCTTGCTGCTCACCCAGTACACTGAAGTAGCTGGGTAGTTTTTCCTCTAAACATATGTAATTCTTGCTTTAGGTGCCCCATAAATCACCCTCTTTATCCCGCCAGGCATTCCACCAACGGCAATTATCGCCACACTAGTCTAACCAGCCCAATCTCTGTAGAGCATATTTCTCCATTTTCTGCAGCCTTCCCATCACAAAAAAATGAAGGGGTGGGGGGAAGCAGAATTTGCATTTCCATTCATTGTTTGTTGTTATGACAACACAACATGGATTTGTTGCGGGCTGTAGGTCTTCCAGTTTGGGACTTCTCTAAGCAATATTCTTTTTTAGTCAGGGGAAAAAAGTAAAGGCATGCCTTCATTCTGAGCATGACTGTAAAATAAAATAATAATTAAAAATGCATTATTTCTTATCTGTCACATTGGCAGATATATTTTTGCACTCACTTATTGCTCATGTAAAACACTGAATGGAAAAAGGGTGTTGGTGGGGAACCAACACCCAGAGAGAGAGAGAGAGAGAGAGAGAGAGAGAGAGAGAGAGAGAGAGAGAGAGAGAGAGAGAGAGAGAGAGAGCATATGATGCTGGGGACACAATCTACTCCATTCTCTGGAGAGGACCAGCCTTCAAAATCATCCTCGTGCTTCTGCAATCACATGCTGCTTGTGTATTGGTCTCTGAAGAGGGTCCAGAAGTTTCAGTTGGTTCAAAAAGCAAGAGCATTAATTTGAACAGGGCTGGGGGAACCTCAGGCCTGGGGGACAAATGCAGTCCCCCAAGGACTTCTGCTAGGCCACGCCCCATTCCTTGTCACACCTGTTCCCGAAGCCACACCCCTCAAATAGACAAGACTGAAGTGTTAAGGAGAGAAGAGGAAATCAAGCAACCCTAGACACTAATTGTTCATGGCGTTACATAATGCAATGCACAAATACACACAACAGTGGTCAGTGGTGGACTTCCTTCAGTGGTGGAACCCTACAGCCCTTAGGCAGCACTTGCTGGGGTTGTGAGGAAGCAAAACTGGGAAAGAGAGTACAGCCATACCCTGGGTTCAAATGATTTCAGGGGGACCAAGTATGTTTCAACATTTAACGGGAGCAAATCATGGGGTTGTCATTAATGAAGAATTCTGCAAGCATTGGTCTCCTTGGATGGGATAACTGCTTTGTGAATTGCTATCTAACATGAGGAGATACTTCTAAATATGCTATCTGGGCTAGAAGCTTATAGTTTAAACCCATCAATATTATATTGGCATCTGTGAAATAGAGGAACATTGCTTGCAATAAAAGCCAGCTGTCAGTGATTCTGGCTGACTAGCACCTGATATGTTACCGGCACCCGTCTGTCCCAATTTTAAGAGCAGCCTCCCCACCCCACCCCACAAAAAAAGAACTTGAAATCGCCATGCTCCATTGGAGGAAGTAACATCAGGTTCAAACTGGTTCACATTAGCGGAACAGAGGATTGTAGAAACTCATTCCAAGAATATGGGTGTCATTCCTGATGTTCAAGTCTATTTTAACGCCATAGTTGCAGTTTTTCCTCTAAATGACACAAGAGCAAGTTATGGGAGACTGAAGTGTTGGAAACTAATTAAAGCCAGTGGAATGCAGACATCAGTAATGATTCGTCTGTATTAAAACAAAACACATTCTCATGAATCCACAGCCATCTGTCTTTATTTTTCACTCACTGGGAAGCCACATACTTTGGCAATTTTGGACATCAATTCAGTTTTCTTGGACTGGAGATGTTTGCTCTGTGCCGAGGAAATTGCACCCAGCATAAATCATGGACAATAATGAAATTTGCATATATGTGCATCTTGGTGCACGGGTATGTCATGATACATGCTGTTTCATGGACTTTTCCTTTAGCTCAGGGAAGGAGAAACCTCTAGTGCTCCAAAATTCTATCTCCCATCGTCTCTGATCATTAATCATGCTGGCTGGGGCTGGTGAGGGTTGGGCACTGGCAGTATTTTCAGGGCTCCTCATTGGCTGCCTACCCCTGCTCTATAAGGTCAACATCAACTGTGTTATATAAATTAAAAATTTAATGTCACAGTTGCTGATGCAGGGCCTGTGGGCACCAGCTTACTCACCAGTAGCTCTTGTTTATTTGATATATATTTTATGTTCCTATTTGGTAATTTATGTTGGGAAGCATCCTGTGGTTTTTGGATGAAGAGTGGTATACAAATTTTTACAGCAGCAGCAGCAGTAGCAATAGCAGTGACAATAACCCATTACCAATACCACTGGATTCAAAGCTATAATAATAATAATAATAATAATAATAATAATAATAATAATATCTGGCTGGGTTTTCCCAGCCACTCTGGGCAGCTTCCAACAGAAAAATAAAATAAAATAATTGATTAAACATTAAAAGCATCCCTAAACAGGGCTGCCTTCAGATGTCTTCTAGAAATCTGGTAGCTGTTTTTCTCTTTGACATCTGAGGGGAGGGCGTTCCACAGGGCGGGCGCCACTACCGAGAAGGCCCTCTGCCTGGTTCCCTGCAACTTGGCTTCTCGCAACAAGGGAACTGCCAGAAGGCCCTCGGTACTGGAACTCAGTGTCCGGACAGAACGATGGGGGGGAGCCAATGTAGATCTTTCAAGACTGGTGAGAGCTCTCAATGAGCATAGGCTAGGGGTCAGAAAACTTTTCAGCAGGGGGCCGGTCCACTGTCCCTCAGACCTTGTGAGGGGCCGGACTATATTTAATAAATAAATAAATAATGAACGAATTCCTATGCCCCACAAATAACCCAGAGATGCATTTTAAATAAAAGCACACATTCTACTCATGTAAAAACACGCTGATTCCCAGACCACCCGCAGGCCAGATTTAGAACGCAATTGGGCTGGGTCCGGCCCCAGGGCCTTAGTTTGCCTAACTAGTTTGCCATAGAGTAGACCAACTCCTTTCTCCTCCCTCTCCCCACCCTGCCACACCCCCATGATTTGAATGCAGGAAGATCATGGTTATTTATAGTTCTCTTATTACTGCAATCTCTAAATTGCACTTTGCCAGTTTTGATCCTGGGGCCAGAGCAGTTGTATAACGCAGATCGAAGAAGAAGAAGAAGAAGAAGAAGAAGAAGAAGAAGAAGAAGAAGAAGAAGAAGAAGAAGAAGAAGAAGAAGAAGGTTAGATGCACTAAAACCCAACCCAACATGAACTGAGCCCAGAAACTCGCCACAAGCAAGTGGAAACAAAACAAGGTAAGCGCAATGTCCTCATTTGACCACCCAAGAGAAGGACTGGAGGAAATGGAAAGAGACACACCTCCAAAACCCAAAAGTCCGCCTACTTGGACAGGTTAATCAGCCACTCGCAGCAACTTTCTACTGGGGGGGGGGCAATATATCCATTTCGAAATGCCATTCTAATAGGTGCTATTACAGGAGTCTTATGAAAAGGTGCCCAACAGCTTGAAACCTTACATTTGAAGCTGCAAGGTTAATAAACACTAGCAAGTTACTGTAACTTGCAAATTATATGCCCTAATTTTCACAGTTGGCAACTGGGATTTAATTAAGGTCACTGGAACAAATCGCAGCACTTGAACAGTGATTGCCTTGTTTAATTTCTCAGCAGAGTTTGCCACATTGTTCGGGTTTTTTGTTTTTGTTTTAAAAAAGAAAACCCTCCCGTAATTTTTTCAAATGGAACGACTTAGGAAAGATCATGGAATGTTTTCCTTAAAAAAAAGAAGCAGCGCAATTTGGAAGCAAAAAAGAGGCGAAGCCTTACAATATCTGGCTATTTTAGGGTAACTGTGGAGAACTCATTGCCCTTCATATGCCGTAGGACTATAACTCCCATCATCACTAGCCAACCAGCATGGCCAGTAGTCAGGCATGGTGAGAGTAACATGAAAACAAGGGAGCGAGCGACCAATGACATCAGAAACCGTTCTCCAACGTGTGCCTGAACTCTTTCACAAGACTTTCATGATTTCTGTACAAATGGGGGAGGGGAGAGGTTGCTCTGAGCATGACAATGGAAATTGAGAAGCTACATTGCACCATCTTGGCTGAAAGTGCCTGGTCACTGATGCCTGAAGGAGAGCTAAAATGCAGAGGAAAGAGGCTGTGAAGCTGGTGAGAAGAAATCCATGGGTGGAAATAATGCAACTGTGATCAGAATGCAAACATGGCCCTACTTATACTTGGAGTCTGCACGGCTCTTGATGGTATCAGCAGACACTTGCTGCAGTCACCAGTTCTTTGGTGATCCGGGTTTTAATTTACACATTGCTTGGCATTCTGGAATGGATTCTTTTGGTTTTACAATAGGAGAGACAAAAGAAAGCACTTCTTCACATAGTGCACAGTCAAACTATGCTATCAGCGGCGATTAGCTTCTGGGTACCAGTTTCTAGAAACCACAGTGCTCTGGTGGGTATCTCACAGGCATCTGTGTGGCCACTGTGAGATCAGGGTGCTGGACTAGATGGGCCGTTGACTTGACCCATCAGGGATCACCTTATGTTCAGCTTGTGGGCTTCCCATTGGCATCCTGCTGATCACTAGATACACCTTTGGTCTGACGCAGCAGCTCTCCTTATTTCCATATGCTCTCTCCCCCCACTTTTCTTTCCTCCTGTGCTCTCCTGCGCTTCCGTGGCAACTGCTCCATCAACTAAATAGGAGGAATGTCAGCCTCAGACTTCTCTGGCGCAAAGGTAGCCAACATGATGCCCTCCAAGGAAAACAAGGAGACATGAAAATATTGTGCAGTGTGTAAGCAATGGAGGCAGGTGTTAATGATGTCACCCCATCATCCCTGCCAATTGGCTGTGCTGGATCCAACTGGCAATATTTGGACAGCTCCCTGCCCCGTGCAAAAGAAGGGGAAACTACCATTTCCATGTGACATATGAGAAGAGGAGGTCTATAGGGGGGAAGAGGGGAATGTACCAGCAGGTGGGAAGGAAAGATGGGGTCCCTGCCCAAGCTCCAGTTAAAATCTAAGCCTGAGAAGAACCCACATCACTTGCATTAAAGAGTGGATCTACAAGCCAACAGATCCTTAAAACGGGAATTCGTGTGTTTGGACACCATCTCTGTTTCAGCCCATGCCTAAACTTTTTGTTCTCTCTTCAAAGGCATAGCATCAATCAGAGGGCTAATGAGTTTGCCCCCAAAATAGGGCTATGGCCCATTTGCACAGATGGGGGCCTGCTCCCCAAAGCAGGATTGATTTTAATTTTATTTTTTTAACGGCAAGGAAGCCAAGATCTGGATCTGATAGAAAGAACAACGGAGAGCGAAGTAATTGACAAGGGCAACTTTAATGTAAGTCACTGTCGTTTCACATAAATGTCAGAACCTTTTAAAGCAGCGACCTTATGCCCAACTCCCTTGTTCTTGTGCACAGAGGTCCGCAGTGATGTGTGAGGCTGCAAAGTGGTTTATGTCTAACAAGACAGGGACAATAAAAGCAAAGATTCACCAGGACAGAATAAACTCACTCTCTCTCTCTCTCTCTCTCTCTCTCTCTCTCTCTCTCTCTCTCATAACATGAAAGTAGTGGCTGTTCTCCATTCTCATCACCAAGCAGGGGCCTCCCCACATTGTTAAAATGATGCATAGTATCTATTAAATCAAGGGTTGCCAACTTTATAAGCCGGTGCACACATTTGGAACTTGGAGAAAGTCACAAAGTGGTTGTTGTGTTGGCATAGGCCGGGGGTGGGCAGAGTGCTCACAACGTCTCTGGAGAGATATCACCAGAACCTGGTAAGCCACATTAGCTCCTCCTTGTTTTTCTGGTGGCAGGGAGCAGGCAGGACACCCATGGTAGTGGCAGAGAAGCAAGGAGAAGCAGTGGAAGCTTCCAGCAAGGAATATTCCCATGAGATCTTGTGAGGACTCCAAGAGATCTCATAGGGCTCTTGCGAGGTCTTGCTGAAAGCTGCCTCCAAAGCCACTTCTCCTTGCTTCTCTGCTGTCATTGGCAGGCAGGGCCCCCAAGGTGGCACCCCACCCTCTTGGATTCTGCCTCCTGAGGTGGCTACTTCAGTCTGCCTCATGGGAGAGCCAGCTCTGGGCCTTCTGTATTTGGCGAGTCCTTTTCAGGGGAGTGATACATCCTCTGTGATATTAGTCACAGAACTTGCTAACTGGTTGAGTTCCCTTCAATCATATTATATCCATTTAGCCAAAGAAGAGTAACGGACAGATCCTTGTCCGAGAAATTGCTAGGCTGAATGTTCCTGAGCCTGCTTCCAAATTTCCTTGGCTGGAACACTGTTTGCATTGCCAGCAGAAGAGGTGGCGACTCACAGGCAGTTTGTGGCGGCAGCTCAGGCTACGCAATTCCAGGTTGGCGGCTCTGCCAAATCCCGACAGCTGTAGGCATGCCTAGCCAGTATCCGGCAAAGTCTGATTTGGGTATGTGATGAAAAACCCGGGCCAGCTGCATGGATTACATCAGGAGCCTTTCCTGCAAAGGGAAATGAAGCATCTCTGCTCGGCGCAACTGCAATGCTGTTTATATAGAAATTAAACGAAAACGAGGTTCATTCAACATCCCTCACCATAGGAATAGCTAGAGCAGGATTAGTCAATGTTCTGCCCTGCAGGTGCTGCCATACCAGTTGCTGGAAACCACAGGAGGGGAGAGGGCTCTTGTGCTCGGGTCATCTGGCTGGCCACTGTAAGAACAGGATGCTGGTTTAGATGGGCCATTGGCCTGATCCAGCAGGCTCTTCTTATGTTCTTACAGATTGCAACTCCCTCCCCCCATGCTGGCTGTGGATGATGGGAGGTGGAGTCCAGTCACCTTTGGAGGGCATCAGGTTGGGGAAGGATTGTGAGCTGACCAGAAGTCTCTCTCCAGACTTTTTGGCAGAAGTCAATTCGCATCCTACCTGGAATTGTTGGAGGGTGAAACTGCAGCCTTGGCATGCCAAACAAATTCTCTGCCTATGGGCTCTTTGCCCAGTGCTGACTGGATGTTTTGGACTACAACTCCCATCACCCCTAATTATTGACCTGATTCTTGGATTCTTGTGACTAGGAATGGATGGGGATCAGTCTATGTCAGGTTCACATTTATAAGTCCAACTTCCTGGTCACGCTGCATTTTTATTTTATTTTATTTTTAAAAAAGTCTTCATGAAGTATGGATTTTTGAATGTATTGTAAAATAGCATCCATGTGTGCAATTTATGCTAAAATATGCATTTTGGCACTGAAAACCACTGCAGATTCAGAGAAGTGCTGTAGGTGAATTTAGTTCAGGAAATGTGAATCGGGTCAGTGTGCCTAATAATTCATTTTTTAATATATTTTCAGTTGTGTTTGTAAAATATATATTGCTTTGTTGTTTACTTTGGAAGGAATGGTGGAAAACAACAAGAACAAGAACAACTTATTTGACTCAGTTTTACTATGCAAGTTTTACTACCGGTACTATCCTGATACAACAGCAATCCTAGAGCAAGACTCATCACGATGAGAAGGGGATCCCATGGATCTCCAGTTGAGTTGGGAGGTTCCAGGCCCAGCTGGGCTATTCTGGTTTAACTCCCCATCTTCTCTTAAGCCAATGTAGTTTCCTAGACCTGGGACCCAGCCAGTTGAGCTGAGCCAAGGTTACCATATGTTAAACCACTGTAAGCCCTAGAAAAGGGGCATTTGGGGTGAATGGGGCGGGACTAGAGAGGGAGGACTTTGGCGGACCCTAAGCCTGTTCAGCTCAGTCGCATGGCCTGGCAAACTATCACATGACCTGGTAAATGAAGCCAGCTAAAAGGATTGGTTAGGCTGGCTCAGCCAGCAGAACTGACTGCTCCAGAATGGAGTTTAGATATGGGGTACGGTAGTTTGCCCTGGTTTAACACCAGCTTCCAGCATATAGGATAAGGAAGGAAGGAAGGAGCAGTAATGTGCCCTCCCACTATTTTTTAAAAAAATAACAATAGAGTAGCCAGGTCCCCACTTAGTACCTACTAAGGCTAAGCATGATATATCACCTTTAAAAAAAATCAGAGAAAAATGTTTCTACATAGTCCGCTATCACTCTTGCTACATGGAAGTAAGTTTGTGGCTCCCTGTTGAAAGAGATAAGAGCAACAATGTGTTATCTCTCTATAGCTCCCTGCTCTTATCTCTGGATTTTTATGGAGACATCTCTTCAAGCAAACCACATTTGGAGAGAATCAAGCAATGCTTTCCGGAGCTTTTAATTTCCGGCAAGCTTCTTTCCGGGTGGAGCAGAATTCGTAAAGAGCAGTGAGGGCAACTAACAGCTTGTTCCCAGGCAGATTTAAAGTGTGCCTCACTAGGGATGGGGGATCCACCCCCCCTTTGGCACAGAATACTTTTATTGCTAAAGGAATAGAAAGGCAATCCTCAAAATGCACTTTTCCTAATGCTTTTCAAAAATGTTCCCATTAGGACAAATTGCATGGGGGAAGAATTGCCCCAAATGCTGATTAATTTTCATGAGGACCTTAAAATTTTAATCACAAACTGATGTGGAAATACGGATATGACTGGAAAAATGAGGAAGAGAGAGAAATCAAAATTGACAGTTTAACTTATTTAGCCCATCAATGTCACTGGCTGTACGTTTGCCTGATGCGAAATACAGTGGCTCGGGAGTAGGTTTGGCTCAGCAATCTGACAGATTACTGTATTCAGTCTAGACTTGCAGTCTAAAACCACAGTGAGTCACAGAGACATCCTATTTGTGGGGAGGACAGGGTATTCTAAACCAATGGGCACACCACTCCCCCTGCCCCACTGACAGAAGAATATTTTGCGATGAGTATTTATTTGCTACAGCTGTCCATGGAGGCATAGGTCAATTCTGTGTCCAGGGCGGCTGTCCACCAGCTCCATCTGATACACCAGCTGATACCCTACCTGTTTGTGCACTGTCTTGCTAGAATGGTACACGCTCTGGTTATCTCCCGCTTGGACTACTGCAATGCGCTCTACGTGCGACTACCTTTGAAGGTGACTAAGAAATGACAACTCATGCCAAATGTGGCAGCTAGACTGTTGACTGAGAGCAGCCACTGGGACCATATAACACCAGTCCTAAAAGATCCGAGCACAATTGAAAGTGTTGGTGCTAACCTTCGAAGCCCTAAATGGCCTCGGCCATGTATACCTGAAGGAGCGTCTCCATCCCTGCCCTTCAGCCCAGATACTGATATCCAGCACAGAGGGCCTTCTGGCAATTCCCCCACTGAGAAAAGTGGTTACAGGGAAGCAGGCAGAGGGCCTTCTTGGCAGTGGCACCCGCCCTGTGGAATGCCCTCCCATCAGATGTCAAGGAAATAAAAAGTTATACAACTTTTAGAAGACATCTGAAGGCAGCCTTGTATCAGGACGTTTTCAATGTTTGATGTTTAATTAAGTTTTTATATGTGTTGGAAGCCGCCCAGAGTGGTTGGGGAAATGCAGCCAGATGGGTGGGGTATGATGATGATGATGATGATGATGATGATGATGATGATGATGATGATTGTAGCCCAGCTTTTCATTAAAGAGATGCAAAGACTTCCCTGGGTTGCAGCAAATGTCAGTCTTACTCACAGTAGACACACAAAAAGGAATGGACATGGCTAACTCAGCTCTGCTAATTTCACGGTGTCATATTTCAGTCTGACTTAGTTAAGATACAACTGCATATAATCAAGACACTGGTACCCTTATCAAACAGAATCCTATCACTGAGCAACACTTAGCATATAGAAAGCAGCCTTAGACCATTGTTCCATCTAGCTCAGTACATCGACTGGCAGCGGAGCTCCAGGATTGCAGGCAAGGTTCTCTTCTTGGAGATGTTGAGGATTGAACTCAGGGACTTCCCTAAAGCACCTAGGAAGGTGGCCTACACATGCTCATGCCTGGGCTTCTCTGGGTGGAGGTTGACATAGGCATACATGTATTTGGAAAGCTGTCTTGGTCCATCTAGCTCAGCATTGCACATACTGATTGGATGTGATCCCTCCAGGGTGTTGCATCTACGTAGGGGTTGTTCCCAGTTACACCTGGAGATGCCTGGGATTGAACCTGGTACTTTCTGCATGCAAAACTGGGGCTTGGTCACTGAGCTGTGAATGCTATTTATGAGCTGAGCAAGATGACACTATCCATAGAAATAAAGAACTGTAGCGTTGGAAGGGATCCAAAGGGTCTTCCAGCTAACTGATCCATCTAGCTCAGGATTGCCATTACTCAATGGAAGGGACTCTTCCATCCAGGTTGAATCCTGGATCTGCAGCATGCCAAGCATGTACTGTACCACCGAGCTGCAACCTCTGCATGCCCAGTGCCAGGGGTCAGGCCAGGAACACGGCCCCAAATTCTCAGTAATCTTGTGATGTAATGAATGGGGCTAGAATGGGACACCAGGGAAGTGAGAGGGCCCTTGCTCAGAATTAGCCATATGAAAACACATGCCATTAATAGTTCTGCAGTTCTTTTGAATGCAGGAATCTTTAGACGGGTGTTTCTGTGTGCGTTCCCTTCCATTGCCAAAAAGGGAAGCAACCACACGATTGCATGACTTGATCACTTTTAACTTTAATTGCCACCTCTGAACAAGTTGGGTCATCTCACCGGCTGCTCCTGCCCACCCCGATTCCAACCCTGCCTCCCACCCCGAGTCATTCCAGGGCATGAAAGGCGTCCTTGTCATCTCTGCAGAACAAACACACAGCAAAAGGTCACACAACATTTCGTTCCTTTTGACAACAACTCGTTTGATCACCCAGAAGCTGGGTGCGGGGAGAGACAGCAAGAGAGAGAGAGAGAGAGAGAAGAATGGTTGCCTTTATACATTTCTCTGTGTTAGTCCATGGAGGGAATGATATCTGGAGACTGGGGCGGAGTGGGTTTGGGTGGCAAGGCCATCTCACAGGCTCTTTAACAGTCGCTGTAGAAACAAGAACTATGCTGGAGTAGCTAGCAAGGCTGCCAAGCAGAGGAAGAGTTTGAATAGGTTAAAAAGCCTCGCTTTACAAAACAGCCACTGTCTCCATGGCTAAGAGGAGGTCCGCTTGGCTACTGCAGAATGTGAACACTCATTACTGCAACTCAGAAAAGATAGCGCATCAACAGCACTCAGCTATATTTCCACTTGTTTCTTGCCCACACAGCTGGCGTATGTGTTACTATTTTCAATCTCACCCGCCCTGCAGTGGTAAACAGCTGAAGATGAGCTTTTGACTGGAAAGTAAACAGAACAGCGAATGTTGGAGCCAGGCAGAGGTGGGGTTGCGGGAGGTTGCCTTATATACCAGATCAAATCAATGATTTGTACCCAACAGTGGTCCTATGCACTTGGTCCATCAAAAAGGCCTAGGGTAGCTGTGGTCATTAATTTCAATGGGTTCCCTTTGAGTAATAATAATAATAATAATAATTTATTATTTATACCCTGCCCATCTGGCCGGGTTCCCCCAGCCACTCTGGGCGGCTTCCAACAAAACAGAAATTCTAAAATACAGAAATCCATCAAACATTAAAATACAGAAATCCATCAAACATTAAAAGCTTCCCTAAACAGGGCTGCCTTGAGATGCCTTCTAAAGGTCTGGTAATTGTTGTTCTCTTTGACCTCTAGTGGGAGGGCATTCCACAGGGTGGGTGCCACTACCGAGAAGGCCCTCTGCCTGGTTCCCTGTAACTTGGCTTCTCGTAGTGAGGGAACCACCAGAAGGCCCTCGGAGCTGGACCTCAGTGTCCGGGCAGAACGATGGGGGTGGAGACGCTCCTTCAGGTATACCGGACCGAGGCCGTTTAGGGCTTTAAAGGTCAACACCAACACTTTGAATTGTGCTCGGAAACGTACTGGGAGCCAATGTAGGTCTTTCAGGACCGGTGTTATGTGGCCTCCCTATTAAGAATAACAGTGGCCTCCCTATACTCTACAGGACACTGTAGAGGACATTGGTGGGTTCTTTATCTGATTTTAGATAGCAGAGCCCTTCCTTGTAAAATTGGGACTTCGGTGAGGTCAACGGTAAAAATATATCTGTCCAAATGTGGCTGATGTTTGGCATCTAGTGCACCAGCAACCACCAGCCCGGCACTTTGAGCTTTCCAGAAATAAATTTAGAATTTCAGAAATTATTTAAAATTATATAGGAAGAACACCAACTCTATTGACTGAATTAGAATAATGAATTGAAAAAATTAGGAGTGTTATTCATAAAACGAAGTCCATGAAGAACTAGACCAGATGGTTTTCTTATAGAATGGTATAAGATATATTTAGATTTTTTTGGCCCCTAACTGCCTAAGCATATTATTTAAGGGAAAGGGGGAAAGGGGGGGGGGAAATAGGCCTGCCAATGTCAACCTATGGTGCCTCTATTTCTCTTATATCCAGGCCTGGCAACTATGTAAACTAGAGAGCAATATATTTAATTTACGTCCATGTTAAAACGCTAACAGCCATTTCGACTAGTAGATTTCAGACACTGGTTATCAACTGTAGTCCATTTTAAATCAAGTGGATTTTATGCAGCATAGACAGGGAGTGGATCATCTAAGACTGGTATCCAATTCCATGGCCCTAAATAATATAGAATTGCTCCAGCTGCACTTAAATCTTAGGATGCCGAAAGCATTTGATGAAGTATATTGGAAATTTCTGTTGTTACTTTGGACAAGTTTCAATTTCTTCAAGAATTTATAAAGTTCATAAGACTTTTATGCCTCTTCCTCTAAATAACAAAAAAGGAGAAATGGGATTCTTTTGGATGTGTTTGGTTTGGATGTATTTGGTACACTAGAAGGCAGCCCTCTGCCTCTATTGATCTTTGATTTATTTTTGGAACTCCTGGAAAGGTTCCTGAATCTTGGGGGAATTAATGGCTTTGTTCATGTGCAAGTAAGATTTAAAATAGCCTCATAGGCTGATGATTTATTATTATTTATTAGAAGATTGAAACATCTATACCAGTATTAATAATAAAAAATGTAGTATTTCAGTGCATACAGTTAAATTTGTCAAAATCTGAAATAGTACTAGCGGCCAATTGGCGATTTTGTTGGTGCCCAGAGGTCTCTACAGATTTAACACATTTCTCTCTGAACATAATGTACTTGCTGATATTTGGTGGTGGTTTTAATTTCCCAGACATCTGCTTATATCATAAGGTGTGTTCATTAGCATAGAAAAATGATTGGCAAATTTATCTTCTTATGAATACCCCCAGCATGGGCAATTTTAGAGATGGGTTGTTAGTCACAACTCTCTTTGGATGGCTAGTGAGAATTCAATGACAAGAAAGGATTTAAACCATCCGTTTTAGCAGTTATTGCGATACGGTGCCTATTGGCTTGTCAGTTGCAATTTGATCCATAGGCGATGAAAACACAAGATAATTAGAAACAGTTAAAAATAAATACATACATGATTTAAAGCAAGACACTTAGACAGCATCTTAAAAAGCAGAGACATCACCTTGCCGACAAAGGTCCGTATAGTTAAAGCTATGGTTTTCCCAGTAGTGATGTATGGAAGTGAGAGCATTACTATAAAGAAAGCTGAATTGAATTGATGCTTTTGAATTATGGTGCTGGAGGAGACTCTTGAGAGTCCCATGGACTGCAAGAAGATCAAACCTATCAATTCTGAAGGAAATCAGCCCTGAGTGCTCACTGGAAGGACAGATCCTGAAGCTGAGGCTCCAATACTTTGGCCACCTCATGAGAAGAGAAGACTCCCTGGAAAAGACCCTGATGTTGGGAAAGATTGAGGGCATAAGGAGAAGGGGATGATAGAGGATGAGATGGTTGGACAGTGTTCTCGAAGCTACGAACATGAGTTTGACCAAACTGCGGGAGGCAGTGGGAGACAGGAGTGCCTGGCGTGCTCTGGTCCATGGGGTCACGAAGAGTCGGACACGACTAAACGACTAAACAACAAAAGAAAGTAGAGATTCACCAAAGTCCCTAAACACCGAAGGGCTTTTACCCTGGCTCAATGTCATGCCATCCCCTCGGCCGTTATTGAAGGCCGATACAGGAAGATTGACTACCCAGAGGGACAATGCCCGTGACTCAGGACACATAGAAATGGTAGGTCATGTCCGTCTCCAGTGCCTGTATTACAGAGACATTTGTACTAGCCTGATTTCCCCACTACTTCAAAAGTACCCAGGGTGCACAGGACAATTTTACACCTCCCTGCTGCTCTCAGATACTGATCCTGCCGCAATGTATAGTGTTGCTAGGTTCTGCACAGCAGCGCTTGAGTTCATAGGAGGATGACCTGTGTGCCACATATCAGTTTTAATGAACATACCAGAGTGCTCTGTAAATGATAGTTAAAACCTTTATATATCAAGCTTTTGTACTCTTCCATACCCACCCAATGTTCCTGACCCTTCTCTTGGATTATTTTAGCTTCTTTTAAATTCTTATAGACTTTTATATTCACCTAGTGTTTTAATACCTTTTAGCTGAGGCTCCAATACTTTGGCCACCTCATGAGAAGAGAAGACTCCCTGGAAAAGACCCTGATGTTGGGGAAGGTGGAGGGCACTAGGAGAAGGGGACAACAGAGGATGAGATGGTTGGACAGTGTTCTCGAAGCTATGAACATGAGTCTGACCAAACTGCAGGAGGTAGTGGAAGACAGGAGTGCCTGGCGTGCTCTGGTCCATGGGGTCACGAGGAGTCGGACACAACTAAACAACAACAACAAGCTTTCTAAAGTGCTTTTTAGATTTTAAATGCTGGTCTATGACCGTAATAAAGATTTGTTGAGGAGAGACTCATGGTAAACACCAATTTATCAGGTTATTATGAAAGCCCACAGAACAGAAATGTCGTATCTCAACAGGAATGCTATTCCACAGAACAGGGGCAGCCACGCGAAAAACTCTGCTCTGAGTTGCTATGGAGTGGGCTTCTGAGATCTCTGGAACTTACAGGAGAAACTCTCCTGCAAACTGCAGTGAACTACAGGGTGTTGATCTGCTGGGTGATATGGAGGTTTCTCAAATGTCTGCTTCCTGAATTGTGATTGAATCCCACCCGCAAAAAAATGACAGTCTTGGAAGCATCCCCAATATTTCTGATAGCCCCTGGGATTCCCTCTTAGGAACCATAAAATTGCAGGCCCCAGTGCTCAAACACTTCCTTTGTGCGTTCCACCATCACTTTCGACACTTCCCATTAAAAGGTAACCCATTCCCTACATCTGTGATTCATGCAAGGCCCCAACACGTTGAGAGATAGCCCCAAATGTCACAGGAAAAAGGAAAACATCAGAGAGACATGTAAGGCCAACAACTGACTTTTGGATGCAGGATGAAAAGGAAAAAGCTATGGTTCTTCACTTGAAGCCTTTTGGGGGGGGAGGGGTTAAATAATATAATAACACGAATAGAAATCATTAAGAGTGCAGCTGTTAATTATGTGATCATTTTGCAAAAAAATGGAATGCAATAGAAATAAATAAGAATATGAAACACAGTAATATTAGATCATAAAGATCCATCAAGAACGGTGCGCGGGAAGCCTCTTATCAAAATTGTATTAATTTGGAACTAATTCGTGTAATTGGGTTTATATTGGAAAATCAATACAAATAATTTGCAGAACAACACATTGCTTTCGTACCTGCGCATCCATTAAGAGGTGTCTCATGAGTGCCATGGAGTTCTTCAGTGTGTCTTTCTCGTTGGGCAGGAAAGTATTGTCATCTTCACTGAGCGCTTTGGCCTTGTTCATGATGAAGTCTGAGATCTGATCGTTCAAGGTGTGTAGCGACTGCACAGCTAAGGATAAAGGACAAGAGGGGAGCTCTTGAGACGAGGGGTGGCTGATCAGGGATAATGCAGTTGAAAAGTAACTGAAGTATCTGAGGTTGAAAAGCACTGCCCTGAATAATACTGTTAGATGGTGAAATGGTCTAACTCGGTACAAGGCAGCTATCTATTTAAACCATCCCTTTATTCAGAATGATGAGACTGGAAAATATTACTTTATTGATGGGTTGGGAGGTGGACCAACTGTTTAATTATCTGTTCCAGGGCCTCATCTGGAGTTGATGTCAAGCTGACAGGCTGGTAGTGGCCCAGGTTTTCTCCCTTTTTAGAAGAAGGGGATGGCAATTGCCCACCTCCAATCGATAGGGTCCTCATCTGTTCCCCAAGAACTCTCAAAGATTATAGACAGCGGCTCTGAGATTACACTTCGTTAGTACCCTTGGATGCAGTTCATTAGGCTATACAGTAGAGACAACTGAAACCACAAGTCATTCCCTCCAGCAGCTTCCTTGTTGGTTTTTCTTGCCCAACACCAGGTTCCTCTACCACCAGCCCACGTTGCTGTGCACCCCAGTATTTGCCCTTATCCTCTTTGTGCCCGCCCCTGTGCTACTATTCTGTTGTTTTTCTTGTTTAGGAGAATGCCTACTAAAAGCATGGGTGTGTGGGCTCCTGCAGATGTCATCTTATCAGGAGGTCCATTTGGTATGGTTTAGCAGCGGTTGGGAACAGTTGATCGTCCAGATGCCAATGAACAGCAACTCCCATCAGCCCCAGCAAGCATGGCCAAGAGCAAAGGATGATGGGAATTGGAGTTCAGCAACAACTGGAGGACCAAAGGCTCCCCACACTTGCAATATTGGATTGGGTCTTTAGCACAGTGGACTTACTATCAAGAATGCCATTCCATATCAGACAGGTGCCAGTTCTGCTGCCTTGTTGGCATCTATTGAAGTCCTTCCTCTTTTTGACAAGCTTTATCTTAGCTGGGTGAAGTTTTTTTTAAAAAAAATAGGACATTTTTCATTGGTTTTAATATATGGAATTCCCCACCCCCAATTATTGTTTTCTTTTATTATTATTTTTGCACATATGGAACTGCTTTCCCCCATATGGAATTGTTTTTTATTGTTGATGCTTTGCTGTGAAATCACTTTGAGATATCGCACGGGAAGTGATTCATAAGTGGGGAAAAAAAACACAAATAAACAGACAGACTTGTGGAGGGCATCATGTCGGCTACCAAATAGGATGAAGATTAAATGCGTAAGAATGATTTAGGCCACATCCACATCCTATGGCCCTTTAAAATGTGGGTTGTGTTTATTTTTTGGGTGGGGGAGTTACTGGGTTGTTGTTTATTTTGATTATGTATTTTGTGGCTTGATATTTTGATTTTTGTTCTGTGAACCGCCCTGAGACCTCCGGGTATAGGGCGGGATATAAATTCAATAAATGATAAATAAATCATCATCATCCACACCACACATTTAAAGCACTATGATAGCACTTTAAACACTCATGGCTTCCCCCAAAAGAATTCTGGGACCTGCAGCTTGTTAAGCAGGCTAAGAGTCTTTGGAAACCCCTGTTCCCCTCTCAGAGTTTGAATTCCCAGGGTTCCCTCTGAGGAGGGATTGATTGTTAAGCCACTCTGGGAATTGTAGCTCTGGGAGGGGAATTGGGGGGTGGGGTTCCAACAACCCTCAACACCCTTAACAAACTATAGTTCCCAGGATTGTTTGGGGGATAGCCATAACTGCTTAAAATGGTATCGTAGTGCTTTAAACAGATGGTGCCAATGTGGCCTTAGTTAACAACATTTTACTATTCAAGTCGTACCTTGGTTCTCGAACAGAATGCATTCTGGGAGTCTGTTCAACTTCCAGAACTGTTCGAAAACCAAGACACGGCTTCCGTTGGCTGCAGGAGCAGCCGTGCTGGATGTTCGGCTTCCAAAAATCATTCGAAAACCGGAACAATCACTCCCGGTTTTCAACTGTTCGGGAGCCAAAATGGACATGTTCCGGGGCGTTCGACAACCAAGGTACGACTGTGTATCATTAAGAAGTATCTGTTGTTTCTAATCATTGAAATATGTATCTATAGAGGTAAAAAGGAAAACACTTTTGTCCATCTGAAACTGAACTTTAAAAGAATAAAATGAACTAAAATTCAAAGATTTAAGGAAATATTCATAAAATTTATACAATGAATCAATGGCTTGCCAATTGGCTTACTAAGAAGGAAAATGTTCTGTAATATACTACTCAATTAAAGCATGAAACATCCTAAGAGGTTTAAATAGAGCGGGGGGGGGGACATGATTTGGAATTATGAGCCTGAGAAATATACAGGCTGAGCATGCACAGAGTGTATCTGCCTCCCCAATGAGGAATCTCTGTTTGTATTTAATGATTCCACAAGAATAACTTCAGAATATAAACTTGCTGATTTGTGCCTCTTGCTAGTCCTACTCAGAGTAGACCCATTGAAATGAATGAGCATGACTAATGTAGGTGGTTCATGGTGCAATGGTCCTACCCTGAGTAGTGCTAGCACTGGACATAACACTATCACTGCTATTCTTTTACCAAAATGCCAAGAACAGCCCCCACCCCCTCCCACCCCAAAAGTAAGTGGCTCTAGCACAAACAGATAGCAATCACGGCAATGTTAAGGGAAAGTAGGCAGTGTTTTGTGTGTCCTAGTTCACTGGAGCCTAGAGTAGTTGAAGTCCAGGTTTTACAAAAACGTTACAAGGCATGCAGCATCCATTGCTGACCAATAAGAAATACTGCATTTTCCTGCGTATAAGGCTACTTTTTAACCCAGGAAAATCTTCTCAAAAGTCGGGGGTCGTCTTCTACACCGGGGGTCGTATTTCTTATACGGTGAGTATATCCCAAGCTCTATATTTTAGCTGGAAAAGTTGGGGGTCGTCTTATACGCCCAGTCGTCTTGTACGCCGGAAAATACGGTACATGTCTCAGCATGACAAGGAAGGAAGGAAGGAAGGAAGGAAGGAAGGAAGGAAGGAAGGAAGGAAGGAAGGAAGGAAGGAAGGAAGGAAGGAAGGAAGGAAGGAAGGGAGAGACTCTTTTCCTTCCTTCCTTCCTTCCTTCCTTCCTTCCTTCCTTCCTTCCTTCCTTCCTTCCTTCCTTCCTTCCTTCCTTCCTCCCCTCCCCCCTCCCCTCTTAGCATAATAATGCAATCTTATTAATTCCATCAGCTTTTATTGAGGGTGAAGAGCTACAGGAAATTTGGCAAAAAACCCCACATTTTTTAAAAAATGTTTTGTCACTCCAATCATCTCCATGGCTTGAACTCCAGAATGAGAGAGGGACAGCAGCAAGAAGAAAACAGAGAAATGGAGAGAGAAAGACTTTCATTCTAAAAGTGCCTTGACAAGCAGGAATCTGGTCCTGGTGCACAAAAGTGAGATCTGCATTCAATGAATGCTATGTGCATTGATTAAGCAACACTCCCGGCACCCGCCAGCCCCTTTATGTTAAGTCTGACTGGAGAGATATCCTCAAGATATGAGGGAATCCTGCCCTCATCTGGACAAGGAAATAATGTTCCACAAATATCCTAGCACTCAGGTGCTCTCGCATACCATTTTCCTTCATAGCCAATGTCTAATTATGTTGTCAACTCCCGTTGGAACTTAGAATGGACAAATCAGTCTATGTATAGCTCATCTCACTTTCACATGTCGTAAGTGCATTCTGCTCAAGGTATTTAAATATGCATTTCTATGTAGAGATGGGGGAAAATTCTGGCTCCTTTCAGGTTTCACACTTCTCAAAACAAAGCACAAACTGAAACACAGCCATCCTTCGAAATTCACACTTCTCATTTTGCCACGCAGTGCTCTCACCAAATGTGCATATTCTGGGAAGGTGTGCATAGCATATAAATGCATTCTAAATATAAATGCATCGAATTAGGGGTGGGGAATGGATTGTCAAACGTGCACATCGAGCAAAATTGCACTCAGAAATGTATGCGTTTGTCCTAAAATGCTGGGCAATTTTTTTATGACAATCTGGAAACTTATGCGGAAACACAGAGAACTGAAATCAAGATGGGAAAGATGGGAAATTGTGATAAAGCAAAGCGGACAGATTTGTTAGTGCCTGTTTTAAGCCTCCACTGGGAATCTGGAGCTCAGAATCCTTAGTCCAGACTCAAGCTCAGGCAAGCACAGACCACTGAATACATAACAGAATCCATCCCAGACTGACATTGGAGAGGGAAATGATGTCAATGGGACCCTAAGGAGGGGGGTTGGGTAGAGTTTTGGACATGCAACATGGAAGTAAAGGTTATAAAAAGGTAAAGGACCTCTGGATGGTTAAGTCCAGTCAAAGGCAACTATGGTGTGGCGGCGCTCATCTCGCTTTCAGGCTGAAGGAGCCAGTGTTTTCCCACAGACAGCTTTCCAGGTTATGTGGCCAGCACTTCTGGCACAACAGGACACCGTAACAGAAACCAGAGCGCACAGAAACACCGTTTACCTACACGCCAGAGCGGAACCTATTTATCTACTTGCACTGGTGTGCTTTCAAACTGCTAGGTTGGCAGACGCTGGGACAGAGCAACGGGAGCTCACCCCGTCATGGGGATTCGAACCACCGACCTTCCGAATGGCAAGGTCTGTTTGCTGACCCTCTGGAAAAAGGAGGCTTGATGCAATTTCTTCCTTTCTTTGCTTAAAAAGAATCTTTTTTTCTTTTGGCCAGTACAATCCAGTGGCTCATATAGTCAATGGGATGATACCGCAGTTACCTGATGACAATGAACTTTTGCTACATGGGACATCACCTGAAAGCTAAATTAGAATGAGGGCAATACGTTCTACGCACACTTAGAATAGGAAAATATTTGGCCCCATTTTGCATAATTTTTGTATAATTTTTATCCCCGCAGTTTACCCTGATCGGCAGTGGATTTCCAGGGCTTCAGGGAGGTGTCTCTCCCAGCCATACCTGGCCATGCCAAGGATTGGGACCTTCTGCGTGCAAAGCAGATGCTCTACCAGTGAGTAAGACCCCTGCTGAAACTGTGCTTCCCACATTCAGATAATAAAGAAAAAAATGTGCATTTAAAATATGAAGCTTTGGGCTTTCACAATGTTATCACTCATTTCCCTTTCAAAATGAATTATACACCTTTCATCTCAAAGCCTGTGCTATGGAAGGAGAGGGTAGCCAGCGGTCGATAGTTTGCTAATGGAGCATCAGCTTAAAATTACTCCTGTCCCTCTTGGAGAAACGAAGCTTTTAACAATTGCCCATTAGGGTTGTTAGCAGCGGTAATATTGCACATTGTTGGCTTGCATAATTTTCTGCGAGAATTGCTAATTTGGGACCCAAGTGGCAGATTTTTTTTATAAAAAAAATTAAAGAAAGAATTAATTATGGGGTTAATGTGGCTTTTCCGCAAGTCAACTTCCACACTCCATTGATAAGAGACAGGCATAGGCAATCCATCTGCTCTTTATAGGAGCTTTTTTGCTTGCCAACTAATATCCATCAGTTTCCACCACCAAAACAAAACCCTGTGATGTATAAATAATAAGGGATTAAGCAAACCTAAGACGGCTGCTGTGGGAGGCTTATCTCCCCCTCCCTTCCAGCTTTAAAGAGCTTTTCATGTACACGAGCATAAGCATTGAGGGAGATCCAAAAGCAAACTTATATTTGCTTTTGCAGAACATTCTCTTGCTCCAAGTTTGAATCTATTTGTAGAGAGCCTTTACCGGCGGGTCCCAGGTTACGACAATTTAAAATTCAGAATTAAAAACAGTTAAAACTTATTACAGTCACAGGAATAGGGTGGGCCCTGAAAAATCTGCATCTCAAGTGTCAAATGCCAAGGGTACTGGAATTGTTTTTCTGTTTGTGTGTGTGCCACTTTGGGCTTCTCAGGAAGGCTTTAAAAGAGGATTAGACTCATGAAGTGCGTGGCTATCAATGGCTACTAGCCACAATAACTACTGCTCCACATCCACTGCAAGTTTCTGGGAATCTCGGGTTGGGAGAGGAGCATAGCTGCCAAGTTATCCCTTTTTTAAAGGGATTTTCCCTTATGCTGAATAGGCTTCCTCGTGAGAAAAGGGAAAACTTGGCAGCTATGGAGAGGAGGAGGAGGAGGAGGAGGAGGAGGAGGAGGAGGAGGAGGAGGAGGAGGAGGAGGAGGAGGAGGAGGAGTTTGGATTTGATATCCCGCTTTATCACTACCCTAAGGAGTCTCAATGTGGCTAACATCCTCCTTTCCCTTCCTCCCCCACAAACACTCTGTGAGGTGAGCGAGGCTGAGAGACTTCGGAGAAGTGTGACTAGCCGAAGGTCACCCAGCAGCTGCATGTGGAGGAGCGGGGAATCAAACCCAGTTCACCAGATTACGAGTCCACTGCGCTTAACCACTACAACACACTGGGAGAGAAATCTTGTGCTCGTGTCCAGCTTGCGGACTTCTCAAGGGCAGTTGGTTGGCCCTTGCGAGAACAGGAAGATGGACCAGAACAACCACTGGCCTCATCCGACAGATTCATTTCATGTTCTTAGGTAGGGGTGGGATAAAAATGTCATAAATAGCAATAAATCATAATAAATAATCCACCTGTTTCCAATGTTCAGGGGTAAGTGTTGCTGCTTATGTCACCAAAACAGCACCATTCACACACCTCTCAACCATCCCAATTTGAGCAAGACACCCCAGACTTACAACAGAAGTCATTCCGGCTTTTGATGGGATCCCAGAATGTCCTGACTTTTGGGCTCTCGCGAGAGCTCAGGAACAAAAAAAAAAAGAGCGTTCCAATTTTGATCTGCGGGTTGTTGGAGGATATGCATTCACACACAAGACTAGAGGGAGGTATCAGCAGTGTCAGGGAAGCCACAAGGTGTTTAGAAGTAAAAGCTTATTTGGGGTTGGGGGAATACTAAACAGCCCATTGAGGACTGAGGTTGCTCAGTGGCTGCTGAACACTGATTTACTCTTGGGGTGGTCTTTAGGAGGAAGAAGAGAGAGGAAAGCAGGTGGGAGAGGGAATGGAGTATCCAGGATTAAGGCACACCTGCCTCCACTGGAATCCTAGACCAGAGGACTCTTAGGTTGCAACCTTTCCAGCTCCTGCAAGTCCCAACACTGTTGTTTTTCTGCATTGGCTGAAAAGTTGTCCTTTCCACCCCTCAAAACCTACCCTAATTAAATCTAGTTTATTTCTGCAGTCTAAAATTCCAGCCGCTTTTGATGTCTTACAACTGTTTTGACAATCTCATGAAGTCATAAAGTTGGAAGGGACCACGAGGGTCATCTAGTCCAGCCCCAAACTCCACGAGGATCATCTAGTCCCAACATGGGGCTCGAACCCACAACCCTGAGATCAAGTCTTACGCTCTACCAATTGATCTATCCCAGTCAGAAGGTATTGTATTGAGTCTGTATTACATTGCTTTATATATCACTTTTAATTCTGGTCTATCATTTAGTTGTCCTGCATGTTGCATTTCTATATTTTGTTTTCAGTGACAGGTGGAGTTGGCTTTTATTGGAGATGGCAAGCCACTTTGCCAAGTAGCTCCTCAAAAAGCAGAGTGTATATTTTGACATAAGCAAATAAATAAATAACCATTTTGCTACAGATTCTACAATATTAATGAAAGAATTCATGAATGTTAAAGAATGCATAGCAAAATTTTCTGTACATATTAGATGCCCTGTGAATATATATATATATTTGAAATTAATACTGGACCACTTTGAGATCCAGCACTGATGCCTTAAAACCAGGCAAAGGCAAACTCCGGCCCTCCAGATGTTTGGGACTACAATTCCCATCATCCCTAGCTAACAGGACCAGTGGTCAGGGATGATGGGAATTGCAGTCCCAAACACCTGGAGGGCCGGAGTTTGCCTATGCCTGCCTTAAAACACACACACACACACACACCTGTCAGAGAGCTGTCAGATGTTTCAGAAATAGCAATCTTAAAGTCAGGTACTCTGCCCAATAAGATGAGGAAAAGCAAGCTGATTTTCAGTGCTCTCTCTCCTCTGCCCCCCAGTGCTCCCCCCACATCACTTTAAGTTATTTATATGGCTTTCCTCTGTACTTCCAGAGAGGAAAATGTCTCAGCTGGTGATAGATTGAAGATGCTTCGGAGGTCACAGTCTGTCAGATTCTCCTTCTGCAAAAGTTGATCTGGCCTTTTCTGCAATGAACTTGGAGCAGCTTTTCCTATCTCCCTGCCACTTGGGCAGCAAAATTAATTTACTGGGAGGGAGGACGTGGAGAATCTGTCAGTGTTGCTGCGTGCTACCTTCATAGTGGGGGTGTCTGGGTCTCTCTTCAACAGGTCACCCAGACTTCTTTATGCAGCATTTGTCCTAATTTGCTTGCACAAAGCTTATGTGGCGATTGGAATATTATTGCCTTTTTAAAATGAGAGTCAAGAGAATGGGGCAGCTCTCCCTCCCTCCCTCCCCTTGCCCTATTCTCTTGACTAGAGTTAAAAGCAACAGAAATTATAGGAAGGCACCCATGGCAGGGAATGCCACAACTTAGGGCATGCTGTGGTTAAATCTGAACAGGTTATTTAATTATTTTAGACATTGATTCCCATATTTCCAATCTTAAGTTCACCATTCCTCATTACTACATCAATTTGTGAATTATTTATTAAACAATCTTTGTGAAAATCCACCAGCATTTTAGTACAAACTCATATACACATTTTTAATGCAATCTTGCCCAATATAATGCATTTCTGCATATTGCTTTCACTTACATTTGCATTTGTATACATGCTTTAACCAGGTACGTACATTCTTGTACCCATTGCCTGCCTGTGGAGAACGGCATTGCAAAATTCAGAGAAGCACGGTTGTTTGAAGGAGGGCTGCATTTTGGGTTGCGTATTGATTCAGAAAGTGTGAATGAAGAAGGTTGAACCTTAAATGCAGCAGTGAAATTGAATTTCTCCGGCCTTTCTACATGAGCCAGAAGAAAAGCAACGGAATGAAACAAGTGAAAATCCCTCCATCCCTGCCTTGGCTGCCCTTTCAATAAGTTTAAAAGGCAAAAGATCTTAGATCAGTCTTGCATTTTCAGAGGACGGAGCTTGACTTATACCTCTAGAAATAGCTGTTGTTCCTCTCGGTAATGCTCTACTTGGTTTCGGGCCCTGCTTTGCCACTGCTGCCTCTGCCTCCGTGACCTAGCAGGATGCTGTCTTTATTCCACTGACACTCTGCAGGGCCCTTGGTTGGCTTACCTTCCAAGTCCCGGACTGCAGAATCTGGGAACGGCAGCCGTGTGACACCGGAAGTTGCGTCGACGTAACTTCCGGTGTCGCTCCGCCCATCTATGGGCACCAAAAATGGCCGCCGCCGACACCGGAAGTTGCGTCTATGCACTTCCGTAGATGCGACTTTTGAAGCCGGCGGCGGCCATTTTTGGTGCCCATAGAAGGGCAAATCGGGGGAAAAAAATGGGCGCCGGCAGGATAAAATAACGGAGAAAAACGGGAGATGAAGTGATATGGGGGACCACCGGGAAAAGGTAAGTAAAATCGGGGTTTTCCCGGAGAAAACGGGGTACTTGGCAGCTATGTTGGTTGTGCTTCAGCAAGCCCGTGCTATATTGAAAGCAAAAGCCATTGAAGCAGGAACCAAAGACTTCTCAATATCAAGGGAATTTTGGGTGGTTGCACCTCAAGCTGAGGCTTCTCTTCAACACAATTTGCTTGCTGGATCTCTCTCTCTCTCTCTCTCCCTCTCTCTCTCTCACACACACGGGGCTGCTGCCCCTGTTATCTCCATTCATCAACCCCACCTCTCCCTTTGCCAACCGCCCTTCCACCACACCTGACCACCAATTCCCTTCACCCCCCACCCTTAAATAGGGTTGCCCTATTTCAAAAAGTAAAACCCAGGACAAAAGATTGCCAAAGATACAGGACAAAGTGCCGCCTTTTGGACGCCCCCCCCCGGACGTCGAATTCTGCCTTCGAAATCTCAGTAAATTCTGGAAAAAGCCAGATGTATGGCAGCCCTGTCTTAAAATAGTATTTTATTGAAGCAGCAAAATCAGACAAATCAATACAGTAAGAATAATAGAAATAAGTAGGGTACTTAAAAGACAATTGGGAAAGTCATATGTCACACTGTACCACAGAGAGGGAGTCCTGTGTGTCTGTATTTGTTGTATATAAAATCGCACCAAACACCATAGAATTTTTCAGCTTCCTCCAAGTCTTTGGCAACATGTAACCCCACCCCCTACCCCAGCTAAACTCCACATATTTTCATACCAAAGCAAAAAGTCGCAAATCCTGTAAGGTGTTTCACTTTGGGGCAATTGAGGTTCTGGCAACCATATCTATTGTCCCTGAGAGCTGAAACCTTTCAGCTGATCATCCAGCAGACTTGACAAAGTTGTGGTGAAATTGGGGTGGAATATTTTGGTCATTTCTTGACAAACCATCGTCCAGAATTTGAATGCCTGTGTGAATTTGAATAACTGTACTCCTCTGCTACCCGTTTCCCTTACAGCTATTCAGAGTACAAGTTAGTGGGGCAGAACCCTCTGATTCAGCGATCCCTCTCCTTTTGTGAACTGCAGCGTGACTCTCGCACAGTGACCCTCCTTGGTGACTGGAGTCACTTTGTCATTTCAGATCCCTGCTGCTTGCGCATGATTGCCAGTTCAGGTGTTTAACAGTCTCTCACTGTGAACTCTCAGTGGTGATAAGAAGCTCTTGTTGTTTTGCCAGTTCTTCCTCTGGGAGACGAGTCCTCAAGTTTATATGGAAAGGCAAACATATAATTATGATCCTAATCAAATTCATGCAATATTATGATTAGGAAAACTTACACAGAGGCTCGATATTGATTTTTTTTTAAAGCTTCTATAATCAAATTCAGAGCTGAGGTAATATTTCTGCCTTTGTAATCTTCCTGTCATTGGAGCACCCCCACCTCGTTTTCCAAAAGAATAGGAAAATGGTTTATGATCTGGGCATAATGGTATGTTGCTTTCCTGATACATCTGCCCTCAGCTGTTTCAGGGAAAATCTGCCCTTGAATTCTAAGAGCCAAACTAGACAGTGCTTTAACTACATAGCTAGAAACCTAGGAAGTTGCCCCACAGTGAGCCGGGGAGAAAGGAGACACGGCCGCCCGCCCCTGCGAGAGGTGGCGACAGGATCAGCGCCCCGAAAGCGCTCCTTTTGGGGCACTCATCTCGCCGCCACCTCTCGCAAGAGCAGGCTTCCTCCCCCCCCGGCAGGCTGGCCAGTGCCCCCTCCATTTCGGCGCCCTAGGCAACTGCCTAGTTCGCCTAAATGGACGCGCCGGCCCTGTTTGCACACATCCCAGCCTGTCAGTGTTTTTAAATTGTGGTGCCCAGAACTGATAGAACCAGAACACAGTAGGCCCAGTGTGGTCTGACCAAGGCTGGAGCAGGGACCATGACTTCCTTTGATCAGGACACTATACTTCTGTTGATGCAGCATAGAATAGCAATAGCATTCGTGGTTTTTTTTTGTGTCTCTCTGTTGACTCATGTTAAGCTTGGGGTCTGCTAAGACCTCTCAGTCATTTTCACATGTACTACAGGCAATCCCAGGTGCCCCCCCTGTAGGGATGGTGAATGCAGGGTGTGGAGCACACCCCCACCTCAGGCTAAGACACACCACAGCTGTCTAGCCGCCATGCCCTATCTCTCATCTTTTGTTCCTTTGGCAAGGCACCTTGTCTGTGAACTATGTCTCTTTTGCAAAGGTTGCTAATTTCCCCTCTGATGAGAACATGGCGTGGTTGGAACAGGTTCCGCAGATAACTGGGCGACACCCGTGGGGGGGTCGGGATGCAAAGGGCAAAGTCTTGAATGTGTCCGGTGTATTTTGCAGATGCTTGCTAATAAAGAGAGCTCTCCGAAGCTCACCAGGGGGGTGGTTCGCACAGCCCACCTGCACCGGAAACTCCTGTCTCGTCTCCATTCCTTCACGCTCCCCCCCCCCATCTTATATTTGTGCAGCTGGTTCTTCCTGCTTAATTCTAGAACCTTACATTTGCCCCTATTGAAATTCATTTTGTTAACTTTGACTCAGCTCTCCAAATCCCAGAGACTTGAAAACTGGGACCTTCTTCATGTCAGGCACATGTCAGATCACTGCACTACAGCCCTTCTCCACCTCTTTTAGGTCCGGGTACAGGCCATTTTCATAAGGGTTTCAGTCCATAAGGAAGGAAATGGTGCACAACTGGTGCAGAACACTGCTCAGAAAGCATAAAATAGATGTTCACCCCAGTCCCCCAGTTCAGAGAACCCAGGACCTTACTCCTATGGTTGAGGGTCTTTGTTAGCTGCCCTTTCCTATTTGTTTCCTCTTCCTGGTGTATCACTCAGTCTTCAAAGCTTGCTGTGGTCCACAGCCTGGCTTTCCATCTTCTTCATATTCAACACAAGTCCAATGTCCTTACTTTTAAAGCTGCCATTTAATATTTCCATTACGTTCCCCCAGCGCTGCTTAAGGAGTTTGCTCCTCACAAGTGTTTTCTTGCTGCTTGCGGGGAATTCGGACGAAGCCAGGACCCAGAAGCAGAAATTCCTAACGTTCGCTTATTTGTCCCATGTCTGGAACGGAAATCAATCCCGCAAGTAGGGTCGGCACTCACTGCTGTTGTTACTTTCAATCTGTAAACGATACGTGATTTATTGCAGTCCCTCTCTGCCCCCTTTGCACTGCGTTTCTTTTGTACTGAAATAAATGGGTTGGAATAATGCAATGGCACGTTTTGAAATTTTGTCTCAGTGGACAGTTGTTTTTGGCAGAAGGTGAATTGCAGAGGAAGGAAAACAGCGCATCATGCGGCGAATGCAGGGCGGAACTGAAAATAATGCCTTCTTGCATTTCTCCCACCCATCTTGTTCACCAAGGACAACCTATTAGTCAGGAGGGTGTAATAGCAATTGAGTGGAAGATGTGCTAAAGACAGAGGCACCTGAACTTTACCATCCAAGTACAATCTCAGCCGACCACATTCTTGAGAAGTCAGACACTATTTCAATAGGCCTTAAACATCCAGGGACAAGAGGGGCTTTGGGGAAGCAATTAGTTTGGACACTGATGATCTCCAACATGGGAGTAAAAATATATCTATTTCCAGCCGTGACTGGCATCCAGTTCTTTACAATAGTGACGTGGGGGATGGAAGGATAGCAGAAAGAAATGAAGGAAAGCCAGCATATCTAGTTCCATGCACAAATTAATGAACATGACACACGCCATGTGTTAATTTAAAATGTGATTAATTTATGGAAAGGAAACAAGCCTAGCATTTAGATCACAGGCTCATCAGCATCAACAGCTAGGGGTGTATGTGAGTGTGTGTTACCATAGCAACCTGTTTGGTAGAAAACCTAAGAAGTTGTACATCCACACACCCCTATCTTTTTACTCAGAACTGCAGCATTAATGAGACACGGATTTGAGATATTTAAAATACTGGGGGAGGCGTGGAAGGCGCAAGAGAATGGGAAGCAATTTCGGCCGCCATGTGAAGGAATTGGAGATGGTGGATAGCAAAGGCAGTTTCAAGCACCATATCCAAGGCCCAGCCAGGTTCAAGCTACCAGGCCAGAGGAGAGGATGGAGAAGGAAGGACTTTGCATACTCCTCCTCCTCCGTTTATGCTTTTGCTCCTGTTGGAAACGACAAGAGGCAAAGGAAAGGGGTGGATTTAGGGTGCATTCGTACATGGGCAATATGTGTTACTCTTAATGTTCCTTTCACACTGAGCTACCTGTTGCATTCTGGAACCGTGACTTTATGGCCGATATACTGACATGTTGCGCTGATTTTAATTCGTAGCAGTGTATGGGGCGTGACACAAGGAGGAATGTGTCAGCGTGTAACACCTCTGCTCGGAGATCTTCACTGCTTGTTGATTTGCTACGGGACCAGACTCAAGGTGTTACTATTAGTAAACAAAGCTCTTAATAGATTGTGGGGGGACTTATCTCTGACTTACCCCATATATGTTCATATATTGACTGCTTCAATCCATGGAATTGGCACTGTTAAAGGTGCCACATGATACCTATTCTGCTTTTGTAATAAATCAATCTTTCAGCGTGGCAGCGCCTATACTTTGGAACTCCCTGCCTGTTGACTTCAGGCAAGTGCCCTCACTGTATGCTTTCCAGTGCCCTCCCATCAGATGTCAAACAACTATTTGACTGTTAGAAGACATCTGAAGGCAGCCTTGTTCGGAGAAGGTTAGAATGGCTGATGTCCTATTGTGTTTTTATTGTGTGGCTGGGGCAACCCATTTACATGGGCGACATGTGAATATAACAACAACAACAACAACAACAACAACAACAACAACAACAGTATTTGTTTACAGAAGCCTTCTCAGACATGTAGAACATTTCATATATTTTTTAGTTTATTGCCGATTTTGACTTTCGAATGTTTTTACTGAAAATTCTATTGTTTTATTCTCTTTGTAATCCACTCTTTTCCCCTTTTACAAAAAAGTGGTGCATAATTTTTTTAAACTGGGTGACATGGTTCCTCCCCCAATCTTTCTGTACACGTGTGCTTCTGTCTGGGGGTGATCACCATGGGGGTGATCTGTGTACAAGAGGGTGCAGAAAAGGGGCGGGTAACAGGAGGAGGCATGAAGGTGAAGCTCTAGGCCAGGCATAGGCAAACTTGGCCCTCCAGGTGTTTTGGGACCACAACTCCCATCATCCCTAGCTAACAGGACCAGTGGTCAGGGATGATGGGAGTTGTAGTCCCAAAACATCTGGAGGGCCAAGTTTGCCTATACCTGCTCTAGGGCATTGGCATGGGAAAATGGCAAGAGGTTGTTGAGCGGAGAGAGGAGCACAGCCCCTAGTATGTCTATGTGGGTGTATGTTGAGCAATTTAAACATGCTGGTTTACCAAGCGAACTTTTAGAAAGGACTATAAGGTAAAGGGACCCCTGTCCATTAGGTCCAGTCGCGGACGACTCTGGGGTTGCGGCGCTCATCTCGCTTTATTGGCCGAGGGAACCAGTGTACAGCTTCCGGGTCATGTGGCCAGCATGAATAAGCCGCTTCTGGCAAAGGAGAGCAGTGCATGGAAACTTCGTTTACCTTCCTGCCAGAGCAGTACCTATTTATCTACTTGCTCTTTGATGTGCTTTTGAACTGCTAGGTTGGCAGGAGCTGGGACCAAGCAACGGGAGCTCACCCCATTGCAGGGATTCGAACCGCCAACCTTCTGATCGGCAAGCCCTAGGCTCTGTGGTTTATACCACAGCACCACCCGTGTCCCAGAAAGGACTATAGCTGCAAGCATAACCACTAGAGAAGCATGCTCTACCTTTGAAAGAAAGGGGTTAAGAGGAAATCAGATTTATGACCTGGAATTGCAACTCTTTCTCCCCTCTCCCCCCTTTTTTCTTTTTTACAACATGATGATTCTCTTATTAAGATTTCTAGAGGGGATAATCTATAGGAGAATAATGTTTCTCCTTTGTGATTACATTACCATATGGAGCCATTTTTCTCGACACCAAGGTCATCCAGTTCTGATGAGCTTTTGAACAGAGTGGCAGGCTCTCTGCCTCTTCTGACAGCAAAGGGCAAAATGAGTTATTAACAAGGCAAGGATTGTGATTTTTATTAGTCAATTCCTCATTTACTCCCTCGGAAGAGCAAGACATGAAAAGTCCCACGGGGGGAATTAGAGAGTGTTCGATTGAGTGGCTGTTATTCTGAGTGGGGGGAATCATTGGCTGCATGGAAAGTTCCAGGTCATCTTCTCCCCCACAATCATCTTTTACGAGGATTTGTTCGACCATAAAAACGCAATGGTGATGGGGAAAGGTCAGGGGGCCAGGGGTCCCTGCTGGGTCAGAGGAGAAGTCAGAAATTAAAGGAGGGGGAAATAGTAGAACTGGAAAAAATGCAGAAGAGGACATCCAAAACTAAGCATAGCGAAAGGTTGCAATATTGGGAGACTTTTCCAGCTTAGGGCAAGTAAGGATGGGACGTGATCAAGGTGTATAACACGGTAAAGGTAAAAAGGTAAAGGACCCCTGGATGGTTAAGTCCAGTTACAGGCGACTATGAGGTTCTGGCACTCATCTTGCTTTCAGGTCGAGGGAGCCGGCATTTGTCCACAGACAGCTTTCTGGGTCATGTGGCCAGCATGACTAAACCGCTTCTGGCACAACGGAACACTGTGATGGAAGTCAGAGTGCATGGAAATGCCATTTACCTTCCCGCCGCAGTGGTACCTATTTATCTACTTGCACTGGCATGCTTTCGAACTGCTAAGTTGGCAGGAGCTGGGACAGAGCAACGGGAGCTCACCCCGTCGCGGGGATTCAAATTGCCGACCTTCTGATCAGCATGCCCAAGAGGCTCGGTGGTTTAGACCACAGCGGCATTGATAGCTCAGTGCACAAACACATGTTTTTAACCGGGGGGGGGGGGGTCCAGATTAGGCAGTGGAAAGATTCTTGCCTGAAACTCAAGGGAGTTTGCCTGTCCTGTTTTCTAATCATAGCTGCCAAGTTTTCCCTTTTCTCGCGAGGAAGCCTATTCAGCATAAGGGAAAATCGCTGTAAAAAAGGGATAACTTGGCAGCTATGTTTCTAATGCTCCTTTCACATTGCAGGAACTACGGCTTTTTGACCAGCATGTTGTACTAAATACCACCCACAGCAGGCGGCATGGTGTGACACAACAATTGCCAAGCAGGTGCATTCTCTGTACTCCTTTTGGCCCCTGCTAAAAACTTTCTTCTTTAGACAGGTCTACCAAGACATTTCAAAGGCCTTAGGCAATTGTAATCTGTTTTAGTATTTCAACTTTTGTATGTTTTAAAGTATGACTTTAATTTTTTTTTCTTGGTTTGCGTTTGTTTGGTTTTTTTTTACATTCAAGCAGTGTATAAATTTTATGAATTTTATGAAATAAATAAATAGGGCAACATTGCTACCCCCATCCCCCCCCTTTCTGCTCCCCCATGAAACGGGCACGAAATGCCCTTGTCCTACTCTAAATTTTGTCACTTTACATCCATGCCATGAAATGGCAGGACAACGGGGAAGAGGATATTGGTGAGGGGTGTAGCCGGGGACTAGGAAATACCGGAGCAAGCAAGGGATGGAGAAGTAAGTACTCACAGGGTGATGGAGGATGGCAAGGGGATGGAGTTCAGTGCACAGGAACCAGAGCAGCAGGACCCATCGCCAGAGGGGCCCCTGTCTCCACAAATGCAGCAGGAGGGAAGCTCTAGGAGGCTAAGGCAGGAAAGGGCGCAGGGCCCAGCTCCCTAGCTGGCCAGGTGGGGCTCACTAGCTCTGGGAGGAGGGGTGTGATTCCTTAGCTGGAGTAGGCTTGGAACAGGTGAGGGTCATCTGTCTCATCAAGCCCAGATGCTGCAATCACAAGGGCAGTCTGCTCAGCTGCCCCCATTGATGGACCTTGATTTGAAGGCTCCTGGACCTCCATAGGATTATGCTTTGGTGTTTGTTTCTGGACTTCAGACTTGGCTATTAGAATTGACCCTGGAACACATTTCCTGGACTTTGGGCTGACTCTTAGACTTGGCATTACTGACTTGCTGCACGATAAAGCCAAGGGTTCAGGACAGTCTGTGATTTTATATCTTGTGGCAGCTGCAAGCAGGTTCTCCGCCCCCTCCTGGAATGAAATAACACGGAAATGAGTGCTAAACGTGCCGTATATTCCACCAGGTTTCCAGAAGGGGCTTTTACGTCACGTGAAAGCTGAGCTATAATGTGGAAATTAACAGTAAGGGAAACATCAGGCAAATGTCAGGGAAACGGAATACACTTCCATACAAACGCAGCCTAGGTCTTCTCTGTTCGGCCACTTGTGACATTAAATTCTATAGTTCAGGAACAGAGAATAATGAAAAATGAAACATTCAATTTCAGTGGGGTTTCTCGGAAATGCATATGCATGAATTGGCTTTCAAAATGTTAAAGAATTCATCTGCTGCTTTTCTTGATAGAAAATGTTCCCGAGCAGAAAGAAATGGAGGTGGGGGAAAGAGCCAAAATTCCTAACTCGGGACCGCAGTTTGACATTCAGGAATGAGGATATAAACTGTTCCTCTAGTGGTGGTTAAAGATAAAGGCATTTTAGCAGGAGGGGGGATAATTCATCAGTGCCATAGCTTGGGGAATAGCCAGAGTGGCAGACTGCAGAGCATCCGTTTTGCATTAAGAAGTTCCCAGATTCAATCCCCAGCGTCTTCAGGTAGGGCTTGGCATCTCCCTTGTCCAAAAATCTGGAGAGCAGCTGTCAGTCAATGTCAACATTATCATTGTAAGTCTGCGGGGTGGGGAAGCAAAAAAAACCCCCAAAATTCCTGGGTGCCAGATCCTCCTCATAATTCAGCAAATGTTAGACTTTAACGAATACTTGGAGTATTAAGAGAAGGTGCCAGGTGCTGAATTTAGCAGGGTCAAAAATACGGGTCAAACCGGTTTTTCTCTGCCATCTTGGAGAAGAGAAGAAAGGCAAGGGGTGACCGACAAAGCAGTTACAGTGGTACCTTGGTTTACAAACACAATTGGTTCCAGAAGTCTGTACTTAACCTGAAGCGTTCTTAACCTGAAGCGAACTTTCCCATTGAAAGTAATGGAAAGGTCCGCGGAGTACTTAAACTGAAAATACTCAAACCGAAGCGTACTTAAACCGAGGTATGACTGTACTCTTTTTATGCTGAAGGCCAGACATGATGTTAGGGGTCTCTCACTGCTCAGATATTGGGGTGCGATGTTAACACTGCTTTTCTAGACACAGGGATTAGGTGGCCTTCCAAAATGCTCCACATCATTGAGGTTCAAAACCTTCCAAGGTCTCTTTTCTTCTCAGAAGAATGCAAGTAGCTGTGGAGGTTTATTTTGGCTCCATGCTGCATTCGCCTGAGGTGCTTCTGTTCTGGTATGGAATATAGGAAAGTTCAAGATGGTTCCTGAAGAAGGGGTCCTGTGCCCTTTGATAAATCTTATCAGCCAGCACTTCTGTGAACAGATTTGTCCCTTTTGTATATATTTTCTGGTTTCTGTGCCTTCCTCCTTGTTTATTTTGTTTCCTTCTACAGTACATTTTTTAAAATCACATGAATCTGTTTCAGCCACTGGAGGTCACTATCACATTTGCTAAGCAGAAATGAGCCATGGGGAAAGTTTGTGTTTATCGCCATTATTAGCATTATCAAAAAGTATAAGTACCTCATAAGTTTGCATGAGACAAAAATAAAATAGAAAAAATAAATTTACAACCAAGCTAAGGCTTTGTATAGCTGTATGTTTTCCTGCTGACTTATATGGAATCAGACCATTGGTCCACCTAGGTCAGTGCTGTCTGCACTGACTGGCAGCAGCTCTCTGGGGTTTCAGACAGGGGACATTCCCTGCCTTATTTGGAGATACTGGGTATTGAACCTAAGACCTTCTGTACTCAAAGCAGAAGCTGTGCTCCTAAGCCACAACCCTTCCCCAAAACATGATAGTGCTTTGTGATGACATTTTCTCTCTCCCATAAGGACCCAAGACATAAATAGATAGAAGTGAACAGAAGGACCTGAAAGAGTTGGTAAATCCCTCACCTAAACAAAAATTCGTAAGCAGAACACCAGAGGACTCCTAACTGCTTCCCTTTTGGAAACCAAAACTAAGTAATTCTGAACACCAAAATCCAGAGAGAAATTAATTCTGACAAGGAGGGCTTTATTTATTTTTCCAAATTTGTAGGCCACTCTTTTGAAAGTACCATAGTTTGTGGGGTTTTTTTAAAATCATTTGGAAACACGTCTAATGAATGTAGGATCAGGGCACTGAAATTTAAGGGAATCTCTGCTAGGGAGAAATTCAGTCCAGTCACATTTTAATGCCAACAACACACTTAATTTGCCTGCCTTGGACCAATACACAAACCAAATGACAGCTCTCTTTCTTAAATTCATACATTTGGATTTGGCAGTGCAGTTCTCCAACTGAAAGGAAAACTGCACAGAAAAGTGTACATTAAGGGGAAATGTGCACAAAATGCTTCCAATAGTCAAAATAATGTACAAATAATAATGCATTATTAGGGGCCATTGCTTGCAAAAATCCATATACTGTATATCATGTACAAAAATCTGCCCATGTTAGGAGACATGCATCCAACAATATGAGTTTTCTCGCAACATTTTCTTTTTAGCTGCAAGCTGATGCGGAAATGAAAAGAAGTGAAATTTAAGCTGAAAAAGTGAGAATCCTTGGCTGGCTTTGCTGCTGTTTGTTTTTGAAGGGAAAAAAGATTATTGCAATCACTTTCATTTTTATGCATTGCCCCCTGCCCTCCGATTTTAAGTAATCCTTGAAGCTTCTGAATTTTGTGCAGCGCTTAGAGACCTATGATGTATCAAGCAACTAATAATTAGTAATAGTAGTAGTAGTAAAAATAAAAATAATAAGAATACAACCCCAGGATTAAGTAGTCACTTTTTAAGAAGACTGAATAGGGATTCCACCGGGAACTTGTCCAGCCCCAAGACTGCACAGGGTGGAGGTACCGGTAAGTGCAGCCAACCAACCCCCTGGTGAGAAACTGGCTGCTTCAATGAGTTCACAGTCATCCTCGTATGACAAGCGTCGTTTGCAAACAGCCATGAAAAATGCCATTCCTGACACTGTCCTTGTGTATGACTTAATGTGATCTGTTGGTGTTGACTCGGGCAAAGAGGTTCTTGCCGGAGATGGGCTGTCACTTCTGCAAACAGAAGCGACTTGCTTGGGAATCGTCCCGGAGAGTCTTTGGGCATTATTTAAAGCCTCGCCCTGAAGTCTCACGGTGGAAAGAGATTACGTCCCGACAACTGCTTGATAGGCACAAGTCAAATTTATTCAGCGCTACCCATTTTTCTGCCCAAGGATGAGCTAGCTTCAGAAACCAGTTGGCAGACCATCTCTGCGCTTATAAAGAACTCGGCAGAAGTGACATGAAGCCCGGAAGCATTAACCCTGCTGTGTGGGAATCCCTTGCAGATGACTCCGGTGCCTGGAGACAGCCCTGACCAGAGGGGAAATGACCACTGGGAGGAGTGTGAAGAGAAGAAACACCATCTACAACAGCGAAACCTGATGCCTTAATCTGCCCCAGCTGCAGCAGAATATGTCTCTCCCATATCAGTTTGTTTCTTCTTTTTGAAATAATTTTTATTTGATTTTAAAAGTATAGCAATACAGTGGCACCTCTGGTTACAAACTTAATTTGTTCTGGAGGTCCGTTCTTAAGCTGAAACAGTTCTTATCCTGAGGCGCGTTTTTGCTAATGGGGCCTCCCGCTGTGTGCGCACCTCTGGCGTGCAATTCCCATTCGCATCCTGGGGCAAAGTTGGCAACCAGGAGCAGCTACTTCCGGGTTAGCGGAGATTGTAACCTGAAGCGTTCATAAGCAGAAGCATTCGTAAACAGAGGAACCACCGTACAACTATACACATCCACATTTGAAGATTCCTCCGAATCGCTGGACTTCCCACCTTCCCCTCTGTGGGTCCTATTATTAAACCGTTTCTACTGCATCTTTTTCAATGATCCATATTTTATATAAATCCATTATCTCCATAGCGCTTGCTACATTACGAGTGATTGCAATTCTGCTAATGTTTTCATCTGCTTACAGTGATAAATTATAAAATTCCCCCCATTCTTTGTTTAAGTTTTGGTCTACTTGGTTCCTGAGCTTTCCGGTCAGTTTTGCCATTTCGACATAGTCCAACACTTTGATTTGCCATTCTTCCCTGGTAGGGAATTTATCTTCTTTCCATTTCTGGGCTAGTAGCATCCATGCGGCTGTCGTCGCATACATTAAAAGTCTTTTCTGCTCCTTTGGAATATTGGTATCTCCTATAAAAAAGCTGATTTTTAAAATAAAAGTTATTTTAAACATTTTTTTTCAATTCATTATATATCATTTCCCAGAATGCTTTTATGGTACCTTACATGCCCACCACATTCCCATATCAGTTTCTATACTCACAGCAGGAGCTATAACTCTCCATTGCTTTGACTTTACCCCTAAAGGCGCATTCGTCCATTGTCTCTCGAGATGGATGGATGCCAATAAAAATAACTCAGAATTTTTTTAAAAAAGTAACAGCACTATCTTATGCATTTGTACTCAAGAAGTATGATGCATGGCCCATTCTGATTAATAAAGTGTGCTTTTAAATTTATTTTTATATTCAATGCAGATAATACTACAGTGGTACTTCGGGTTACAAACACTTCGGGTTACAGACTCCGCTAACCGGGAAGTAGTACCTCAGGTTAAGACCTTTGCTTCAGGATGAGAACAGAAATCGTGCGGCGGCAGCAGGAGCCCCCATTAGCTAAAGTGGTACCTCAGGTTAAGAACAGTTTCAGGTTAAGAACGGACCTCTGGAACGAATTAAGTTCGTAACCAGAGGTACCACTGTAATTGTATTATAGATAATAGAAAATTGCATTATTTGTACCTCACCCATCTGACTGGGTTGCCCCAGTCATTCTTGGTGGCTTCCAATAAATATAAAAGCATAATAAAACACCAAAATTTAAAAAACTTCCCTAAACAGGGCTGCCTTCAGATGTCTTCCAAAAGTTGTATAGTTGCTTATTTCCTTGACATCTGATGGGAGGGCGTTCCACAAGGCAGGCGCCACTACCGAGAAGGCCCTCTGCCTGGTTCCCTGTAACTTCACTTCTCACAGTGAGGAAACTGCCAGAAGGCCCTCGGCACTGGACCTCAGTGTCCAGGCTGACGGTGGGAGTAGAGACGCTCCTTCAGGTATATAGGGCCGAGGCAGTTTAGAGCTTTAAAGGTCAGCACCAACACTTAAATCGTGCTTCAGAATGTACCAGGAGTCAATGTAGGTCTTTAAGGACCCGTGTAATATGGTCCCATTCTGAAGGAAATCAGCCCTGAGTTCTCACTGGAAGGACAGATCGTGAAGCTGAGGCTCCAATACTTTGGCCACCTCATGAGAAGAGAAGAATCCTTGGAAAAGACCCTGATGTTGGGAAAGATTGAGGGCACTAGGAGAAGGGGACGACAGAGGACGAGATGGTTGGACAGTGTTCTCGAAGCTACAAACATGAGTTTGACCAAACTGCAGGAGGCAGTGGAAGACAGGAGTGCCTGGCGTGCTCTGGTCCATGGGGTCACGAAGAGTCAGACACGACTAAACGACTAAACAACAAAACAACAACAATATGGTCCCAGTGGCTGCTTCCAGCCACCACTCTAGTTGCCATATTCTGGATTAGTCATAGAGATGCTTATTCTCACAAGAGTCAGCATCTTGGCGAAATGCTTATTAGGGCCTGGGGTCAACCAATGAAGCTGAATGTTGGAAGATTCGGGATAGGCAGCAGAAGGTACCAAACCACTCAGCCCATAGTTAAACTTTAGAATGTGGTGGCACGTGGACAGCTTTTTAAAGCAGATTAGACAGATTCATGGAGGGGAAGGTTGTCAATGGCTAGTAGCCCCAGGGGCTTTCAGATGAGCATCTGGTTGGCCACCAAGAATCAGGCCTTGAATCTGCTCCTCGGTTCTTAGAACTAATTAAGGTGTTGTTCCTTAATAGGTGATGCCCACCTGAATTGGCAGTCTGCTCAGAGGACCCTGTACTATGGGATTGGCATTTGTGCGTTTATTGGAGGCAACACGGCCCGGCTGCAATTCTTTCCGCTGTTTCTAAGCGTGGATATTGGATCCGTGCTTGTCCTTGACTAATCTAATCAGCCTCACATGCTTGGCTTGTCTCTGCAGCATCATAAACATCAAATGCCTGCTTTCAATTTCCAGGAACGACGATGACCACTCAGGAACATTAATTGCCCAAATTAAATCCTTCCGTCAGAAAGGAAGATAGATGCCCCCCATTACTGTAGCTAGCGATGCATCCGAGACACTCCAAAAGATGGCATTTGTTTTGAGAGCCCTGCTGAATCAGACCGAAGGCTTATCTGGTCCATTAGTCTGTTTACTATGGTGGTCAAGCAGATGTTTCTTTGCAAGCAGGACAGGAGCCCAGTTGCCCCGCAGCATCTAGAATACAAAGGCTTCTGTGACTGGAGGTAGTATATAGAGTCGCCACCTTATGGTACATGCATTGGTATGCTCAAGACTGGATCGCTACAACGTGTTGTTTGGGGAGCTACCCTTAAGGTTACTTTGGAAGTTGCAACTAGTCCAAAACGCATCAGCTAAGTTCAGGCTTCCTCAACCTCGGCCCTCTAGATGTATTTCGCCTACAACTCCCATGATCCCTAGCTAGCAGGACCAGTGATCAGGGCTGATGGGAACTGTAGTCTCAAAACATCTGGAGGGCCGAGGTTGAGGGAGCGTAGCTAAGTTGCTCTGTGGGGCAATGTCCCATCAACATGCATATTCTCCAGCATTTCTCTAACAAAAATAGGGATGTCCTAGTCCAGACATCCCCAAACTTCGGCCCTCCAGATGTTTTGGACTACAATTCCCATCTTCCCCGACCACTGGTCTTGTTAGCTAGGGATCATGGGAGTTGTATATATATAATATCCCTATACAGTAACAGGGCTGCCTTCAGATGTCTTCTAAAGGTTGTATAGTAACTTATCTTCTTGGCTTGGGGTGGCATAACTCCATACCCTCCAACAGATCTCCAACTTGTTATCACAAAAGATTCACAACTGGAGCAAATGTGCTTGAGAAACTTTCATGCACTCAGGAATAAGGATTGAGCTTCCAGGCACAGGCAACTAGGGTCACATCGAGACTGACACCGCCATATATATGACTTTCAGTCACTGTGGGTATTCGGGAAGGGGAGCTGTCACTAAAGGTTTGTTTTGACAGATTTCTGCAAGCTCAGTTTTAATTTGTTTCTTCCTTTTCTGCAGCAATGTGGAAACAAGAGGGTCTTTGTATATAGTGGGTTTTTCTGTCTGATGTAGCAATAGCAATGCTCTGTGCTAGGCATTGTATGATTTTAAATGAACCACACCCCCCCTCAAATTCTAATGCTGTAAAATGCTATATGAAATTAAAGAAGCAATACAAATACATTTAAATATGAACATTCAAGTGCCTCTTCCAGCGTCACTTCAGGTCCATCGCTTTCACCTTTGTTCCCATCTTTTTTTCTCCCCCCCCCTCCTTCCTCTCTCTTCCTCTGTCTCTGGCAGCTAATCCTCTCCATTCCTTTCAAGTTGCCTCTTCTTTCTTCCTCTCTTCCCATGTCTTTCACATTGCTAATCCTCTCCGCAACTGCCTCCCCCAGTCACTTCCAGTCCCAGGTTCTAAAAATGGCAGGGCAGCTGGTGGCTCCACCGTTCTTTACAGACACACCACACAGGATCACAAAAGCACAGAGTTGGAAGGGACCCCAAGGGTCATATAATCCAATCCCCTGCAATGCAGGAACCACAGCTCAAGAATCTCTGACAGACGGCCACGCAACCTCTGTTCAAATACCTGCAATGAAGGAGGCTTCACTGCCTTCCCCGGACAACCTGGATGAAGTTAATGGACCACTTATGTTCATGTACCATAGTTTGGGTCCTACTCTATATGAATTTATAGGTTTAAATTAGTTTTGACAGACTCTTTTAATCTCTTTGGGTGGGTGGACTGTGCTTCCTGTTAATGAGAGCTGAGTACAGCTTTCCCCCCTTTTGAATTTTCTTATAATTGCAATAACTTTGAAAGAGTGATCCCAGGATAAGTTGTAACGAGAGGTTTCAGAAGTGTTAATACTGCCTACTGGAGTCTTGTCTTTTCGGAGCCTCTGCATGTTAGCTACCTCTGTTCTGCTTACTGCTGACAGGAGACAAAGCATCCTTTGCCACAGGCAAGGGGATTTTTCTGTGTCTCTGAAAGCCCAAAATACTCTGCACTCCATTATGTCCATTCAGATCATGCTGCGCTGAGTGACTGGCTGGTCATTGCAAAGCAAATTTGTTTGGGTTGGTACTTTGAAGGCTGGCAGGGAATGGGAGAAGCAATGTACGCCTGCCAAACATAGGCAACATACATTTAACTTTAAGTAGTCATGGCTTCCCCCAAAGAATCCTGGGAGCTGTAGTTTGCTAAAGGTGCTGAAAGTTGTTAGGAGTCCCCTATTCCCCTCAAAGAGCTATAATTCCAAGAGGGGTCTAACAATCAATCCCTCTTCACAGAGAGCTCTGGGTTTTATCTGAGATATTTTGTTTTGTCTTGCGTTTACGTAGTTTTTTTTTGGAAACTTGATTGAATGCTATTGTTTGTACGTTTAATGTAAAACATTTAGAGATTTAATATTATATAAGGTGATATAACAATGATATAAATGAACAAATAGCCATGAAGTCTACATGCTCTGTCCTAGGGATGGGCTGAACATATAATTCTGTCCCACTTTAGTCTTGCTGGTACTCAGTCATAGGTCTGTACCCTTCTCCTTGTGTGTGGATTTCTTGGGTGGGGTGGGGGGATGCATAAAAAGCCTGCATTCAAACTACATGCACCAGATCAGGCACCCCCAAACTGCGGCCCTCCAGATGTTTTGGCCTACAACTCCCATGATCCCTAGCTAACAGGACCAGTAGTCAGGGAAGATGAGAATTGTAGTCCAAAACATCTGGAGGGCCGAAGTTTGGGGATGCCTGCACCAGATCATATCAGTTTTCTAAATTATTCTGTAAAACCCACTTGCATTTCCTTTCCTCTTCAATCCTGATGACTAGAAACATACTGCTTTGAACATTAAAGCCTTGAGGTCTCAATATTCCATATTATGTCCTGAAGCGCATTTAATTAGACCCCATTCTGGGTGTTAGTCTCATCCTTATAGACTTCTAGGTTCCCCAGATTCAAGCTTCTGCATAGCCTACAGCTGAATAGATGAATACAGACATTTGGAGGAGGGTAAAACTAATAATCCACCATTAGAGAAGTTGTTGAGATTCTCAACTGGCGTTCGGAAGCAGGAAAGCGTTGCATGAGAGCTAACAGATTTAACCCAGAAATGTTGGAGGCCAAGAGGGAGAACAGACTTTGGGATAGAAATTTAACCTATTTTGGATGCCACAGTAGCTCCATTGAAGAATGAAGTTCATAGCTTGAGGATTCAACCTTACATCAGGGTGCCCAGGTGGCAGTGGTAACCAGGAAAACCTTTCCCAGGAGAAGCCTATATGCCAACTGCATCTGTTCCTGAGCTGGCCAGAGCTTCTAAACGGCCTCGGCCCAGTATACCTGAAGTAGCGTCCAGCACCAAGGGCCTTCTGGCAGTTCCCTCTTGCGAGAAGTGAAGCTACAGGGAACCAGACAGAGGGCCTTCTCAGTAGTGGCACCCGTCCTGTGGAATGCCCTCCCATCAGATGTCAAGGAAATAAAAAACTATCTGTCTTTTAGACGACATCTGAAGGTAGCCCTGTTTGGGGAAATTTATTATTATTATTATTATTATTATTATTATTATTATTATTATTAATGTTGGGCGCTGCCCAGAGTGGCTGGGAAAACCAAGCCAGATGGGCAGAGTATAAACAAATAATAATAATAATAATAATAATAATAATAATAATAATAATAATAATAATAATTACATGCCTTGGTCACTTCTAGGCTGGATCATCCCAATGCATTCTGCTTTTGAGCAATGTGCAGAAAAGCTGTCTGGGACAGATTGAGGCTTCAATGGTGCCAGGGGGAACTTGGGGGGGGGGTAGGAGCAGAGGCAGAAGTGGGTAGAGCAATGTATGTGTCTCTTATCTTAGCATTTCATGTATTGCAGGGATTCCACCCAAAGCATAAATTTCACAGATCTCTCCATCCAAGCAAGCCAGAGGAATTATTACCGCAGTTCAAGAGCGCACTCCATCCAGGCATTCAAGGACGGCAAGGAGCATGGCTGGTAAGGGGTGTGATTTGTGGGAAAGGGGAGTGGTCTAGGAGGGTCTGTGTTTGGGAAGAGCCCGAGGTTACCTACCCCTGCATTACAGCATATGAAGCAACCTTATGCAGAGTCACACCATGGGGTCCATCTATCTCTATATGGACTGGCAGCAGCTCTCTAGGGATCTCCCAGCCATATCTGGAGAGGTCAAAGAGTTGACTTCCTTTGGTGATGACCCTAGTGATAGCAACCCCACTGCCCAAAGGGAGGGTACCAAGCAGCAGCCAGGAGTTGGTTGGGTCAGGGAAACCAGCAACACAAAGCCCAGAGGTTCTGGGCTTAGGCCCGGCATCCCCAAACTGCAGCCCTCCAGATGTTCTGGCCTACAACTCCCATGATCCCTAGCTAACAGGGGTAGTGATCAGGGAAGATGGGAATTGTAGTCTAAAACATCTGGAGGGCCGAAGATTGGGGATGCCTGGCTTAGGCACTGATAACACCAAGGGTGACCCCTGCTAGCCAGTAACCTGTTGAGCATCCTCCAAGCCAGATCCTCACCTCCCCAAGGAATTAGTCCACTTTATGCCAAGGGCCTAACACTCCCTCAGTTTCTGCTTGAATAGTGTAGTACAAACAATGGGAAATGTGTGGGTGGGCCGGGGGGTGACCATGAGAGTAGGAGCCAGGCTACGGGACTGCCTCTTTAAGGCTCAGCACTCTTCAGGAAGGGGCGGAGCTTGCCAAGGGTGGCCAGACACAAAAGGGAGAAAAGGCCTCTGTTGAGTAAGATACCATCAGAGCTATCCATGGTCCTGAAACGAAGGCTGCTGCAGCCATCATCATCCACACTATAAGGCAGGCACCCCCAAACTGCGGCCCTCCAGATGTTTTGGCCTACAACTCCCATGATCCCTAGCTAACAGGACCAGTGGTCAGGGAAGATGGGAATTGTAGTCCAAAACATCTAGAGGGCCGAAGTTTGGGGATGCCTGCTATAAGGTGTCTTCTGGCATTTGTCCTTATCACAGCTAGGGCAGAGCAGCATCTATGAGTTTTATCCCCCTTTGCTCCTGCAGCTTAAATTCATTTTGCTTTGCAAAAAGTGCTTCATCATCTGCCTCAGACCTACTAATAACCCTTAATGAGTCAGTAAGCAGCAACAGAGCCTAAATATTCCCTCTCCTCAAACCTCCCACCCTCACTAACATTTCTGAAGCCTTTGTCGGCAGACCTACCACCCCACATCCCCCTCTCCTCTGAAACAAGTCCCTCGCTCTTGTTAGCCTTTTCCTTGATTTGACGCACAACCCAACCCAAACCAGACTGACATCCCCACCCAACCACCCCAATAGAGACCAGCATGTCTGTTTAACGTTGTCTCATGTTACGGCAATGAGATAACATCCGTGTAGTTCGGGATGAGGCCTCCATACATTGTTGGATGACAACTCTCATAGTCACTGATCATTGTCCATACTAGATGGTGCTCGTGGGAGTGAGAACCTGGGATGGGTTTGCAATACAGGAAGTTGCCTTGCACCGATTCAAACCCTTGGTCCATTTTTAGCTCAGGATTGGCTACACCAGCTGCCCCAGGCTTTCCAATGTTTTAGGCAAAGGGCTACAGAACCCTGCCTGGAGAAACCAGGGATTGGACCTGGGACCTTCGGCATGCAAAGCAGATGCTGAAGTCCAGCAATATCTGGAGTGTTATAGGTGCCCTGGTATAGTCATGGCACCTTTTTGCTCTTTGCCATGAGCAAAAGAAGCATTTCCTATCAAATCCCTGACAGGTGTCTACAACGTTCTACAACATGCAAAAAAATAAAAACAAAATAAAATAAAAACAAACTTTTTTTTCACATTCTTCACCAGGATTTTGAAACCACCCCCTTCCACCCACCTCTCCAAGCGGCCACCTAACACGATGTGTCCTGCAAGGGATGCAAAGATGCCATTACTCAGTGACGTCACCAGTGCTCTGAAAACATTGCCACACCCCATAACGACCATTTCAGATGCTCTGGCCCTCCTCTTACCTGCCTCCAGAAGTTGGCACTGATGCCCAAAGACTTGTGAAAATGTGACTGGGCAAACCACAGGGCCGGAGGTCATAGCTGAGGTCTCCATAACTTTGACAGAGTCTCCTGGATTAGTCATATGCAGGAAGAGACTTCAACCTTGGAAGTCTCTCTCCTTCTTTATCACACCCCGTTAAGTGAAGAACGCAAGGAGATGGGAGCAGGCCGCTCACTGAGGATCCGGCTCTGAGGCTGCTCCAAGGGAACTAGGCTCCTTTTCGAAAGACACTTTCTGCAATTTGTAAAGTGCTCTCTTCTCTGGCGCAGCCCGTTCCAGGAAGTCTTCTTTCGAAGCCTGTCAAATCAAGTGCTTCCTTGCAGAGGATTCCAAACGTTTCCCGAAATGCACCATCGCGCGCGCACACACCCCTTCATACATGTGCTCGGGAAGACGTTAGCAAACATTTAGGCACCAAGCCTTCTAAGCTTGCAAATCTCAACTCTTTCCCCTGTTGTTTAAAGTCTCTGGTTTTTGGCTCTTCCCGGCTCTCGCAAGGAACCAAGATCATCTATCACTCTGTCAGGCTCCCAAATGCTCCGGGAATTGCCGATGAGGCAAAAATATTTTGGTAAGGTGGCCGGCGATTTGAGGCAGGCCCCGATCCAAAGCTGCTGGACACACACCTCTCTGACCGCCACTGCTACCACCGCTGCTTGCCTCTTTGCTTCCACTATCTCATCATCTTCTTCTTCCTCAGCTGCAGTTGTGCCACTTGACAGCACACAAGCGTCCACCGACAGCACAGTCCAGTCTGCCGCCTGGCATCGGTTTGTGGTTCGTGCCTCCACTCAAAATCTCCTCTCCCTCCCTCCCAATCTGAAACAGAGAAGCAGGAGGAGCTTCCGAGTGTTGCCTTTGCATCTGCTGCAGTCTTTTCTCCTCCTCCTCCATCCCTCCCCTTACATCCCACTCCAACTCGGCAATGAAAAAAGAGAAAACTCTTCTGGAAAAGATGGAAATAGCAGGCTCAAAAGAAAGGGACCCATATCATGTGTTCAGCAAGGATGAAATGGTGATGAAGAGGAATGAAGAGGACCAGATCATGTGTCTCCCCTAGAATATAACCCTTAAGGAAATGATAGAGCCCTGCTTTTTAAAGATTTGGGGGGTTATAGAATTGTAGAATTGGAAAGGATCCCTAAGGGTCATCTAGTTCAACCCACTGCAATGCAGGAATCTTCAGTCTCTACAAGCCAGACAAAATTATGCACATAATGGATGCTACTGCATATTCTAGACCCTGGCCATCTCTCTCCTTCTGTTGTCCCCCCGTGCTTATTTTTAAAGTGTAAGCTCCATGCAGTCAGAGACCATTGTACATGAGAAGCGGCACTTCATACAATGCAGAATTAATGTGTAGAATGCGGTGTCAGAAGTGAGTTTTCTACCCCTGAGCTATGGCCTTTTCCTACAATACAATAACATTCCAGAGAGGCACTGTGCATCAGTATTGATAGATGGGACCAATCATGGAATCATAAAATGGTAGAGTTGGAAAGGATCCCGAGGGTCATCTAGTCCAACCCCCTGAAATGCGTGAATCTCAACTAGATCATAGATGACAGATGGCCACCCAACCTTTGCTTAAATACCTCCATGCTCTGACTCAGCATGAGGCAAGTTCCCCATGCTCCTGTACACACCTCTGCCAATGATAAAACTTACTTCCCAAGTTTTCTTACAGTGAAACATCTTATACATTAAAATTCCATGCCATATAGGTTTTCTTTTCTCCCACATCACATTGATCAGGAAGGCCTGATCCCCCTCTTCAGTCTTTCTTGCTTTATACAGAAAAGTGAGGCGCGGGGACACACACAGGGTTGGCTTGCATCAGTATTTCCCCCAAACAGACATTAGGCTCACACGCCTGGAACTTAGGAGCCTAGGTATTTGAAGTTTCAAAAAACATTTGCGGGTGGCGCACTCTCTCGCCCTACGCACTTTGTGTCCACACACATGGATCAGCTTCGACCATGAGCATGTGTGCATGTGCTTTTCAGCCAGAGGGGAGCATTCCCTTAAGGGGCATTTTCTGGGGGCTACATGCAGGCAGCAAGTAATAGTGGGCAAAGCAATAGGCGCAACTCTTACCATTCCAACCCCCACACAAACCTTCTCTCTCCCTCCAGGCAAACAAGAAGCATTTTCCTAGTTTAAGGACACATTCCAGCAAGGAAAAAGTACCCAACCAGGATGCAGAGTGTAGAAGAAGAGGGTTTTGCCTTGAAAAGGGCCTGGTCTTAGGACAGTTCTGCTGGCCAAGGGTCTGCACTGAGTTTTCAGGTCTGAGATTTTCCATTTAGACAATGGCACCTGCAGATTATTATTCCCACCCCCTCTCCTGCCACCCCATCCCGGCAGGGTCATTGGGAGCCAGTGTGGTGTAGTGGTTAAGAGCGGTGGACTCATAATCTGGTGAACCGGGTTCGCGCCCCCGCTCCTCCACATGCAGCTGCCGGGTGACCTTGGGCTAGTCACACTTCTTTGAAGTCTCTCAGCCTCACTCACCTCACAGTGTGTTTGTTGTGGAGGAGGAAGGGAAAGGAGAACGTTAGCTGATTTGAGACTCCTTAGGGTAGTGATAAAGTGGGATATCAAATCCAAACTCCTCCTTCCCCTCTTCTTCTTCATTTCCATTACAAAACTACATGCCTCTCGTCAGTCTAACTTGGGGGGGGGGAGAATAGCTGTGCCTTCCCCCATTTCAAGTCTAAAAATTCACCATGCACATACATGTTTTTCCATCAATTTAGTTTTGTTTGCTACAAAAAAAAAAGTGAGTGTGATACATTTCCCACAAGGTGGTGCTGTTCCTTGGCTCCTCTCAGTTGAGAGGCAGTCACAGCCATCCCAGCTGCTCTGCTGCATCAGAGGGAAGTAGCAAGGATCCATCTAGTTTGCCAAGAAAACCACTTGCTTTCTTAAATCTACATTGCAAATTATAAACATAAGCCTGCTGCATGTCTGAAAACAGCCACCTTATAAATCGAACATGGTGGAAAGTGAGACTGTAAAACTTTGGAGGGTTTGTATCCATTTGTCTTCCAAGCTGAAGCCAGGTGCCCCCTTAATTATTGGACCACATGCAGAGATATGACTTTTCTTTTGGGCAGAAAGTGAGGTTTTTTTATGGCTTAAGGAACTATTGTTGCAAAAGCCAGTAAGAGAAAATGCTTTCTGCTATGGCAAAGCTAGGTCATTTGGAGCGTAGCCAACTTGGCCTTCCCCTGGCGTACTCCCCTTTCTGACATCAGCCACGAGAGGGGAACGTGCTCACGTTGCTCATAGTCCTCCTTCCTCTCCAGCCTATTGGAAAACTCTGGGGCTGGCCACCCTTGGAAGTGGCAGGCTGGCTACAGGCTCGGCAGGAACTCCACCCCACTAGTTCCTGCTTGCGAAGGAAGCGGTATTGGACGAAGGCCTGGAGCCCCATGATAGAAAATCTGCTTTGGAAGCAGATCTGATGGTAAATCCCTGGCATCTTCCAATAGGTATGGGAAGGAACCCTCCTCGAAGCCCTGGAGAGCTGCTGCCAGCCAATACTGAGAAAGATGAACCAATGATGACTTGGCAGAAGGGAGCTGCCTGCATTTTCGTTTCATAACAGAGCTATGCCTTCCCATCATCTTCCTGTTCTCCCTCTAAGCTAGTCTTTCCTGTGGCTCATGGGAGCATTAGGTGGCTGCCCAGCCTTGCATACCTCCTCCTGCAGAATGCTAGAGGATTCAGGTATCGTCAAGGGATCCCTGGCATGTAATCAAATGCTTGCAAAAGGGATTCTAACAAAATGCACACATAGGTCAATATGGTGCCCTCCGTAAGTGAGGGGCAGATGGGGCTCGCCAACCAGAGAAGGTAGCCTATCAAAGAGGACAACTCTGATCCGAAACATCTGCTGTCTTGCAGGGTGTCTTCGGGAGAAGGCTAAGGAACAAACCACAAAGCCGGAGTAGGGTCCCTAAGGCAGTTGAATGGCGCCTTGTACAGGTACGTCTCCTTCCGGCAACTCCTCCAGCTAAGCTGGTGCCAAATGTATTGCTCTGCTTTCCTTTGGACCACATTAGGGTGGCCAAGAGGGGAGTCTTGTCATCTGGGCAGCCCAGGATCTCCACATGTACTGCCCAGGCTTGCTGTTAGGAAAACATTCTTTAAGAATCAGATACAATTTCCTGGAAGCTTTAAAGAGGGTTCCAAAAATTTTAGTGTGGTGTGTAGGGGTGACACTCGAGGCTTGACTGGTGTCAGCTGGAGGAAGTTGCAGGCTCCAATTTCCACATGAGGAAAGCACACACACACGCTGTCAGAACGCACACTGACAACAAGGAAGTAAGACAATGTGTGTTGCTGATGCTGCGAGTTTTGCTGTGTCAGAATGGTTAATTACTGGACTGAGATTATACCGTGCTGGAGAGATAAAGCAGGAATGTAAATAGCTTGCCTATAATAGTAACAGAAATGCTTGTGGAACTAGTCAAGCAATAAAGATGATCTTGACTGTGAATTTGAGTATGACTCCTGCTTTTGTCCTCTGCCTCCAGGGAAAACTCTGCTACAAACAGCAAGAAGTGGTTTTACCGAGGTGCCACCATACAAGCAGAAAAGTGCAGTGGAAGTATGTGGGTGGTAACCTCCAATACTTGCATCCTGGGGAGGTCACTTTGGTGCTGCTAACACAGCAGTTTGACTCCCCCCCCCCAAAAGTAGTACTCCATTCTCTTTTGAGACAGACGGATGCCAACAGTTCCCAAATGACCATGGCTGGGACCCTTGGCTTGGAAGAGGGCTTTTTTCTGTGGCTGCTCCTTCCCTATGGAGCCCTCCCCACATTGACACATTAAGACATTTTTGTTGTGTGTCTCCTGCTGTATGCTGGAAGTACACCCTTTATCCGGGCTTTCAATGCTGAAGATATTTTGCTTTGCGGGACCCACCTCTTTCGGCAACCTTCATTATTCATAATGGTCTTGCTTGTTTTTTTTAGAATTGTCACCATATTATTATTATTATTATTATTATTATTATTATTATTGCACGGTTATTTCCATTTCTTTTATTTGTAAAAAAAATACTTATATGCTGTTACTCATTAAAAAAACAAAAAACAGAGCCGTTTACAACAATAAAGCCATAAAATAAAAACCACGTGAAGAAGTTAAAATCAGCTAACCGTTTTGGAAAGATGTGTATTCTCAATAATAATAATAATAATAATTTATTATTTATACCCCGCCCATCTGGCCGGGTTCCCCCAGCCACTCTGGGCGGCTTCCAAAAAAACAGAAATTCTAAAATACAGAAATCCATCAAACATTAAAAGCTTCCCTAAACAGGGCTGCCTTGAGATGCCTTCTAAAGGTCTGGTAATTGTTCTCTTTGACCTCTAGTGGGAGGGCATTCCACAGGGTGGGTGCCACTACCGAGAAGGCCCTCTGCCTGGTTCCCTGTAACTTGGCTTCTCGTAATGAGGGAACCGCCAGAAGGCCCTCGGAGCTGGACCTCAGTGTCCGGGCAGAACGATGGGGGTGGAGACGCTCCTTCAGGTATACCGGACCGAGGCCGTTTAGGGCTTTAAAGGTCAACACCAACACTTTGAATTGTGCTCGGAAACGTACTGGGAGCCAATGTAGGTCTTTTAGGACCGGTGTTATGTGATCTCGGCGGCCGCTCCCAGTCACCAGTCTAGCTGCCGCATTCTGGATTAGTTGTAGTTTCCGGGTCACCTTCAAAGGTAGCCCCACGTAGAGCGCATTGCAGTAGTCCAAGCGAGAGATAACTAGAGCATGCACCACTCTGGAGAGACAGTCAGTGGGCAGGTAGGGACTCAGCCTGCGTACCAGATGGAGCTGATAAACAGCTGCCCTGGACACGGAGTTGACCTGTGCCTCCATGGACAGCTGTGAGTCTAAAATGACTCCCAGGCTGCGCACCTGGTCTTTCAGGGGCACAGTTACCCCATTCAGGACCAGGGAGTCCTCCACACCCGCCCGCCTCCTGTCCCCCACAAACAGTACTTCTGTCTTGTCAGGATTCAATCTCAATCTGTTAGCCGCCATCCATCCTCCAACCGCCTCCAAGCACTCACACAGGACCTTCACCGCCTGCATATAATTGCCTGCATATAAGCCTGCATATAAGCTTAATGGAACAGATGAGTTTTCAGCAGACGTCTGAAAGTTGAAATAGAAAGTGTTCAATGAATCTCTGCTGCCAGAGCAGAGTATTCCACAATACGGGGCCAATGATACTAAAAGCTTGGTTTCTTGTTGTCAAATGAGCCTCACCAACTCGGGGAACAGGCAGAAGCACTTCTGCAGATGATCTCACTGATCAACTTGGGATAGAAGGGTTGAGGCAGTCAATAAGGTACGCTGGAACTAAATTGTTCAGGAGTTTGCAAATTCATACAAACTATATCATTGTAACCCATGCTGGGACCTTATGGTGAAGGGTTAGTAAGAAAGCATACTCCAACAACATATGGAATAGCTACAGCAACAGATCTCAATTTCATTTGGCAAGTTCTTTATCTCTCTCAACACACACACTTTGCCTATCTTCTGTATTTTAAATATCTCCAAAGATGCCATGTTTAAAAGCAATGACAACCTCCCTTTTCTTGTATGGCAAATTGGAAATTTTAATGTTTTCATTAGAATAGTCTTTATATCTCTCTTCAAAAAAAAAGGGGGGGGGAAACACTACAGAGCAGCAAACTTTAATACAGGAACAGTCTCCAGATTAACAACACCCTTTCCTCCCTCTGCAACAAAATTAATGTAAAATATAAATCACATATAATACAGCTGAAGTGTCCAAAAAGAATTTAAATAATTTTAAATATTTTATTTTTTTCCAAACTTGCTACAAATTCTTTATACAATAGTTTGATGCAGAAGTCCCCATTAAATGGGGAAAAATGTAACAAAAAAAGGGAATGATAGTGAAAGAGAAAGCGTTAAAGTGGCACAACTTCACCAAACAATATTAAAACTACAAATTTTAAGAGGTAGATTACTTTTGAAGTCAAGAACAAATGAGATTTTTTTTTAAAAAAACAAACAAACGGGGTGCACAAACAAAGCTAACTGCTCCCCCCCCCCCCGGGTTGTGGAAAAACCAAAAACAAAACAAAACTATATTTCCAGGAAATTAATAATAATAATCTTGATTTACAACTAGGAAAAATTTGTAGCTCTTGTTATTAGATACAGATAAGTCAGCCAATTGTGTATTTAGTTGTGCTATACAGTTTTGTATGGCGAACAAGTCATTCACGATAAAACTGGGTGACTTCCATGTTGGACGAGATTTCAGGTATGGATGCCAGTAGGGCTTGACAGGCAAACCTTCCTCCCGCTCCTTCTAGAGATACCTCGCCTTTCCTCTTCCCATGTATCAAGAAGTCTGGTGAAAGCAACATCAATGTCCAAACCCGTGCCCACCCATTCAGAAACAAAAGAAGTGTCTTGGGAAGTGAGTGCAGGTGCCGAGAAGGAGGGGAAAGGCGTCTCCCTTCTCCCCATTAAGTTTTTTTCATACTGGCTGATATAAAACAAAGGCTTTGAGATACTCGACGTGCAAGCAAAAAGGATTTTGAGTGCAGTTAACGTTTTGTCATCCCTGAATATATGGGGAGCTTCTGGTGAGGACCTGGCTTTGCATAAGTTTGGCGGCACCATCTCTTATTATCAACCTCTATTTTTCCATGCTTTCCCATCGGATAAAAAGCGAAGTAGAAGCATGAGCTATGGACTCTGTGGCAGGACTGACTCCAGTTCAGTTCGATCCATGTCCGTTTTGAAATGAAACCAAAGCGGGGGGGACAAGGAAGAACCACGCACCCTACTGCTTTCCTCGCAGCTGATAATTCCTTGAGCCTGGTTGGTGCATACCGATTCTCAACCCCTGTGTGAACACGCTGGCAAGCCAATCGTCTGCCCTTTGGGGGGTCAAAGTTGTCTCAAATTGGACCTTTCAAGCTTGGAGAATTGGGGCCTCCACAGTCACCCCTCTCTTAAGATGAGCATGCAACCGCTCAAGCTCTTCGATAAGGAAATTTCATTTACAATTCAGAGATTCTTTGTGGTTGTCTTTTTCGTTGTGTCACAGGAGGTTCCTATGTGGCAAGAAACAGTGGGGGGAAAGGAAGATTAACAAAATGGAACAGGAGAGGAAGGATATATATATATTTTTAAACTAGCTAGATCTGAAATGCGACAGAGTTAAGAACACCCACATAGGTGGTGGTGATGGAAGGAGAGAAATAGGATCACTGGAAACTACTTTTAAAAGTCATGTAGGGAAGCAAATTTGTGTGGTTAACTTATTGAAAGTGTATTCTTATTTCTCAGTCTGCTAGATAAAGATCTCAGTTAACCTCTTGGCTGAATTCTGTGGCAGGGGCGCAGTTTGGGGTTAGTGTCAGTTAGAACACCATGCTCTAACCAACTGGTGGTGCTGATAACACCAAGATTACAGGTTTGATCAATGTTTGGGACAGCAGCTTATTCCTGCGTTGCAGCGGGTCAAACTAGATGATCCTTAGGGTCCCTTTCCAAATCTACAATTCTATGATTCTATGTCCCATAACAAGCCAGTTTCCCCAAAAGCATTTCAAAGCACCAGCTCCATGTGAAGCACGTTGCAGTACTATCAAGCTCATCTGTTGCTAGAGACTACAACTCCCATCATCCCTGGCTCCGCTGGCTGGAGCTGATGGGAACCGGAATCCAACAATAGCCAGAGGGCTAGAGGTCTCCAACACTGTTTTAAAGCCCAAAGGGACTGTTTCTTAGTGCAATCTAAAGCATTCCTTAAAGCGCCACTGGATACAGCGGGGTTTACGCCATCTCAAGTGTGCTTGACAACGGCAAGATCCACCACAGCAGAGAAACTCACCTGAAATCTTTCAGCTCTTGCCGTGTGCTGGTTTCTTCCCTCTTGCTGCTCTCTGGGGCATCGGAGCTGCTTGCCTGCTGCACACTCCGGGTGACGGGGCCGCCAACCCTTTCTCTCGACTTCATGCTGAATCTGTCCGCCTTTTTCTTGTTTGCCACAGCTGACTTGCTAGCCAAGGCCACTTTGCTCCTCTGTATCCTGACATGCAACTTGCGGGATGCTTTGCTCGAGAGCCCGGGAGGGCTGCTCTTGGCCACCCCTTTCACTTTCTTGCCCTCTCCTGGAATCATCTTGGCCATTCTTATGGGGCTGGCGTTCCTTGCTGCCGACAAGCTGCTCGGCTTTTTGGATCTACCGGGCAGCACAAATTTGATGTTTTGTTTCAGTTTGAAGGATGCAGATGGCAGCGGCAGTGGCAGGGGCCCGGAGCTCCGGGCTCGCGTCTTGCCTAGGTGAGCCTGCGTGCTTTGCATTTTTATCTCGGCGTCTGCTGTCCGCCGCCGATTGCTAGCTTTATCACCACTGGAAGAGGATGCCCCGCTTTTCTTTTTAGAGTTCTTCTTAGAGGAAGGGGAAATAGGCTTTTTGGGACAGCTGTAGGAAGCATGCTTGTTCAGACTCCCAATGTAGGTGAATTCCCGGTTGCAATAAGGGCAGATGTGAGCGCTGGGCTCCGCTGTGCTGTTCCTCAACTCTGCCTTCTGCTGAGATTTCTTCTTTTGCAAAATGGCTTTCTGGACAAGCTGGTTTTTCTTCTTTAATGCACTGATTTTGAGCTTGTTAGAAGACATCCGGCCCACCTCGACGCTAAAGTTGAGCTTCTTAGGCTGGCCCACACGCCTGAACGCGTTGCTCGTGGGGCTGGGGAGGATGACACCATTCTTAGGGCGAACGGTCTGTTTTAACGGCACGGGGTTCTTCTTCGGTGTATACCGTTTTTTGTCGCTGGCAGAAGCGCAAGCCAAGATATGCTTGTGCAATTCAGGCATGTTGTCTACACTTTTCCCACACTTTGTGCAGCGAATGGCAGTGGTGAAGGTCTGTGGGATATTGTGGGTTGTGAAATTTGTGGCAGTGGTTCCAATCCCGTTAGGATTGCGGTGGTGATACTGGAATGGAGGGGGCTTAAAACTTGGGTAGTGCTGATTGAGGCCCATGCGGACATCTGGATCTTTTGACTTGACCCCAGAAGCCATTATTTTGATAGTTGTATAAAGCTCTTCCGAGGAGTCATTCAGCTCTTCCTCTTCTTCCTCCTTAGCAGGTTCTGAGGAGTCTTCAGGCAGGAGCTGCATGTGTTCGGTCTTAGCCTTACTGGGATCTGTGAAGTTCTGCGGCCGGAGAGTCCCGCTTTCAAACTCGTGGTGTGTGCACTCTTTGTCCGGGTGGAGGTCCCGCTGGTGCTGCTGCAAATTGCATAGAAAAGCAAATTCTTTCTTGCAGACGGAGCACACAAAGATGTTCTCAACGCCATGGAGCAAGAAGCGGTGTTCTGACAAATCTGTTTTCTCTCGGAAGAGTTGGACACAGAACTCACATTTGAAGGGCCATTCTTCAGCATGAACAGATGAATGTTTGGTGAGATCTTTAATGGAAAGAAAAGGGGACTCACAGACATTGCACACAAAGCTCTTATTAAATGTCTCCTGGATGGTATTAGCTTCGCTGGAACTGTGTGGGTCTTCCCTTGGCTTTTCACACTCACTCTCTACCTCTTCCTGCTTAAAAGAGATAATAGGGACTGAGTTTTCCAGGTTATCACCAGGGGAAAGGACAGAAGAGACTACCGAGAGTGGAGGTGGAGAAGGAGATGAGGATGACAATGGCGAAGAAGAGGAGGAAGAAAAGGACGAGGAGGAGGAAGAGAGGTTGGGAGGTCCAGGGGAAGGACAACTAAGAGGTCCTACTGAAGGAACAGGAGACGTTGAGACCGTAGGGGAAAGGATTGGAAGAGGGGACTGAGCAGTGGTATTTGATAAGGGAGAAGGACATGAACTTGGAGTGATGCTTGTGGGCTCCTCTGGGAGCGGAGAGGGAACAGTAGGCAGGAGAGGTGGTGGAGGAGTGGGAACCTTTAACATAGGCGGGCAAGGTGGAGGGGAAGGAGAGTTTGTTGGAGTCAGGAGAGGCGGCACCTGACTTGAAGATGCAGTAGATGATGGCAGTAAAGGTATCTCAGGAGAAGAGCACAGGGAACCTGACTCGACCTCTGGAACAGGGAGGCTAGCCCTGGACTCTGGCTCTGGATGCTCTTCTGTTTTGCAAGCACCCTGGCTTGGGTTCGTTTCAGCTGCAGGGTTTTCAGAAGATGAATCAGTCCCGTTATATTCATTCAGAAGCACTTTCTGCAGCATGGATGTGGTTGGCTTCTTCTTGACACCACTACATGCTGGTGGCGCCGAGTTACTCTCCTTGGCTTCAGTGTCACTGCATGCCTTTTTATGGACACTGAGATCCAACACTGATTCCCAGGGGGCCTGAGTCCTGTTCTTGCAGTTGGACCTTTGCTTCATGCTACTGGATAAGTCCAAAGGCTGCTGGTTGCACACATTGCCGAAAGGAGGACTTGGCGTCCAGTCCTTCGATACTTTATACTCTTCCAAGCAAAGAGGGCTCATTGCCTCTTTTTCTTCTCTCCCAGACAAACTCCATACAGGAGAATTGCTATGACTCTCTAGCTTGGCAATCTTTGAGCCCAGAGTCGCATCATTCCAAACAGGTTTCCCCTCACCTGCTTTGCCAAAGTCTCGTAGAGCTGGACTGTGTTGCGGTGAACTGGGAGGGGAACTGGTCCTTCGTTTGAACCTGCTGGAGGCGGCGGGCAGAAGAGGCGAAGATGTAGCTGTGAGTCCCAGTTTGGGGATTTCGGTTGAGGACGACGACGACGATGGGGGAGATGGCGCTACCGTACTCCCATCCTGTGTCTGGAGAAGCTGTTTCAGCTTTGATGATAAATAAATACTTTTCTCTTTGGGGAAAGGCAAGTTATCGGCTGCTGATATAGTAAGAGGAATAGTCAAAGAACACAATGATGTGATGGGTTCCGGATCCACTTCAGTTTTTATCTTAGGCAGAAGAGGAGGACTTGCGGTCCTCCTCTTTTTGGGTTCGGCGCTTCCACTGACTGGTGACTCTTTTGGTATGTCGTTTAGGTGCACTGATGTAGCCTTTACACTTGGGGGTATTTCCACAGTCACTGGACTCAGTAAACAGTTTACTCCATAGAGTTCTGTCGAGCTGGATTCCACCTCTATCACTTCACAATTGCTCGTGCTACTGTTGGACTGAATCTTACCATCAATGTAATAATTGAGATTTTCAGATATATTGCTGGAAACATCCATAATGTACACATCATCTGCCTCTCCCTCCTCTTCGAGGTCTGTGCTTGCTACGTACACATTTGAGGACTGCTGGGTTTTCTCTGCTGGAAACTGGGGCTCCTCGGGTTTTCTCCTGACACCTTTGGGGATGAGATGGCGCTCATGGACCCTTCGCTGGTGCCTTCGCATATTGGTATGGGTGCCAAAAACCTTCCTGCAATATTTGCACGGGTGCAGCTCTTTGGGTCCCTTGCTCTCTTCAAAGAGAACAGGATTTGGCATTTCGAGAGAAACTTTCTCAGTTTCCACAGCTACTAAGTCCTGCCTGCTGTTGGTTTCATCTTTAATATTATCTTCAGGAATTGTTTGGTTCTTAGCGTTGCCTTCCGACAGCGCTGGGAAGGGCTTCCTTTTCGGTCCGGCCTCATGGCGCCGTTCATGCCTCCGCCGGTTAATCTGGGTGCCGAAAGCTTTGCCGCAATAGCGGCATTTGAAAGCGTGACTGATTGCCGAGATATGGATATGCATATGGCGTTCGAGACCCTGCTTTGTGGTAAATTTCCTTTCACAATGTTGACATGGAAACATGAACGTACCGTGGATATTCCCATTAGATTCGTCTCTCGCTTTGGGGAATTTCGCCACAGCCTTTTTCTTGGGGGAGCTTTCTGGCGAGTCTTCAGATATGCTGCTCTGCTCTTCCACAGATTCCAGCTTGTCTTCACATATGGGCATGGCTTCCATGTCAGGACTTCCTTTAGGGAAGCTGACATCTTCCTCTTCCTCCTCAGGTTCATCCTCTTCGTCCTCGTCGTCCTCCTCTTCTTCCTCCCCCCCTGTATCCTCCTCAGGGTCCTCCCCATCCTCTTCTGGCTCCTCCTCTAAAACATTCGAGCCACACGTTACTGCTTCCGGTTTGTCTTCAGGCACCGGATGGGGCCCACTGACCGGACTGGGGATAACCAAGTTTGGAAGTGTGTCTTGATTTACCATCTCCTGGATCACAGCTGTCTGCTCCAGGGACAGCACTGCTGAAACAGAGGGAGTTTCATCCTCCTGTTTATGGCCTGTAAAAGATAAAAATTGGGGAGGAGGAATTAAAATGTGTAGAACCTTTCCAAATGCATTTTCAATTTATTTTCTCCTTTGGCTTTCAAGTCTGGCTTTAAAATAGGTTCCATCCTATAAAATGGGCAGGGATTTTTTTCCAGCCCAAGTGCAACGCTCACTTCTATTATCATCTATTACTATTATTTATTAAATTTCTATCATGTCCCCTTCTCCCAAAGGTGCCGAGTGTGGCAAACATCAAACTGTAAAACAACACTAATAAGAAAAAGAATATTTTTTCAAAAAATTATGAACCGAATGTGTTTTAAGACTTCCCCTGAGACAGACACGGAGGAGACAGACATACCTCAACAGGGAGGGCATTCCAACAATGGGGAACCACCAATGAGAAGGCCCTGCCATGGGCAGCAGCCAGAGGCAGAACAATCAAAAGGGCCTCCCCTGCTGATTGTAGGGCCAAAGATGATTGATACTGGGGAAGTTGCTCCTTTAGGTTCTTTTCGTTTAATGTCTTCTGAGGGGAGGGGCTTACCACCATCTCTTTCAAGGAAACAGGCATAACTGTCTCCTGTAGCAAGGCACTAATGACTCCCTGGATCAATCCAGCCAATCCGCTACTGCTAGATTTTATCAGCACCCCATAATCGCCTTTGACTGGACTTAACCACCCAGGGGTCCTTTACCTTTACTGATTCTAAATGGCCCCACTTGGCTAGAATCTTAGTGGCAATCACAAGAGGATTGCTATTAGAAGGAGGGGCTGAAATTAACTCTGGGCGCTTCCAGGCTTTTGGTATTTTCCAGTGGGATTCAATGCCAGCAAATTCAGGCTGCATCATTAAAGTTGCTTTGGAACTCTTGTGCAACGAACCCCCCTTCCCCTAAAGGTTGGACTTTTTGAGGAAAAATGACCTGGAAAGTGTGGAATAATACTTGGCTTTGATGCAACAGTCATCTAACCTCCCTACAAGCAAATTGGAATGAATGCTCAATAAACAGATAGTCTGGAAGGACCTTCTCTCATTTTTATGTGCACATACAGACACACTCTTACCTTCCTTAGGCTCCCTCATGTCGGCAGAAGTTGAATCCAAAACAGTTTTCTGCTTTTTATCGGCTGCGTTCTTTCCTTTGTTTTTAGCCTCCTGGGATTTTTTCTTCCCTTAAAGAAAAAAGAAAAAGAGGGTGGAGAAGAAAAGAAAAAAGACGTGACAATTTGTTTTCAGTGCTTTGACTTCTTTTAAAGGCAACATCTCCAAAAACAATTGAGAGGCAGTGTTTATCTCTCTCTTTTCACTGCAAATTTAACAAAGAAAAACAAAAGTATAGGAGAAGAAAAAAAGGGTGGGGAACCAAAAACCCCACAGCCCAAAACCAGCTAAAATTCACAACACAATAAATACATCCAGCTTTCCATATTGGAAAAATGACAAACCTTCCAGAGCTGAATGGTTACTCAAACTGACAGAATACGCGGAATGAGCCTCTCTTTCCAAAAAAATCAGAGACGAGCCCAGACAAGAGTTCATTTTAGAATGGAATAATTTCAAAATTTATTTGAAAAGTAGTTGTAATCTAAGTACAGTAGTTGCCTTTGAATGATTTCTGTAAATAATGTATATGAAAGAAAATGATATCGGAATAGAAAAGAGAATTTTTACAATATAGTAATGATAAATTAGAGTTGTTTATTATAAAAGAAATACGGAGAGGATGGGAAGTCATAAGTTTGTGTAGAAAACGCATAATTGAATTTGTATGCATTTTTTTGTGAACATAGACATTCTTATTGGACTGAATGAAATGAAGAAAATTATGTGTTGTATATATATGGAAAATGAACAATAAAGCATTTAAAATTTAAGATACAATAAATACATCCATCTTGATTATGTGTGCCATCCAAACAGCTATCCAAATGAAGTTGGTGTTTACAGAAAGTACATTCAAATATAGCAAAAGCATTAAGGTCTTCGGATCACTGCATGTTCCTCTCTTTTTAAACATTCTTTTAATTTCAATATTGGTTACTTTTAATTCTGAAACTAATATCAAGTACGTTATAAATATTGTATCCATGCATACAGAAATGAACAAGAAAGTAATTCTATCAGAATCACAAGAGGGAGTCTTAAAGACTAACACATCTATTATGGCATAAGCTTTTGTGCCATACATGTCAGCAGATGCTTGATCATGCACTTGATGAAGTGGCCTGCTGTCCACAAAATTTATTATGCTACATTCAGTTTGGGGGTTCTTCTTTTTTCGGGGCGGCGGGGGGGGGACGTGGTGCTGAAACTCATCTCAATAAAAGCATTGACTGTGCCAGCAGAAAATGGCTGCTAATGGGGTAAGAAAGAGGTGTTGTTACTCTGTACCAATGAGTACCATCACAAAAAGCTCTGTTTTTAATAGATTTGTTATTAAGGTGCCAAAAGATTAATTGCTCTTTTTGCTGCAGCAAGAGAAATTATTCCACTAGCACCACATTTAAGAATACTATCTTATTCCAATAACCCACTTCTTCTCAACACAAAAACCTTGCCAAATCTCTCTAGATTAAATCTTTCAGTCACAAATATAAAAGAAAGCCAGTGAGTTTGTATAATTTAACTACTTGTTATCTAGCCACCTTCTCTTAAGCAGATATACCTTCTTGGCTTAGACTTTTCTGCCAGTTTCCAAAATTTTGCCAACTCTTACCGGTATTTTACTCGGAGCTCTGAAGACCCACACATTCTTCACACCCAGTTACAACTAGAGTACAGTTAATGAGCTGCACACTGCTTTGCTACCACTTGGGATATCTTCCTCTATTATTATCACTTAACAAAATAACTAGGGCACAGCATGAGATCAAATTAAGGATCAATAGGTTAACTTAACAAATGTCCCCCCAAATCTTTGGTCTGTGGGCACCCCAATACTTGTTTAAAAAGTCAGCCATGATGGTCACACCTCCATCACCTAGCACTATTACTACTATAAATTTTGTTTAAGGTGATATGGTGCTAAGAACCCCATATAAATTATATGTTTAGGGTGACCAAATTGGTTTTCAAATTTCTGGAGATATTGCTTAACTAACACACACACAAAACAATAAAATACAGCGTAAAAGAAAAAACACACTAAAAGCTCTAGTATAAGTAGAGCAAAACAGCAGGCTACTCATGGATCCCGGCATGCACAGACGTTTGTAGTGTCTAACATGGGAAAAACAGGGGGAAATAACCATCACCCACCTTACAGAACTATCGTAAGGATTTACAATTTTGTGCGCAGGTGAAATGCAAAATATTGGGGGGTTTTGCTTACAATTTCAGCTCTTTCCTATTATAATCTTTTCACGTTCAACTGAAACAAGATCAGCAGCACACATAAGCCCGTTTAGAATTCTGACCTATCTTTTTTTTAAAAAAATAAAAATAAAATAAAATAATGACTGCATATTTTTCAAGACTAATTTAGGATGCAACACAGCTAATGGCATGAACTCGATGTAAATTTCACCAACACACACACACACACACACTCTTTCTGTTTACAAGGGACAGCCACTTATTTTTGGTAAATCATCTCCCCAGTTTTTGCTTTTATGGAATACTTTGTTGTGTGCGTGTGTGTGTGTTTGTGTGTGTGTATGTGTGTGTGTGTGTGTGTGTGTGTGTGTGTGTGTGTGTGTATATATATATATATATATATATATATATATATATATATATATATATATATATGCGCCCAGTGTCACATGCAGGTGAGCCTCTGCCCTCCTTCAGGGTCTGAAGGGGGCTATGTCCTAGATGCTGTGGTGAGTTTTGGAGGCATGTGGAAGCACAACCCCGGTGAAAAATTAGGAACTTAGCTCACCTTTTCCCCATGTCTGGAAAGAGCAGGGTTGGTGGATCACTGCACAATTTTATTTAGCTACCCATGACAAAGAAAAATCCAATTGGAGACTCAGCCACCAAAAGCAGGTTTGATAATCTCTCTCCCTTCTGCCTGTATACTTCTCATAGGTCAAATGTGGGCTAATACTGGGCATGCAAGTAACTCCACGTAATTGCTGCTCTGCTCCCTGTTTACTGATGGGAAGCCTGATTCTCTTCTCAGCGACTCTCACAAACCCATCTTGAACTTCCTCCGAGATGCTCTCTCATATGCTTATGTTGTTTTATAATACTGATCACTGAGCTGCTTCCTTTCCTTCATCACCATTCATTCTGCACTGCCTACTTTGCTGCTGGGTCTGCTTTCCCAAGTTTCTGTATTTGATTTGCCCGTAATAGCCTCACGAACAAATCACTGCAGTGAAATCTAATGTGAAGACCGGGAGCTGAGTTCATGTTATTGGACCCATCAACAATGCCCACTGGCCATGTTCGCTGAGGCTGATGGGAGCTGGAGTCCAACGACATCTGGTTCTCCACATCTCTTGGGCTAGACCTACCTCGCAGGACAGTTGTAAGGCTATAATCGGGTGGGAAGGGAAATGGCACATGCAACTTGGGAGTTCCTTTGAAGAGCAGTTGGATAAATAAATAGGCTTGGAAATGAAACAATACCAGAGATAAGTGGCTCACCTAAAAGTCTCCTAATGAGGCTTCTAGCTGCAAACACTCGCTCTGGAATCAGACCTGAATGACCTTAACACGGAATTACCCTGGAAGAGGCGATTCAGCGTGCAGCTGCTCCTGCTTACTAAAAACAGCCAGGATGACAACTTGAGAGCAAATGTAATTTTAGATCCACTGGATCAGAGTCCTAGGAGCAAACGGAAACGTCCAAAGCTTTTCAGTGTCCACTGCTTCAGCAACTTCCATCCCTTTTCAAACTGGTTTGCACAACCTTTTTCTGTGTTTCGCAGAGAAGTAACGTGAGACCCGCCAAATCTTTTTCTCCCAGCCAAAAATATCCCCTGATTTCTCTAGGATTCTGCCCCTTTGGACCCTGATAGCCTAAAATACTGCACCCAAAAGGTTCTTCAAAGTCTCTGATCTGAAAGCAACAATACTGTAAAAATGTTGAAACGCACAAGCCAGACTGATGGAATGTGCCGAAATGGCAAGTTTAGCTAGCAAAATTACGAGATCAAGACGAGAGAAAATTTAAGGAGGATGGAAATTGTTTGCAGATTGTTAAAAAAAATGTAAACATGTTAAAAGGCAAGTAGCTTTAGAATAAGAACAGCAGTAAAATTTATATCTGAAAACAGTGTGGAGAAAATAAGGCATAGAATAATTATAATATGCAGTGTTAATTGGAAAATTGAGGAAAGCACTGGGGGCGGGAGACTCCAAAGTTATTTGATTGTAATTTGGAAAGTGTTGTAATTTTTTTTGAAATATATAAATATTGTATTTTATTTTATTTTTTTAAGAAAAGAAATAAGCTGCACAAGTCAGAACATTCTGCACTCCGCTTTGGCAACTTACACTTAATGGAATTTGGATTATTTCTACTTCAACCTTTGGAGAGTCTAGAGGAAGGCCGCTGGAGTTTACAAACCACTGGAAAAGTATGACAGGGCCAAGAACGGTGGAAAATGGACCGTGAGCTATGCTGAGAGTCTCCTAACTGCAGGATCCCAGCAGCTGCATTTAGACATCTCCTAGTAATGAATAAAATCACAGCATGCAGAAGAGCTGCTTCATCAGATGAGCTCAGGTTCCTAGGATTATGAGGAAGAAAACCTCTCTCTCCAAACCATGCAATCTTTTCTACATGTTTATCAGCCTCCTCTTAGGCAAAAACTATGTCATCTTTATTCTCCCAGACCTTTTAGTTCATACTAGTTATATCATTTTGGTTCTTTGTAAAATTCTTGCACTCCCCCAGCCCCACTTGTTGGGTTTAACACTAGTTTTGTATTGATTTTAATGCAGCTTGCGTTTATGTTGGCCTAGCTTGGTTTTTGTGTGTGTGCTGGTTTATGTAGTTGGGTTACTGAGTTTACACTACTTACTGTATTTTCTATTGGTAATGAGTCTGTAAACCACCCAGAGGAATTCATCGGCGGGTGCTATGGATACTGATAAAGGACTATCTCATCCTCGGCAATTTTACCTGTCCTCCCCCCACCCCCAGATTTTCAATAGAGGCCCTACTTTATGTCCTACCCGTTATAGCTTCAGCTGAGTAAAAGAAGAAGAAAAAGACAGTCTTCTCAACCAGGTGATCTCCCTTTATATTGGAAGTTTGTCTGCCCCCCCTCTGCTGGCATTCAGAACACCAGGTAAAAACTGCTATTCCAGCATGTTTTAGGAGCAGATAGTATTCATATCTATGTGGCGGCCATTTTTACTTGCTGTGCAGCATTTATTTTAATTACTTATTGGCATTCCATTTTTAACTCTTGACTATCAGCAAACTTCCAAGTGCCGTTTTCATTTATTACTACTACTTTTATATCCCACTTTTCCTCCAAGGAGTTCGAGGTGGCAGGCATGGTTCTCCCCCTCCCAATTTTATCCTTGCAACTGTCCTGCAACGTAGATTAGGCAGAAAGTGTGACTGGCCCAAGCTCGCCCAGTGAGCTTCAGGGCTGAGTGAGGATTTATTTGTACCTTGGTCTATCAAGTTTCGTTCAGACATTCTAACAACTGCACCAAATTGTCTCTCACACGTCACAGGTGAGGACAGAAAAGGTGGGGAATAAAGCTATTTAAATAAATGACACAACAGGCAGACAAATCAACATCCTTAGTTTGGCAATCCTGACACCCGATAGGAAAGTTGGGGGGGAGGAGAACCCCCTTTGCGTATTTACCAGATGAGCTAGAATGAGGCATTATTTTTTCAGCTTAACACGGAGAGTCACAAGCAACTTATGTCAAAACAAGTCACTCAGGTTTTTCAGTTTCCCTCGCTCTTTGAAGAGGGAACTCATGGCTAATGGAACTTTGGGTCCTCGGCATTCTACACCAGTTACTACGACATGGTTGAAAACTTCTGTGTTGTAGCTGCAGAAGGCAATGCTGTTGCCTCCCGTGCACGGAATAGCAATTCCCACCTGCCCGATGTTTTGTGGCTGCTACGCCCCAAAGCCTGTTAGGCGCCTGATAGAAGCACACGAATGAGTGCACTTACCATCAGGTTTACCGAAGGGTCCTACATGCCCGCGCTACCGCCGGCTGGATCCTCCAGTTGGTCTAAACAAGAAAGATATAGGAATGAAACCACAGGGGAAGTGGAATGAGAACAGTGAAAGAAAGGGGAAAAATGAAAACAGAAAAAAGGAGAACCAAACAGGTTTATGCTCTGTCAAAACAGAGAAGAACAAGACCACATGAAAGGAACAGAAAATAGCCAAGAGGTTGAAAGGATGAGACAAAAGGAAAGGTGGAGGGTATTCTCTAGAGCTGCGCAGATCTGTTTTGGGGCCCATGCTTCAGAGTAGCCCCTAAAAAAAAACCTAAACAGCAAAAGCGGGGGGGGGGAAGACGGAGATGCAGGCAGGCTCTTGTACTCCCTATCCCACCTTGCTGCCCCCTCTTTTAACAGCCCCCGATCCCTCTGGGTGGACCTAAGCCAAGCCATGGGCTGCCTCGACCCAATCCGGTCGAATCCCAGGTCATCCCAAAGCGGTCTGTGATCTGGGATTTGGCTGGACCTCGTGCACAGCCCTTGCTCTTTCTCTCTTTTTAAATATAGCCTGTGGATATAAAGATGGGGAAATGGTGTAGCATTCCATGTAGAACAGGCTTCCTCAACCTCGGCCCTCCAGATGTTTTGAGACTACAATTCCCATCATCCCTGACCACTGGTCCTGCTAGCTAGGGATCATGGGAGTTGTAGCCCAAAAACGTCTGGAGGAAGCCTGATGTACAGCTTACCAGGTTCAATCTCCAAGTAAGGCAGGGAGGGGGTGGGGAGGAACCCTGCCTGAAAGAGAGTTTGGAGAGTTGCCACCATACAGTGTCAACAAGGCTAAGTTAGATGGACCAGTGTTGTGACCAAGTATAAGGCGACATCCTGTGTTGTCTGGAGTTGGTGCAGCCCACTGGACCTGGGGTGCAAGAGAAACTTAGCCAGGTCTCTCTGGGTGGAATCTGGAGAAAGGCATACCCCCATGGTTTCAACTGCCTCCTCTGCAAAATGGGATTAATAGTGGTCTACTTCTGCTGAAAGACCTAATGATATAGAAACAGCAGTTTGCACACAATGAGTGGTCTCTAATACTATCCCACCCCCAGTTATTCTCTGTGTCAAATAATAGATGGGTGGCAAAGAGCATATTCAATGGCATTTAAGACTATTCTTCTTCATCTTCCTTTCAATGGCATTTAACTTAACTTTACCCTCATTGATTTGTTTGTTTTACTGATTGCTGTTTATCCATTTGTTTTATCGACTGTGTGTGCTACTTGTTGCCATTTTTTTTAAAAAAAATAGTGCAAGTTTTATCTTGCTTTAGTTTGTGGGCCGTTTATGCAAGAAACTTTTGGAGTTCACCTTATTTTTTAAAAAGTGGGAAAGCAGCAGACGAGTAAAAGTAAGTGAAGAGGTGGAACATACTTCATTTGGTCCTACTTGCAGCATCCTACAACCACGATGCCTGCATGTGACTGGGATGTAAGCAGCTGACACAACTCAGCCAGAGCAGGGATGTCAGAATGAGGTTACAGTCAAATGCACCGCTGTGGACTTTTGGAAGTGGCAGTCTGGGTTTTGATGCACAGTCTGAAACCTTGTTCACAATAACTACTCAGAAGGTGGCAAAACCGCTCCCGGACCCTTAGACCAGGCATCCCCAAACTGCGGCCCTCCAGATGTTTTGGCCTACAACTCCCATGATCCCTAGCTAACAGGACCAGTGGTCGGGGAAGATGGGAATTGTAGTCCAAAACATCTGGAGGGCCAAAGTTTGGGGATGCCTGCCTTAGACAATAGACTGCAAGTGGGAACTGCATGAAATATTTAAAAATGCTCTTACAAGAGGGGAAACAAGATGTCAAGGAGAAGGGGCTCTTTCCCAGCCTTTTTCCAGAAGTTGTTTTCTACGGCTGCCTTCAGATGCAACAGGTTAAGCAGAGGAGCAAAAGCACTCAAGCTGAGCACTCCCTGCATTTCCCACAACCTCCCTGTGTGTACTTTCACCGCAGTTTAAGAGGCTTTGTTTCAGGTTACACGGCATTCAGAGGCCAGGCTGGCTTTTGAGAAGCAGGAACCTGCTCAGTTGCTGCATGAGAGCTGTGACACATCCTCCAACAGGCTGCCTGTTCAGTTCTGTCCCTGCTGGCATTTCTAGAAGCAGGATAGGACAGTTTTGTTTAGGCATGCTTCAGGTTCTTATGTTTCACTGCAAGGAGGAGGGCAGGGGGAGCGCTGGGTTGCTTTTAAATGATAGTTTTGCTTTGTTCTTATTTGGCTGCAAGCTGCTTTGAACCCCACTCCATTTGCAAATTCAGCAAAGTAAACAAAGAAGTATTACAGCAGTGGGAAGACAAGGCACAGGGGCATCTACAAGAAACCACTGCATTTGGGTTGGGAGCGCTATGACACCCATAGCGTAAGCTATATTAGTCCATCCCTGACTCAGGGACATAACTAATGCAAGGCCACCTGGACCACCATATTAATTTGTGGACACTGCAAATGGAAAAAAGATGCCGACAAATGATGGAAGCATCAGAAGATTTAAAAAAAGGGATGACTGAAACTAATCCTTTTTGTTTTGTTTTTTAACGGACATTAAAATAAAAGAGATGTTATTGCTAGTTTTCCCAAAATGGGAAAAAAATCAAGTTGCTACCGTACACTATAACTCCTATTCTCGGAGTTGAATTATTGCCACACATTTTGATGGCCAATCAGATTGGGGTATTTGGTGGGAAAGTATTACAGCGAGATGAATGATTCGGGTGGGGTGGGGTGGGGGAGAATAGGAAGAAAAAAACGAGGACTCACAGGTTGAAAAGGTAAAAATGGATTATGTGGGGAAACCTCTTCTGAAACATTCAACCATACTGCTACAGTCAATTCACGCTTCGGCAAATCTTGTACAGCCAAAATGCAAAGGTGGTAACGAGAGCATTCCTAGTGTGTTTGCCTGGATTATTCAATGATCAACACCATTGGGGCTGCAGAATACAGAATATCCTCAGGCATCTGGTGCAGTCTAGGGCCCTATTGGGCACACTGGTCCCACAATATGCTGCCGAGGGCACCTGAACAGCAAGCACAACCTCGGGCTCTTTTTGATTCTCACGTGCCTTAGAGTCCTTCTTCATCCGCATCTATTGAAATAGAGAATGTTTCGAAATACACAAACACACATGTTCCTTCGTAAAGGAACCAAGGTGGCAGAAGCGGAGAAGCTGGTTTTAAGTCATGCAAGTCTAGTGGTGTTTGTAAAGTTCATGTGGTTCTTTTTTAAAAAAAAGGTTTCTCAATATTATTAATATTAATATTTTGCGTGATTGTTTTCAATTTGTGGTTTACTGCAACACAAGGGCAGGGTATACATCTAATATAGCAATATTTAGCAGTTCTCCCTTTCCCCCCCGTGAAAACTTGGAAATTGGCAGTGGTCTTGGCAGTTGCTTTAGCACACACATTGACTCAAATCTTAATAATAAACTTTCTTGACTAGCCACACTTTAATGATCTTGCATTTTACTGAATATCTTGCACACCACCTCAATATTTTACATGACTTGGAAGTACATGCATACTTTTATAAATAAAAATAAAAGTAAACTCATTTCATAGTGCTAAAAATTTATTATGCATTCAACTAAATGTATGACACTAGTAGATCATATTAGGTTACAGAATCCTCCAAAACCAGTTAACTTTCAGGAACAAATTCAGTTCTGGAAGATACTGAATTCAATATAGGCTGCCGATCCATGGCGGAGCAGCTGTTCTGCATGTAAGAGGACTCAAGATTCAATCCTGCCAACATCTCCAGCTATGACTAGGAAACAGCAGTTGTCTGAAACCCTGGAGAGTTGCAGTAGAATCTACTGAGTATAAAATATTGCGCTAGACCGACCCATACCCTGCCTTGGAATAAGACTGTCTCATTTGTTCCTAGCTAGAGAGCAATTTTAGACAGATTGCATGCACTGCTGGGACTAGACCCTTCCCTGCATCACAAACTACTTTTAAATCTCCTTTAAGCTGGGGAGAGAAAAAAAACACATTTTTAAAAAAATGCAGACTTGAAACAAGTCCACAACCCACTTTGGCACAGGAAACTAACCAGCTTTTCAGATCCTGGTCACACTTTGTAAACTGAACTGTAGAAGCTGGTATGAATAGCCATAGAAGTTTTCAAGGCCCCAGAGGGAAGTTTATGGAACTATTCCAGGAGGATTACATAAGCCCTTCAACATCTTTCGAGCCCAGCTACAGTATATTCAGAGCCTGACACATTTACCTCAGCACCTGTTAGTATGCCTATTAGCAAAAAAGCAGAATAATTGTCATTTTCCAGGCTCTCCTCGAAGTCATGCCCCCCTCCTCACAAACCCCAGAATACAATGGAGCAGTTGTTCCAGCTGGGAAGAGCGGTATGCTTGGATAGCTTGTTATCAAACTACCCCCAGACTTGTAGATCCCTTCGTTAAGAGTCTGTCTTGACCCATGAAAATACCCCGTGCAGAACCATGGCAAGCTGTTCTGGGAAAATCTAAGCAGAAATTAGGAGATTTATGTTAGTATTCTGGTGGAAATGCCTCAAAAGAAATTGCATGTTCTTTATCATTCAAGTTATGGTCCCGATATTGATCTCCCCACACCACAACAGGCCAGAAGAGAGGTAAGACAAACATAAGACTAAGAGCATACAAAGAATGCTGCTGGATCATGCCAAAGGCCTATCTGCCCCAGCTTCCTGTTCTCATAGTGGCCAACCAGATAGATGCCCATGGGAAACCCACAAGCAGGAGCTCATACAACAGCCTCTCCCCATCTGTGCTGCGTGGGAACTGGTGCTCAGAGGCAGTGTGCTGCCTTCTTGTCTTACTGTGTCTGGGCTACAGAAAAACCAAAGGCCCATCTAGTCCACCATCCTGTTTGCCGCATCAGCCAACCAGATGCTTCCTGGATTCCCAGCAGCCGAGCCCAAAGGCAAAAGCCCTCCCACTTGTGATTCAATGGTACACTGCCCAGGAATGTGGATGATCTACAACAGCCATCATGAACCAAAAGCTTCTTGATAGCCCTCTTCACATCCCTGAACTGGTCTAATCCCATTGTAAAGCTAGCTTAACTAGAGACTGCCATCGCAAACCAATCCTGCATATCCACTGTGTGTTGTGTGAAGTGGTGAAATGGTAAAAACCTACTTCATTTCTGAAAACTTTTCTTTTTAACCTCCAGCTAGGCATGCCTGCTCTATGTAAACTTGGGAAAGTGTGTATGGACAAAGGTGTCTAACATTAACACACAAGGTCATTGCACACAATTGCAGAGGGTCTTCTCAGTAGTGGCGCCCGCCCTGTGGAATGCACTCCCATCAGATGTCAAGGAAATAAACAACTATCTGACTTTTAGAAGACATCTGAAGGCAGCCCTGTTTAGGGAAGTTTTTAACTTTTGATGTTTTATTGTGTTTTTAACTGTTGATGTTTTATTGTGTTTTTTATATTCAGTGGCTAGGGAATCATCGCCATTATATAATAAACAGAGATGCTCACTGTAAGTAAAAACAAGCACCTGCTGCTGTGCGTGTATTGACTGTCTGAGATAACACTTGCACCATGCTTCACACATGGGGCTACTACTTGGGATTTTTATGCACATGTATTATTATTATTATTTGTGGTAATGGGCAGAAGTTTATTGCTATGTATATATTCAAGGGCATGAAAATTTTCATCAGAAGGTGCCCCTGTGCTCTGTATTACCTTCAGTGTGAGGCAGTATGCCTCTCAATACTAAGAATATAAGACAGGCCTGCTGGATCAGGCCAATCCAAGCTGGCATCCTATTCTCACAGTGGCCAACCAGAGGCCTATGGGAAGCCTGCAAGCACAAGTCAAGCACAAGGGCAACCCTCCCACTCCTGGCGTTTCAATAACTGGTATTCAGAAGCGTTACTTCCTCCAACTGGGAAGGCAGAGCACAGCCATCATGGCTAGTAGCCACTGGTATCTCCTCCATTAATTCATCCAATCCTCTTTTAAATCCATCCCAGTTGGTGGCCATCACTGCCTACCTGTAGAAGTAGAATGACAACTAGGCAATATTTTATTTATTTAACTAAATTTGTAGTTGTAAGTAGAACTTTTAATGTTTACAAAAGATTATATATCATTATTCAAGTTAAAAACAAGTTTAAAAAATAATAAATGAATAACATCAAGTTACAAATATACATTATAAAATACATGGTAGATTAAAATACATGTCAACTTTATCTGTCTCGTTAGGCTATGGCTATTTTCTCCCTCCTCTGTTGGAGGTGCTATGCCTCTAAATACCAGTTGCTGGGAATCACAAATGGATTTAAAGGCTGCATTTAGGACCTACTTACAGGCTTCCCCATAGCCAACTGGTTAGAAAGTGTGAGAACAGGATGCCTGATCCAGCAGGGCTCTTCTCATGGGGCTTTAATTTTATTGCATATCCTGCTCTTCCTCCCAAAAGGGCCCAGGTATGCTTAAGTGTCGACCTTGAATTTAAAAAGAGAAACAGCTTGCAAATTTGGGAAAGGACCATTCCTCTTGCTTTGCATGCTGAAGTTCCCAGGTTACATGCCCTGCTTGATACCCTGGAGAGCTGCTGCCAGCCAGCGTAGACAATCCCAATCTTGCTTTGCTTTTAGGAGAAGAACCATAGCTGTGTGGTAGAGCATCTACTTTCCACTCAGAAGGTCCCAGGTCAAATCCCTGGCATCTCTAGACAGGGCTGGGAAAGAAATCTCAAAGAGCTGCTGTGTGAAATCCCAAAGAGCCGCTGCAAGTCGGTGTAGATAATGCTGAACCAGATAGACCAATGGTCTGACTCTGCACAAGGCAGCTTCCCATCTTCCTGATAGCTGCATCAGCAACAGAAATTATACACAGGACACAGAGCAGCTTCTGAGGGAGTTGCTTCTAATTTAGTTACTGTGGGAAACAACAGGGGAGCAAACTGCAGATGTATTTTCCAAGGTTAAGTGGATTCACTCAGATATGGTCATTCCTTTGCTCCCAACTCCAGTTGAATTCCAGTTGGCTTCAAAACAGCAACCAAACTGATTCTGCACATGCAGCCATTCCTGGTTTTCAAAAGCATTCTTAAAAAAAAAAACACACAACAACAACACAAAAGACAAAACACAGCACAGTTTTGTAAAGACAAAATCAAAGTAGAGAGGGAAGTCACCTGACTCTTCCCCAGTATGTATTGTCCTATAAGCCCAATAGTGGTTGATTTGTCTGCAAGGGTTGGGGTGGCAAAAGGGACCCCCCCCCCATAATGAATAATGATTCCCCAGATGGAGCCCCCAACACACACTTCTAAGAAAGTTTGCAGTGTTCGAGACCTTTTAATTTAGAGAAAATGAGAGTAAGAGGTGACATAACAGATGATTATAAAATTATGCATAGCATAACAAAGTGGATAGCAAAACGTTTTGCTCCTGCTCTCATAACCCATGGACATCCATTGACGCGGAAGCTGATCTGGGGCAGAAAAGAAGCAATTCTTCATGCATAGCAAACTATGGAACTTGTGATGGCTATCAACTTAAAGGTAAAGGTAAAGGGACCCCTGACCATTAGGTCCAGTCGTGACCGACTCTGGGGTTGCGCGCTCATCTCGCATTATTGGCCGAGGGAGCCGGCGTATAGCTTCCAGGTCATGTGGCCAGCATGACAAAGCCGCTTCTGGCAAACCAGAGCAGCACATGGAAACGCCGTTTACCTTCCCGCTGTAGCGGTTCCTATTTATCTACTTGCATTTTGAGGTGCTTTCGAACTGCTAGGTTGGCAGGAGCTGGGACCAAGCAACGGGAGCTCACCCCGTCACAGGGATTCGAACCGCCGACCTTCTGATCAGCAAGCCCTAGGCTCAGTGGTTTAACCACAGCGCCACCTGGGTCCCTGGCTATCAACTTAGATGGCTTCAAAAGATTAGACTACTTCATGGACAGGAAGGCTATTGATGGCTGCTAGTCATGATGGCTATGCTCTGCCTCCATAGTTGGAGGCTGTAAGTACATCTAGTTATTTCAATGGGTCTACTCTGAGTAGGACTAGTACTGGAAGCATACGCTGTAACATTGCGGTGGCAGTGGACTCAGTGGGGACTGTTTTGAACTTTTGATCCCAAGCATAGCAGTCCTCAAGTTTTTGACATTCAAGCTGGCTGAATCAACTCAGCTGGGACCAACTGCCATTTGGCACCTCCTTTCCCCAAAAATGACCCCTTCCACTGGGTTGCATGGGCAGAGGGCAAAGTGCAAAGAGCAAGGCCCTCCTTTATCAGCTGAGAAAACCTGACCATTTGGCACTTCCCATCTCCTGGAACAGTCTTATGAAGTAAGCTTCAGAGGATGAGGCTATCAATGGCTACTAGCCCCGATGACTATATTCTACCTTCCCTGCTGGAGGTGTTATGCTTCTCAATACCGGCTGTTGTGGCTATCAAGTGTAGAGAGGGCTGTTGCTCTCAAGTCCTGCTCGTGGGTTTCCCATTCAGGCACCTGATTGGCCACTGGGAAAACAGGATGCCTGGACGAGAGGGACCTTTTGCCTGATCCAAGCAGGGCTTTTCTTATGTTGTTTCCTTTGGATTAGCCCAAGCAACTTCACAACTAATGAGGCTGGTGCCATTCCCAGCATGGGATTTGCTCACCTGACCAATGGGATTGTTTCAAAGTTAGTAAACGTTAGATGACATCCTCAGTTTTTGGTCTTAGACTGAGGATATTGTAGACTCCAACTCCTATCAGACCTGGACAACATGGCTAATGACAAGGGACGACTGGAGCTGGAGTCCAGAACATCTGGAGGGCACCACATTGACTGTCTCTGTCCTTGATCCTTCTATGATTCAATGGCCAAGTGGGCTGGCTTCACCCTGTCCTTCCCCCCAAACTAGTGTGAAGTAAATAAAGGCACCAAGTCACTCTGTAACATTATCGCTCCTGGAATGTGGCTCCACTACTAATACTACTACAGTCATACCTCTGGTTATGTTCACTGCGGGTTGCGCACATCACGGGTTATGAACGTGCCGAACCCGGAAGTGCTGAAACAGGTTACTTCCGGGTTCGGCGATTCGCAGATGCGCCTAATGATGTCACGCGCATGTGCCGAATCGCATGGTGAGCATGCACAGATTTGGCGCTTCAGGTTGCGTACTGCTCTGGTTGCGTACGGGGCTCCGGAACGGCTCCTGTTCGCATCCAGAGGTACCACTGTAATACTAATTACTACTAATATAAAAAGCAGCAGCAGCAGCTTTCTTGTTAGGACTGGATACACAAATAATAATAATAATAATAATAATAATAATAATAATAATAAAGCCTAGAAGCACATTTTCTGGAGTAAAAAAAAATAAACATTATGTTAGTCCTGCTCAGAATCATACCCCCTTAAGCTAATGGACATGATTATCTTAGGTTCATTAATTTCAATAGGTCTACTCTAAGTAAAACTTAATACAACCCCCATTACTCTGAACAGTATATTAAGAAATATTCTGTTTCTTCCATCGTTGTCAGAAATGTGCAGAAGTTATAACTCAAAGTCACCTACTTCTTATCACTGAAGTTTGGCAGTACAATAGGAAAACCTATGTTTTAGCCACTATCTAAAACCACATTTAATTTGTTTAAAAACAACAACGTATTTTTCATTCACAATGAGGCTGAAATATATTATTTGCTTACAATCCCCCCCAAAAATGAGTTTCTTCCTTCTCACCTTTCTTGTTATTGTTTATATCATAATAACTTGTTTCATTCATTACAAATTGAAACATGTCCTTAATATGTACACATGGAGAATTTGTTTTTCGTTTCCCTCTCTGAATATAGAGAAATTTAAATAAGAATAAGATAATTTAAAATTAAAAAATACAAACTACAGGCCTAGTTTTCTTTAGTGCAGTGCTGCAAACAGTAAAGCCATAATGAAGGAATAAATGCAAATGCTGTGTCTTGATGAGTCATCACCCAAATTTCAACACCACTCTGAAATAAAACCCTAAATGCAACCTGTCTGAATTCAATACTTGGAATCCTCCATGCACCACAATGTCATTTGCTACCTAAACTCATGACAGTTAACACTATCAGGAGGCAATATAAAATGTTTGCAGACTTAAAAATAAAAATAAAAAATGCAGTGCTTTTTAAATCTTTTAAAATCATTTGCGGAATCCATCTGCTGGTACAAAGTGCAATAATCAACAAAGGCAACTAAAAATACTTCCACGGTGTTAAAAAAACAGAACCATATCATTCTCCCAACACGTCTGATAAAGCAAAAACATGAAAACCTTAAAAACTCAACTTGCCGGCAGGTTATTTTTCTCCTTCAAGTTTTAACCAAGTTCTGGTTTGAAAAGGACCGACACAGCGGAGAAAGAACTGTCAAATCCCCCCCCCCCAGGAAAAGGAAATTTATGTGACCGTCTACTCTTTGATCGAATGAAAGGGGGGTAGAGGGCAGAGGAAAATATATATGTGTGTGTACAACTTTAACTGGAAGTCTGGAAGCTGTTTAAATTGAGGAGGCAAGCACCAGAGCTGGGGGGGGGGGGAGGTCAAACAGATATACTTGCTGGTATGACACTCCCTTCAGTGAGAAAGTATTAGGAGTGTTTCTTAATCCTACAAGCAGGAACTGGGGGAGGGGGGGTAAGGAAGGAAGAGAAGAAAAAAAGTTTGCCTTTTTTCATGCCACTCCATGCCACACACCCCACCTTGGATTTTTCCTTCATGGAGAGAACGGGAGAGATGGGAGAGAGAGGGAGGCGAAACTTCTTACCTTTCTTGGTTTTCGGAGAGTTCCTCTTGCTGCGATTGCTGGCTCTCTCCTCTTCGATAGCAGCTGCTATCTCTGGGTTGTCTTCCCCATTGTACCACACCAGGAGCTCCTCGCCTGGCTCAATTGGCTGGAGGAATAAGAAGAGACAAGCAGGACACCAATCAAGAGGAAGGTTGTTAATATAAAAAAAAGAAGGGGGGGGGAGAGAGACGGAGAGAGAAGCAGGCTCAGGGCCAGAGGGCGTGGAGCTTTGCTGTGCGGATCACAAACAGCTGTACTCTGCACTAAGAACAGATTTCCTAACTGCCTGCCTGGCCAAACAGGAAGGACTCTTTAACCCTTGGTGGCTTGTGCAAGCGCAGCGTCACAAGGGAAGGAACAGAAGAGAGGAGAGAGAGAAAGAAAGACAGAAAGAGCCGGTTGCACCACACCCCTCTGCTGGAAGGAGGACTGCACTTGTCCAGTGCATTAGCATGACTTGCAGATTGCATCGAAACTCCAGCTTGCTTTGCTGTGAAATCTGGCACAAGAGCTTTAACCAAATGGCAGAGAAGCAAGCAAGGTTTCCACAACAACAAAAAAGCACAAGAAAACCCACACCTCTCCAAATGGCATTGGCTCATTTCAACAGGTTCTTCTCAAAAGGCGAGGAGGAAAAATGAACAATGCATTTGAAAGGAAACAGAATCTCTCACATTTTATTTTAAACATCTCTAGGATGTGCACATCTGACCTCCTGTATTTTCTGCTGTTACAAGCAAGCGGCTCAAATGTAATGATCTACACACATAAAAGGGATTTAAAACACAAACAATGACGATTCTAAAAACTTCATCTATTGGGGAAAGGACGTTCCTCCAATGGGACACCACCACTAAAATGTCCCTCCCTCCAGTTCATCCATCCCTCTGACATGGATTTTAAATTTCAGGTGGATTCATAAACGAGCCCCAACAATTATTGATGACCTTGGCATCTCTTTACACATCAATTCCCCCTCCCCCATCCTCTTAAGACTTCATTCATGTATTAGAGATATTTATTTCCGTTCTACAACAGCAGCCTCCCTGCCACAGCAGTATAAGAAGATCAAAATATGCAGTGCAGGAAAAAAGCTCAGCAGATAAAAGTACCCAATTAAACACAGGGTCAGTTCAGTAAAATTGATCAACCCAGCAGGCCAAACGTCAAAGAACGCAAAGGAGACTCTCTCTCTCTCTCTCTCTCTCTCTCTCTCTCTCTCTCTCTCTCTCTCTCATACTACTGGCAGGGCAGAAAAAAGACCCCCACCCTCACCCCCAGATCGCAAAGACCAGATTTTACAGAGGGCTATAAAAGCTATTTTGCAAGTCCTTTATTTGGCTTCTTCCCCTGCTTGGATTAGCCTCACAACAACTATTTGTGGTAAATTAGGCTGAGAGATAGTAACAGGTCCAAGGTTACCCAGCAAGTGGGGCTTTGAAGCCCAAGATCATCCCCCAATTGGAGGTAGCTGTCAGAACATTTGTGTATCTATCTTACCAGACCTAAATTAGCCTTTAACAACTTGGTGCCCTCCAGAACTCTGAGACTACAGTTCCCTGCACTAAAGTAAATGAAGACTGCCGTATCAGTTTTACTGCCCACCTGGTCTGTCTTAGCTTTTGAGACTTGTTAACTGACTGTACTGATAATATCCATATACACTGATAATAACATGCATTTTTTTAAATACCTGCCAGCCTTTTAATAAACATTCAGGTGGGGATATAAAAGTAGACTGCAGAATCAAAGAATGCAAGAGACCACAAAAGATCACTCAGCCCACCTCTGAGTGTAGAAAACCTCTTACTAAAGCGCCTCTTAACATATAAGTGAACACATGTTGTAATTTCCCTCCTATAGATGCACAAACCTTTTCCAGCCAGTCATGATGTGATGTGATACCCAAGTACGTTTACCTCTGATTCCTTACCCTGTATGGAAATTGTATATATTGGGTTGTATTGGATGCTAGTACTACTCAGTGTAGATTCACTGATATGAATGGTAGTGGCCACTGATTTCAATGCATCTACTCTGAGGAAAACCTAGTTGACACAACCCATCACATATAAAAGCTGAAAGCTCTGTGACTTTTTAAATATAAAATAAATTTCAGCACTGAACTTTGATTTCTGGAGCCCCCACTCCGAAACCCGGTGCAGGTGATTATGCAACAAGGAATACATACTTTAACAAACATAGTAAGAGTCTTGCTGGTTCAGGCTGCCCATTTACTCCAGCTTCCTGTTCTCAGTGACCAACAAAATGCCCATCCGAAAACCGCAAGCAGGACAAGAATGAAACGATACTCTCCCCACTAGTTTTAGCTTATGTAAGAGAACTGCAGGACAGAAAACACTCTGACCTGATAAGAGAATCAACTGTTTTACATTCACTATCATACAGTCCTTTATTGAAAGTTGACAACCTTGCCCAATGTCACCTGAGTAAGTTCATGACCAGGCACGTACACAAACGTTCTGGGTCATGCTGACATATTCTGATGCTCCCCATCCACCATAGGCACTGTAATAGAAGTCAAGGCTGCTTTTAACCGATAGCATGAATAGCTAGTCCAGAGGAGCTTCTCATATGAATTTGCACACAATTGTTCTGATGCGATTGTTTTTTCCACTACTGTATGCCTTGTCTCTATGTCGTTTTGCAACAATGTAGCTGTAAAAAGGTAGCTAAAATACTTTAAACAGTGCAATCCTAAGCATGTCTACAAAGACGTAAATCACATTGTGTTCAATGAGTCTTAATCCTGGGAACGTACGCATAGCATTTCAGCCTAAGTGCAAGATGAATCACTGGGCTCAAGGCAGCATCCACGAGAGAGTTTTCAAAACACTCAAATGTAAAGTTGCTGAACTTCTGGAAAAATATGCAACTTGTCCCTTAGATCAATATCCATACCTATGGACTGGAATGTAGCCAATCTAACACCAGTTTTGTAAAAGCGATCCAGGAATTCAAGGATATGCAGGGAGAAAAAGAGGGAGAAGGATACCAGCTGCTGGAAATCACAGGAGGGGAGAAAACTCTTGTGCTTGTGTCCTGCTTGTGGTTTCCCACAGGCATCTGGGCCACTATGACAGTGTTTCTCAACCTTTTTTGGGCCAAGGCACACTTGTTCCATGAAAAAAATCACGAGGCACACCACCATTAAAAAAGTTTAAAAATTTAACTCTGTGCCGCCCTATATTGACTATATAATTATGACTGTAAGAAACACTTGCCAATTGCTGTGTTGGTTGCAATCTCCTGTAATAAGGCTTCACAAGCCGCTGATTTCTCTGCCAGCACAATCCTTTGCTCAGCAAGTTTCAGGTTGAGCTCATCCAGCCAGCTTCTTTAAGTTTGTCTAAAACCACCCTCCCGTGGTGGTGGCTGTTGAGAGCTGCGCTCGCCCCGCGTCGTGACCCGGCCGGCTTCCTTTCCGGTGGGTTAGTGTTGAGCATTGGCGGCCGCCAGGCACGTGACAATGCAAATCGCCCTTCTCGTCGCCGCACGTCGCGGCACACCAGCCAGCATCTCGCGGCACACTAGTGTGCCACGGAACAGTGGTTGAGAAACGCTGCACTATGAGAACAGGATAGTGGACTACTGTACACGGATCTTTGTTCTAATTCAGGAGGGCTCATCTTATATTGGATCAAAACTAATCCTTTTATTGGATCAAAACACAATTCTAAAAAAACCCCAATTTTACCATATTTTCAGAAGACTTTCCAACCGTTATGATTCTCAAAGTGGTTCACAAAAATAAAAATAAAAAATCAGATTTTTTAAAGCACAATTAACAGATCCATGATACCAGGTGCTCTCTATAGTATTAAGCAGGTGGTATCATGTTGTTCCTGGCACTGCTTCCTTGGAAAGTTAGTGGTGGCCTTCCACCTATATAAAGAATCTCAAATCACATGTCTGCCGAAAAAAACTGACAGCCAACACTCAAAAAGGCTGAGTGCCATAAGTCCCCTCCCCTTCAAGAATAAACAGGTAGTGGAAGTAATTCAATTTTGTTACAGTTGCTCTGAAATTGTGATGAGGTGACATATTCAAGGATTAATAAAAACCTCATTCTAATTATATAGGCAAGATAGCAGAATATAAAAGGCTGAAGATACACAACTCTACTGGGGAAAACATATTAGCATTAAAATGGGTTTGGCTAATTATCGTTGATTAACAATTTGATTAGATCACAGAAGTCTACAATTTGACACACATAGGTAAGTTTTGTTCAGATTTTGACTATAGCAGAAGGTTAGTATAAATTTAGAACTGACCGAGAAAGGAAAACGCACTCTACAGGTAATGCTATTATCTACACAAGTGTGCAGTGACATAGAATTAAAAGTATCCAAGGTACCTGATAATATTCTAAAAAGTCAACTATGATAAACTGCAACATTAAAAAAACACCATCACAAAATATCAACAGCAAAATGAGCCAAATAAAACAACAAAGAAGAAGAAACAGTATCAAGTAATTCTGTAGTCACCAATGCAACATTTGTAACCTTCTTCTCATAATATCTGGTGTTTTAGCTAATATTATTAACATTAAACTGTTTGTTTCTTAATGTGATTACAAAAACAATCAAGAAGGATGTCACTGGTAGTTTAAATGTTTTCTTGTTAACGCACCTTAAAAAGCTATGATCAATGTAATAGTTTTGCAACCTCAAGAACGTATCTGTAACTTGGATAAGTGTTGTCTCGAAAAGCATGGACCAATTCCACCCCCACCCCGCATCAACAGCAATATACATAAAGAGCAAATGTTTCATGGCAAAGTGTCAAACGTACAGTAATGTTTATTGGAAACAATGGAGAAAAGGTTTTCTGGCAAATGACCTGTAGCCAATGTAACATAACCAAGGCACTTGTCAGGGTGTCCCGTTGAGCCAGAAGAGGTTTAGTCATGCTGGCCGCATGACCCGGAAAGGTATCTGTGGACAAATGCTGGCTCCCTTGGCCTGAAGTGAGATGAGCGCCGCACCTCACTGTCAAGTTTGACTGGATTTAACCGCCCAGGGGTCCTTTACTTTTTACTAGGAACTATACCATTTTATTTTTTTAAAGGAGACAATTCTTGGCTTGTGATTTACAAACCAGAAGAAAAGATTAGGTACCTAAAGGAAAGAGGAGTGGAAGAGGAAACAAGAATGCACAGCTATTTAACTGGAGCAACAGTTCATTAAAGGGGGATAAGCATGCATTCAAGATGGCTAGCATGTCAGAGCAGTGTCAGAAAAGGCCACAGGGTCTTTCCCCCCCGCCCCTTACATACAGAAGAGTGGAGATCCTGGCAGTAGAAAGGACTGTTTGACATTAATGTTAGGGATCCCTCCAGAAGGTTCAAGGACTGCACGTCATGAAGCAAAATGATGGGTCAAGCAGCCAACTAGGGATTTATGGGCTGCATCCCACTAAGAAGAGACCCACTGAAACTAATAGACCTAATTACAGGTAGGTAGCCGTGTTGGTCTGATGTAGTCAAAACAAAATTTAAAAAATCCTTCTAGTAGCACCTTAGAGACCAACTAAGTTTGTCATAGGTATGAGCTTTCGTGTGCATGCACACTTCTGCAGATATATCTGAAGAATGTGTGTATCTGAAGAAGTGTGCATGCACACGAAAGCTCATACCTATGACAAACTTAGTTGGTCTCTAAGGTGCAGATATATCTGAAGAATGTGTGTATCTGAAGAAGTGTGCATGCACCCGAAAGCTCATACCTATGACAAACTTAGTTGGTCTCTAAGGTGCAGATATATCTGAAGAATGTGTGTATCTGAAGAAGTGTGCATGCACAAGAAAGCTCATACCTATGACAAACTTAGTTGGTCTCTAAGGTGCTACTAGAAGGATTTTTTTATTTTGTTAGAGACCTAAGTTGCTCATGCCCGTTAATTTTAATGGGTTTAATCTGAGTAGGACTAACCACTGGATACAACCCTGTCATAAAACAATGTACTGCAATTGCACATGCCCCTCAAATAGAACATTTAACTGTGGTCACCAATCTATTTCTAATGTGGCCCTTATTCAGTTTATTTGGAAAACCTATACCCCACCCTTTCAAATGCATTTGAAACAATAAAGATGGATTACAACTTAAAAACAACAACACACATATATGCAAAGCAAGCAATCTTACCACTGAACTACAGTATTTTTCATAGAGATGTATGGAAGACCCCCAAAGTCCCTGAGAAAGAGCTGAACAACTTTTTAAAAAGTTATACCTCTGGCCCATCTAGCCTAGCACAGCTCCCCACCCCAGAGAGCTAAGGCTATGCTTTTTACCAGAGACCTTTTAAAGTGGAAGATGCACAAACTGAACATGAGAGCTTCTGGCTGCCAATCGGGTACTCCACCATAAAGCTATCTTGCATCTCCTGTAACAGCAGGTTGCACTTTTGCACAGCAGAAATGGGAAGACAAGGTGTTGAAATTTATACAAAGGCAACTGATATAGGCACAGAGGCACTGCTACCTTTAAAGTTTTGTAGTAGATGGTTCTGTTGATCTCCAAAGGGAATAGGTTCTGCTCCTTTCCTGAGCGAGCCCAGTTCACATAGCGCAGCCAGTTCCCCTTCTCTGGATCTGTGGCATCAACACACATCCATCCCAAGTTTGGGTAATAGACCTTGTGAGGTTGAACATATGTGTGCATGGAAACAGAGAGGAGGAAAGAAACAAAAGTACTCATTAATCATGAGAGCATGCACCCATCGTGTCAGTTTCAAAATGTGGGCGTTTTATATGACTGGGTCCATATGGAGCACCATGGGATGATCCCTGGGAGACTGAAGACCACCAACTCACATGGCTGTGCTGACAGGAAGTTGCTCTCTGGAGTGGGAAGTTTGGGCTTTAGGCCTATTTTGCTACTCACTGGTGGTGGTGGTGGTGGAGAAAGGGATGTGCAGCAACAAGATCATTGACTTTGGGATCTATCTTAACTACCACATCTGCATTAGCTTAAGGCTGGATGCATAGTGAAGCAGAATAAGCAACAAGGACAACTTTTGCAGACACCATCCTGCACAATATTTATTGAGAATTTACAAGAGAATCCTTGCCTTCCTGGCCTGCAAACAAGAGACATTATTACAGCTCAAGGGCACATTTCAGCACTTGAGGATGTGGAGCAGGACCAGCAAGGAATGGCCTGAGGAGTCTTCTGGGGGCAAACAGGGAAACCCAGGGGTCACACTTGGCCCACTGGCAGGATTGAGGTTTCTCACACTTACTCTATACATCAGTTATGATTTTATAAGCATTTATCGCATCCTTCTTCATAGTCTCTTACCCCTACTTCTCAAAAACTAAGAAGCAGACAAACCATGGCTTGATCTAAAAATGCCAGCCACCATAGCAAGAGAGTTAAGCTAAATTTAAAATTTAATTACATTTCTGATTTGCCTTCGGTGATCCTTAAAACCAGGAGAAAAACTATCGACAGTTTATTTTACCGTACATGCTTTATTGTTTGATAGTGATGCCATTAGCCACCACGAGCTACTTTTTAAAAAGGATTGTAGAACTTTCAAATCATTATATATGAAAAAGGAATTGCTAATGAGTCACTGCTTACCTCCCACATGTACACATTGCTTTTAACCTGAGATCGTTTCTTCTTGTCACCAGCAAATGGACCAAACTTTCTGCCTCTGAAAATTGGCTTTGTTGCCCAGACACCTGAAGATCAAATGAGGAACCACAATCAGACTCTTTGGCAGTATTGCATACTTCAAAACCATGCAACACCGCCTAACAACAAAGCGATTCCATAAATACACTGTAACTTCGCCTGGCTAAATAAGGGGGGGGGGGGACGGCAGAGAAGCCAAAAAGAGGGAAGGGGGAACAAGCACATCACAAAATGGCATGCAACTAACAGCAAAACACATGAAACAGAAAAAGCAGTAAAATGCCAGGATGCTGATGGCTACATAATCTGGGACTGGGAACTGGGAGGGGGGCAGTAAAAATGGATACAATCTGCTGGGAGAGGGGACCTGGATCAAGGCTCTGAAGGTGTCAAACCATAATTACTAAATCTCCAGCTTTCATTTTTAAATGAAAGGTTTGTAGAAACTGAGATAGAAGTCAAAACGGACAGGCACACTTTTTCCTTTTTGGAGGGGGGGGGGAAACCAGCTTGTCCCACTTTTCCATGTTCCGCTTTACATCTCCTCCATCTCTGGGAAACATTTCCGAATACACCCACGTTTCCTGGATGACCTTAAGAGACAAAACCTGCTCTCATGGGACCCAGTATGTATATTCCAGCGTATAAGATGACTGGGTGTATAAGACGACCCCCAAATTTTCCAGTTAAAATATAGAGTTTGGGATATACTCACCGTATAAGAAATACGACCTGGCATATAAGACGACCCCCGACTTTTGAGAAGATTTTCCTGGGTTAAAAAGTCGTCTTATATGCAGGAATATACAGTATCACTTTGCGGGCAGCTGGCTAATGTCCTCCATGGGGGCAATTTCAATGATAGCAATATGTGTAAAGTCTACTCATTCAGGGACACCTCTTCTACACCTCAACTTGCTACCCCAAGGACAGCAAACGGTTTGGTGGCCAAGGATAAGTATCAGGGTTTTAGAGGTGTGGAGTAATGTCCATACACCAACTGGGGTTAATAACTTGGAAATTCTTTGTCTAAACCTCAAAACAAAAGATTTGGCTTTGGGCTGCCATTTGCCAGTAGTGCTGCTGAGCTAAGTCCACCTCAAACCAGGTAGTGCTGTTGACTTTAGAGTGCAGGAGACAACATGTGGCACTAAATTGGATACCACATTTCAAAACATGGGCTGAAGCTGCATCTTGTAGTCACCCTGTTGAAGCAAATCCTGAGAATGATTCTACCCCGCACTCCCTCCCCAGGTTAAACTTTCTTCAGTTTGAGCAGCCTCAAACAGCTTGTTTCTAGATTTACTTACCAAGCCGTGTCTTGTCAACAGCAGATGGGAGAAGTCTCACTTCCTCAGGAAGTCCTTTAAGCACGTGCTCAGGTACGTCAGCCAAAGTCTCAACTGATACTGAAGGCTCCGTTGAGTTCTATGAAGAAAACAAAACAAAAAAAGGATCCTTCATCCAACGCATAATCTACTCAGTGGTCCACCAGATGCTGTGACAGCCAGCAGGATAAGTGACTTTTTAAACTTAGAGAGGGTAGGGCTATCGCTGGTTACTAGACATACTAAACAGAAATGTAGCTTTCATTTTCAGACACAAAATATGCAAGAACAAACAAGGAAGGTGGGATGTCTCCAATATGGTTCTGTTTGTTGTATAGTTCTTATTGCCATTCCTTATAAGGAGTCTGCAAAGCAGATTACAATGACCTACATCTGGGCTTTATTCTAGGTGATGGAGCACAACTATTCCTCAAAACCATTTTCCTCACCTACTACAGACACCTGGCCTAAGCATCTCTACCTGTATTTGAATATATTCTTCCCCCATTGCCCCCAAGTATTGTGGGATGGCTCTTGACTTTGGGAGCCAATTGTGTACTGATATGTCCCACCAAATTAAGCAGATATTATCTGTGCACCCAGCGTGAATATCTAAAGAACAGCGTCACTGCCAATGAATAATTCTTTTTCTTATTCCTCTGAAGCACTGCTATTCAAAAGGGATTACAAGGCTAGGCACAGGTATGTGAAGGAAATTACTTTTGGAGCACTTATTTTAATAGCAAATATCCCTTTCAGTCAAAGATATATGCTTCACTTAGCTTCCACTCTAGTTATTACAGAAGCAACAGACCAAGGTATAGTAAAATAAAGCAAAGATATAGGCTGTGTTTGAACATCACAGTATGCCAGGGCATCCATAAAATATCTCAGCAAATATCTATTTTGTGTTAAGACATGTCCCCATGGCAGCTACTTTGTGATAGGCCATGCCCCCTTGACAGACATTTTGTGACTGGTGCCCACAACATTCTCAATATTCCAAATATGCCCACTGATCCATAAAGACTGGTGAACCCTGCACTAAACAATAGTTTAGTGTGATGAAAGCTAACTTCAGTAAGCCCGAGGGTTATGTACTCTCCTCTCGTCGCTACAGGTCTCTATACACATAAACAGCTAGGCACAGGAACAGTTTTTTCCCCTTGTGCCATCAAACTGTTAAATTCATAGTTGGGTAGTGGAAGGGGAGGCCATTTGTGGGGTGGGGTTCCTTTGCTGTGCTGTTGTATTGTATTGTGAACGGAACAGTGTTTGTATGAGGTACGTTTTTTACATTGCAATGTAGTTGAAGCAAAATTCCAAGTGTGCTTGGTACTTGGCCAATAAATTATTCCTATTCCTATTCTTCCAGTAGAGTTGTAAGAAATGAGCATTTATTCCATTTAAACACAGAAGAGTGTAACATCTGAACCCTAAACTGTACTTAATACTAAATATGGTTTGTTTAAATAAAACTGTTTGAAGCAGGCTTGTTTCAGACAAACCACAATTAAGATTAAGCAGTTTCTAACTGTGGTTCATCTACTCCAGAAGTGAAATCATCTAACTCAGAGAAGTGATGGAGAAGGGGGGTGGGGGTGGAATGCATGAACCCGGGGCTTCACAGTTTAAGTAAAGCAAGCTTCACGGTGGTTAATAAAATCATATTAATACTTATAAATAACAGATCAAGCTTTACTGTGGAAGATCATATATTCAAAACCCATTTGCTTCAGTGCTGCTTGGCCAGGAATAAATATCAGTATGTCTCTTACTACCACTTCCAAGCATGGTATACCGTGTTTCCCACATTTTAAGACACCGTCTTATAATGATTTTACTCAAGAAAATAAGCCTATGGCTTATTTTCGGGGGGTGTCTTAGTGGTTCCTGCCTCCTCCTGCCGCGGCCGGCGTTGCTGCTGCTGGGCTGGCAGCACCCTGCGAAGTCAGGAGAAGCCAGCCAGACCGCTGGGGGGTTTAGAAAAAACGTCCGGAGCGCGTCCCAATGGCAGTGCTCCTCCTCACCTAATGGCAGTGCTCCTCATGTGCCGCAAAAGCCACTAAACAACTGGGGGGGGGGTAGAAAGGCAGCCGGAGCGCAGCCCGATAGCAGCGCTCCTCACGCACCACAAAAAGGACACAGAAAGCTGCCGGACAGGGGGCTAAAAAGCAGTGAAGCAACGGCCACAGCTTTAAATGGCTCGCAACGCCCCCCTCGCCGTCGCTAGGGCTGCCGAGGCTGGATCGTGCCTTTCATCCCGCGCCTGCGCTGCGCGCCGGATTTTGCCCAATCCATCGGGGAGCAGGGAGCGCTCAGAATCTGGCAAGGGGGGGTCTCTCTTCCCATTCGGGCGCCTGAGCATTGCCGCTTGAAAGGCTGGAGGCTCTCGGCAAGGTGGTCTAGAGGAGCGATCGCGGAGCGCTCCTCTCTGCAGCTGCCGGTTGCGGTGGCGGGCGGCAGACAAAAAAAAAAAAGAGGCCAGGCTGCTGCGCTCCGCCCAGCGCTGCAGGGCGCTCCGAGCGCTTGGCGCTGCGGAGCGCTCCTCTTTGCAGCTGCCGGTTGCGGTGGCGGGCGGCAGACAAAAAAAAAAAAGAGGCCAGGCTGCTGCGCTCCGCCCAGCGCTGCAGGGCGCTCCGAGCGCTTGGCGCTGCGGAGCGCTCCTCTTTGCAGCTGCCGGTTGCGGTGGCGGGCGGCAGACAAAAAAAAAAAAGAGGCCAGGCTGCTGCGCTCCGCCCAGCGCTGCAGGGCGCTCCGAGCGCTTGGCGCTGCGGAGCGCTCCTCTTTGCAGCTGCCGGTTCCGGTGGCGGGGCGGCAGGCAAAAAAGAAAAAAAAGAGGCCAGGCCGCTGCGCTCCGCCTGGCGCTGCGGAGCGCTCCGCTCTGCAGCCGCCAGTTCCGGTAGCGGGGCGGCAGGCTGCCTCGGGCAGGGAAAAAAAGAGAAGCTAGGCTGCTGGCTCGGGCGCGCGGAGCACCCCGAGCCTCTGAGAGCCAGCAGGACGAGGAGGAGGCTTGCCGGGTCGTCGCCCAGCAGCGCGCGCGGAGCGCCCCGAGCCTCCGGCAGCCAGCAGCAGCAACAACAATCCCAGAGGCTCGGGGCGCTCCGCGCGCGCTGCTGGGCGACGACCCGGCAAGCCTCCTCCTCGTTCTGCTGGCTCTCAGAGGCTCGGGGTGCTCCCGCACACTGCTGGATGCCGACCTGGCAAGCCGCCTCCTGCTCTTGCCGGCTCCCAGAGGCTCGGGGCACTGCACCATGCCTCAGCCCCCACAGCACTGAGCGCGCCTCCTTCGCCTCCTCTTCCCTCAGCGGTCTCGCTCCTCGGAGGTATGGCTTATTTTCGGGGTATGGCTTGTATTTCCTGAACGCTTAAAATCCTGCTATGGCTTATATAATGACTACGTCTTAAAATAGGGGAAACACGGTATATCAGAAATCCCACAAGGACTACACTTGGGGGGGTGTGGGGGGGTGCATTTTCATCCTCTGTAGAAGCAAGTAGTGAAATTTACTACAGTAAGCAAGAAATAGCTATAAAATATAGAGAGAAAGAAAGAAAGAAAGAAAGAAAGAAAGAAAGAAAGAAAGAAAGAAAGAAAGAAAGACCAAGTATGCCATAAGGTAACAACGAATACTTCAGAAACTAAACAGCTTTCCCCTGTGGGCAACAGAACATGGAAAGCTGCCTTATACGTACTGTGACTGGCTGTATCTCCCCAGGGTCTCAGGCAGAAAGTCTTCCCCATCACCAGCTACCTGATCCTTTAGACTAAAGATGCCAGAGATTGACCCTTCTGCATGCAAAACACATACTCGATGCCACTAGGGTATTAGGGCGTGTCATTTAAGGACGATTTTTTTAAAAAAATTTGCTCAATGAGGGGTTCTAAAAATATGTTATTGCACAGGAGGAATCCAAATCTGCAATTATTTTTATGATTGGTTGATGTTTAGCTTGGTAAATTGAGATCTGTTTGAAATACACTAAAAAAAAGCCAAAAACTCGCATTTTGAAGCGAAGTTAAAGTTTTTAATCATTTTATTCAAGCGAAAATATAAAGAAATTTTGTTTCCAGCTGTAACAACATATCATTACTTTATCTTAGGCATCCCCAAACTGCGGCCCTCCAGATGTTTTGCCTACAACTCCCATGATCCCTAGCTAACAGGACCAAAGATCAGGGATGATGCGGATTGTAGTCCAAAACATCTGGAGGGCCGAAGTTTGGGGATCCCTGCTTTATCTTATAACGTCCTATTATAGTAAAAAAAGAATAATAAATTAACAACTTCAAGGGCTGGTGTCACATGATCATGTATCTGCTGAGGGCCCACATCTGAGTAGGAGAGCCACTGGCAGACGCCCCCTGGACCATGCTCTTCAAAAGAAGTGTACACTGTTAAAATTTGATTCCTGTAGAATCTAAAGGCCTGTTCTTGATCCTCACAAAGATGGTGTCAGACTTAGAGAAACCATATTCCATGCAGATCAAGACTTCTGTTCATTTAATGGTTCTGAAGCAGGAGAATATATAGTATTTCCATCCTTCCATCACTGTGATAGAAGGGGTACCATAATGCTTATTATCCATGCTACTATTGAAGGAACTAAAATCTTGTCTTTCTTAAAATGTGGCAATCCTTATCTTAAGATTGGGTGCCTGCCCAACAGCCTTAATCCTACACTATCAGAATGCTGTTTTTGCACCCCCAATTTATCCAATAAGGAAAGACCGTCACTCGACTGAACTTTGGTAGCTCTACTTTACAGTGTATTTTTAACACCTCCAAGTAGTTTATCCAGTCCTCTGCATAGACTTCCTTATCGTGTTTATCATCATAGCTATTCTTCAAAGAAAACATGCTTTTCTCCTTCATGGGAATAAAATTCTGTTTGCAAAGGGTGGGAGTGAGCAACAAAAGGACACAATTCTCTGCTGAATATAGTATACAGTATATATATAGAATATAGTATAGTATAATAAAATGAAGTTGGTGGGTGAGGATCCCAGCTCCTTTGATGACCACACAATTGTTCTGGTACCAGAGATGCTCTGTAACATATTCAAGGAAGACCCCAGCCCCCAGTCTCCAATGCAACACAGAAGACAATTGCTAGGGCTGGTTAGATGTCCTCATGCCACCCCATTCTGTCTATCTCGGATAGATGAGAAATCTACTTGTCAGACCATTTCGGCTTTGAAACCCCAACGACCTCAGTGGGTGGACTGGTGGTAGAAAGCAAAAAAGATATCACATACTGTTGTATAATATTAATATTATACAGTGGTACCCCACAAGACGAATGCCTCATGCAACAAAAAACTCAAGATGAAAGCGTTTTGCGCTGCGCGAGGCAACTCGCAAGACAAAGTTTCCTATGACCGCGCTTCACAAGACAAATAGGAATGCATTAACTAAATGGGTAGACCGGGTAAACTGGGAAAATTTTAAACCGTGCTTTGCAAGATGAGTTTTTTGCTATAAGATGAGTTTTTTGCTATACGAAGCGACTTGCAGAACAAATTAATTTCATCATGCAAGGTACCACTGTATCTTGTAATCAATTTTAGGCACTTATCAACATCTGTTTTCATCAAAATTGGGGAATAACCTATATGTTTATAAATGACAGGAAAATTTAAAAAATGTTAAAAAGTAGGGACTTTTCACATAGAGATTTACCAAGCAAGACCTCAATATTTACAAGGAACCAAAATATATTTCAAATTACCTCATCATACCACAACTTTTTAACACCCCTCAAATCAGGATTTTTAAAGATGAAAAATTCAACACGCCCTACTAGGGTATTCTCCCTCTCCAAGAGGAAAATGACAGCTCTTGGCATTGTGGCAACCTTCGGAGTATGTTTTAACATACCCACTACTGTTATGCCTACAAGAGGCCCTGATGACTCTTCTGTGGCAGTAGCTAATATAGAACAGAACGATGCAGCTGTTACTGGAAGGGGTCATCGGGAGTCGTACCAGTGTTCCAGCAATTCTATCAGTGTCCCAATGCCTTCAACTCATCAACATTCTTCATTCTGGAACTTTGCTTATGAAGCGAAGTAAAGCAAAATAATTGTTCTTCACCCCACCCTCAACCCTACAAAGGGTTCTGAGCGGTGATGGAGGCAGATCCAATTTACCACTGGTGTTCAATTTTCAAGGCAAGGACACCCACCTTTATCTGTTCTAGTAACCCATGGTACTGCTTGAAACATGCTTGCACCTAGCTCAGTCTAACATGACTGGATTTCAATCATTTGTAAGTTCATTCTGGTACACAGAGGAACCCACCTAAGCAAATACGCAAGGATTGCACTGTAAGTGTGCACTGACCCCTCTTGCTCTCCATCTTAAGACTGTTCTAAGCAGCAAAGTTTGGATCTTTTTCATCACACCTTGAAATGTATCCTCCACAAAGCTCAAAGATAGGCTGGCTAGAAATCCAGTATTTGTGGGACCCTGCTCACTTGGATAAGCATGTAGATTAAAAAAAAAAATTCTGCCTGAATCGCTCTCAGCAACAGCCTATATCCGGTTTACATAATGTGGGTTCAGTGGAGCCAAAGAGCAGAGGTAGGCAACCTGGGGCTCTCCAGATGCACCTGGACTAAAACTTCCATCATCTCTGGCCATCAGTTATGTTGCATGGCTCATGGGCAGTGTTAGAAACTGGGGTAGAAAAGCTAGGAGCCAAATGGCTTCTGGGACCTGGGTTGTGGGCACTAAAGCAGAATGTCTAGTTGCCACTTGGGCTGGGGGTCGGCAACACTTTTTTATTATTTTGATAAGCATGAATTAATATCCAACCCACATAAGTGACACATTGTTAATAGCACATTTTTAGCAGAAATTGTTAATGCATGTTTAATTTGGCATTTACAATAAAAATATTGGTACCAAACTTCAGTTTTCAAAACACTCTACTCTTAATTGTTGAACTCCTTAATATATTGTCTATCCTTAACATATACTTCGAGGCTTCAAAGCACATACATTTTCAGCAAAAAATGGCACCCAGACTTGTTGAGGTGCTCGCAAATGGAGAATCTTTTGGCGCAAAATGCGCCTGGTCCCTGCTAATTTTGAACCCTGGAGGTCAGAGTCTAAGAACATCTGGCCAGCAAACACATTCCTTATCCTTCGCACAGAGTTGTACTCAGAAGCAGGTCATTTTAATGGAGTTCACAAGTCACAAATTAAAAATCTGCACAAAACGTAACTATTTTAAAATGCTGATTCCTTCTTAGAAGAGAACGGAAAGGTTTACTGACAGAAAGAATAGCTAAGTGGAAATGCATGTTACACCTGTGGCATTTGCTCAAGAGTTCAGAGAAGCTTAATTACGACTCCAAGTGATCACCACCCAAGCAGTGCTCAAGACCCGACCTATTTAATTTCAAAAGTTCCTTCTAATTATTTATCTCACCTGGAAAGGATCTATGTAATGCTGGCATGTGGGAGAGAGGAGCATATGAAACACACAACTATCCTCTGAATACAAGGGGTATGAAACAAGGTATATCTAGATAAATCTGTGCATAAAGACCTGCTATTCAAGTTTGCAGCAAGCAGGTATTTATTTACGTAGAGCAAAGAACGGTAACCACTGGCTCCCCAGGTATCAACGAACTGCAACCCCCATAACCCCTGACCATTAACCACACAGGCACAAAGTGGCTTCCTCCAGCTAAGAATGGCACACCAACAGTGACACCTCCTGGACAAAGATAACCTGGCTACGGTAAACCTCCAGATTGTGCAGCTGAAACATGTAGTAGGTGGGCTTGCCTTTGAAGTCTGCTCAGGAAAACTAGTTAGCAGCCTAGCAGCTGTGTTCTATACTAGCAGAGACCAGCTATCTTGGCAGTTCTTCAACAAGTATGTGGGCTATGTTAGCTAGGGATGATGGGAGTTGTAGTCCCAAAACATCTGGAGGGCCGAGTTTGCCTATGCCTGTGCTAGCTCTTACTGGTGGATGTTACCTCCCTTTTTCTTGAAAAAAAGTTCCATTGAAAGTCTCACTATTAGTCAGTTTATCTCATTATTGTCTTCAAAAACTCAGGGCACCCCAGATGATGGTGATGATTTCATTTATGAATCTCTTCCTATGAAGCATCTCAAAGCTATTTCAAAATACAGTAACAACTTACATTATAAAAACAGTTAAAATAATTACGTGTATGAAAACAATTTCAAATCCAATATGGCCTTTGCCATGACTACTGTTGGATATCATTGTTTTGGACCACATCAGCAGCTATGCTGGCTGGAACTTATTGTAGTCCAAAACATCTGGAGGGCACCAGGTTGACAAAATCAGCAGTTCCCTTTATCACTACACTGACTGGCAGCAGTTCCCCATCTCAGGCAGAGGTTCTTTTCATGCCTACTTGGGAGATGCTGGGAATTGAATCAGGGACCTTTCACCTGCAAAGGTATGGCCTTCCCTGTAAATCAGTTCTGCCTTGTGGGAGGTGCCAGCACTGGCTCCAAAGCAGAGTTGCTATGAAGATAAAACGTGCAGTGGAGGGTGGCTGATGTATAGTTGCCGTGTTCTCATTGGAGGAAGGGCAGGAGATAAAGGTTATAAACATACACCAGTAATATCCACGTAAATAAATACATCCACATCATCTGTCCACTATCATAGTCAACCCCCCATTTCAATTCAACAGGGGAGAAGGAAACATGTTTAATCAAGGTCACACAGGTATATAAAGACTGCACCGACTGTAGGCCAATGTCAATATCCACATATGAAGTCTGCCAATGTCCTTCTGCCAACTTTTGTTGCACTAGTGGAGTACCGGTACATAGCGGGGGTGGGGACAAATTATGAGAAGAAAGAGTCCAAATCACAGCAGAATGGCTACTAGGAGGATTCCAGTGTGGCAATCCTACCACACTGAGTATCCTGCGACAACATTTTAGCTGTGCCCTATCACCCAGGCACGTTCCTTTTCAACAGCAATACAGCAGCAGCATCCGTATGCAATGGAATGGAACAGGAAGTGGGAAGGTAATAGTTTTTCAGATCCCACATCACCCTGGCTTCCCTTTTAAGTAGATTCATGCTCTGGCACAGGAGGGAAAGGGTGCAGCATATAGCCTCCAATGATTTTATTTAATGATGATGCTGATGCTAACAATACTCTTACTAATTTAAGTTCACAAAATGCCATTGGCAGAGTGAGAAGGATAGGAACATCACAGAGATTCAGCATGACACTAGGACAAATGCAATGCAAATAAAAACAGCGACAAAAACTCTCTCTAAGGGAAAGTGCCACCAAATTCTCCATAGGTATAAAGATTGTTGTTTGGGTGCAGGCACAACTGGCATTTTCCCTTTCTCCAAAGTGTAACCTGGAGGGGAGATGGGCCAGACTATGAAGGAACAATGACCTGGGGGCTGGGTAAAAGGGACCGGTTGTGATACGAGGACACCCTCTCTTCTTACTAATAAGCTCATCTCAAAAGAAAGTGGGCATTTTAAATATTTAAGTGTGGGTCTTCCTGTGAGTCCAACAACACAGGAGAGCATCAGATTGAAGAAGGCTAGCATAAAAGACCATTCTCAAACAAGCAAAAATATGTAGCTGGAGGACTATTTAATCAGTTCCAGGCTTTCATGTTGAAGGCATGCAAAGATCTTTACTTAATAACTCTCTCTTTTTGGGGGTACATTATATTAATTATGGAGCTAAGGTTGAAGGGAGGAGGGAGAGAGAGTGAACTCAAGTTTCTAATTTTTTTTAATGGCCTAAAGATAAGTATTATTCATGCAAAATGACTAAAGCTTTCTTATAGAAGAGTGCTCTTGCAGAAGGGGCCAGTGAAATTATTCTACAATCTGGTTAACTGAACACAAATCAATTTTCACATAATGGAACTTCACAACTTCCCAACCAGAAAGAGGGAGAGAGAAGGAGAGAGCAGGACGTTTAGCATTGCAATAACGAAGACTTACATTTTGGATTTCAGTTGGGATTACTATTTTTACCAGAAGAAAGTAAGTGTAGATATGTATGCTAACAACTGAGCAATTATATTTTTGAGAAAGTCTGGCATTTAAACTCACCTGATTCATTCTGAAATCCTGTTGTGTTCTGAAAAGATACATACAACAAAGTAACTCCTGTGATTACATGAACCCTAAAAAGAAAAACAGACAGTTGTCATGTGTGCCTACCTTCAGATTTATAACTGATTTGAAGCTGATCCTCTTCAAGTTAGGAGGATAGCAGCAAACTACAAAACTACAATATTTCACCCAACATTAAAAAAAAAGAAAACAAATAACTGTAAAGGCACCTAAGCTGCATGACTTCATAGCTAAGTTTCAAAATGTTATAGTAATAATTAGCATTTATGTAGCACTTTCAAGTGTGGTAAGTGCCTTACTTGCACCCTTGCATCACAACAACCTGATTAAATTGGTCTGCAGACTGGAGAGGGGCATGGGGGAACTGAAGCGGAGATTTGGTAGATTCACTAATTCACCTAAGGAAAACCTACAGTAGAGTTGGAAGGCTCCAATTCCCATCATCCCCAGCCAGCAAGGTCAGGGATGATGGGAACTGTAGTCTAGGAACATCTGGAGGCCCAGAAATTCTTCAGCCCTGCTCTGTGGCATAAGAAAATCAAGCTGGTGTTTTAAACGAATGTTCATATTACTGTATTATTTTTAAATATTCACGTATGTCAAAGCTACATTGCAAGACCCCCTAAAGGAGTATTGCCTTCTCATATTTGAAGGCAATGAATTCAAAGTAAACTAGAGACAACTCACCATCTTTAACATGGGGTGTCCACCCTATTTAAATGACATTACAGTATTCTAAAATGATAATATGTCAGCTACTCCTATTCAGCTTATGGGGAAGTGTGGATACCATCCTTGAACCTGCAGAACATGGTGCGCCTCTCTACCCGTGCAATAGCGTGTTTCGCTATTGCTGCAAAATAGTCACAGCAATTACCGGTATTGCTCCTAGAGCACAGGTATTCTACTCAAACTCATGCATCGTGTGATTTTGGGGGGTGGGGTGGGGGCGGGGAGGGACAGAACAGTCCATAGTTGAATGCAGACTCACATTCTGGGAAATTAAAGCAGAATGGATACAGATAAGAATTTAAGAAGTGGTGCCTTACCATACTGTGCATTTAACAAAAAAGAAGGAGAAGGTCATGTTCAACCTCCAGCATCTACAGCTAAAAGAACCAGGGAGCAAGTGGCCTGGAAGCCTCTCCTTTATCTGCGACTAAAGAGCTGCTGCCAGTCGACCCTACTAAGTAGCCTAGATGGACAAATATTCTGACCTTGACACACAGTGTACATTCCAGTTACAGGTAGGTAGCCGTGTTGGTCTCACGTAGTCGAAACAAAATAATTTTTTTCCCTTCCAGCAGCACCTTAGAGACCAACTAAGTTTGTCATTGGTATGAGTTTTCACGTGCATGCACACTTCAGTGTATCTGAAGAAGTGTGCATGCACACGAAAGCTCATACCAATGACAAACCTAGTGTACACTCCAGTTTGCTACATTAAGGACCCATTCACTCTTGATTTTGTAGCTCCATAAAATACTCCACAAATCAAGCCATTAAAAATTGAAATAAGATGCTAGTTTTTCCCCAATGCTGTCAAGAATTTGAAGGCGTGGCTTAACTTTTAATCACTCACATCTGAACAAGATGTTCGAACTCTTATAGATGCACAAAGAGTACAAGAGGTCTCGCTGACATTGAGGTAATAGTTTTAAAATGTGCACAAAAAGAAATAAGCCGCATTAAGCCAACATTTCAGTGCTAACATCCCCAATCACTTCCCTGCCGTAATCAGATATAGCTGAATTTTGCATATGCCCTGCAGAGAAAGTAATATGTGGGAACAAACAGAAACTGACTGAACATACAAATCACGTCAGCAATGTGATAAACTGTTGTAAAATGACCAAGGATGCTTCCTTACACTTAAAATACACTTTCAAATGCAAGGCAACAATGTTATCCAACACCAAGCACGATACTGCCCATGGTTTAACTCAGCCTTCCCCAAACTAGTGTCCTCCAGATATTTTGGGCTACAACTCCCATCATTCCCAGCCATTACAACTATATGGTGGATGCAGTTTGAAACACCTGGACGATGCAAAGTTACCATTGTCTGATTTACATTAAGTGCAATACCACAAGATCAGGGATTGGGAACCTGCAGCCCTCTGGATGTTGTTGAACCACAATTACAATCATCCCTAGTCACTGGCCTCACTGTCTGGGGCTGATACAAGTCCAACAATGTCTAGACAGCTATAGGTTCCCCATCCTTGTTCTACATTGCTGTTTCCAATGTCAGGGTTGAGCATTTCACACATTTCTCTGTGTACTTTCGAGTGAAAGAAGCCCACATTTGAAAGCATTCCAATCTGCTAGCTATACTGAATAGGCAGAGAAGAAAAGATCAACATTCACAGGGAAAAGAAAAATGGAACACTACACAAACACTACCATGTATCTCAGTTTCCTGTCTTAACAAACAAATCCCAATAATAAAGTATGCAGCTGCCCTACAACTTCTACCAGACGTATAACAAGACTTCTCTCTGTAGGTGCCAACCACCTGCATGGTATAGAATCATAGAGTGGTACAGTTGGAAGGGATCCCAAGGGTTATCTAGTCCAACCCCTTGCAGTGCAGGAATCTCAACTAAAGTAGGCAGGACAGATGGCCATTCAACCTCTGTTAAAAACCATTAAAGAAGGAGAGTCTACAACCTCCCAAGGGGGTCCCGTTCCACTGCCAAACAGCTTTCACAGTCAAAAAGGTCTTCATGATGTTTAGTCGGAATCTCCTTTCTGGTCACCATGTGACAGCCCTTGAGATAACTGAAGATTGCTATCATATCTCCTCTCACTCTCCTCTTTTCCAAGCTAAACACACACAACTCCCTCAACCATTCCTCATAAGACTTGGTTTCCAGACCCTTGATCATCTTGGTCGCCCTCCTCTGCACACATTCCAGCTTTTCAATATCCTTCTTAAATTGCGGTGCCCAGAACTGGACACAGTACTAAGGATGTGGTCTAACCAAGGCAGAATAGTGTGGGACTATGGTTTCCTTTGACCTGGATGCATGCTATAGTTCTGCTGATGCAGCCTAGAACAGCAATGGCTCCCCCCCATGCTGCCACAAGCTTGTGGTTTACTAAGACCCCATGATCCTTTTCATATGTACTACTGGCAATGCAAGTGTACCCCATCTTATATCTGTGCATCTGGTTCTTCCTGTCTAAGTGAAGAGCCTGACATTCGTCCCTACTGAAATTCATTTTATTAGTTTTGACCCAGTTATCAAATCTGATAAGGCCACATTGAATCCTGATTCTGTCTTCTGCATGTTTAGTCCTTTATCCTGCAGGTATCATCTTTTGGGGTGATATCTCAAGAATGCCACATTTCCCCCCATCAACCACTATAGTTGTCCAGTACCACAAAGTGCTATTGAAGGGCAGACGGTTTCCGCACAAGAGGCTAATGCTCCACAGGAAGCTAGTGCATAGTATGACCTAGCATTTGCAGTATAATACTGATTCAATAAAACAAGATCTTACTCCTATATTCTGTGTTAAGTAATAATCACCACCCCTTAACTTCACAAACTCAACGAGTATCATAGATGCACTAAACAGGTTGGGTGAATTTTTATGCATCTTGATTCTGAATACCACAGAGAGGTTGAAAGGACTATCTCACATTAGCTACCTGTAACTTTGGGTGTGTACACAGAGCAGATAAGGTGGTAACAGCAGGCCAACTTCTGCTTTGTTTCAGAGGATGAGAGCGCTGAAATGAAAAGGCTATTACAACACACACATATCACTGAATGCACTTCTCTTCTGTTAAGAAGTGGAGTTGTTTTATTAGACACTGCTATTCATTCTTTTTAAAGTTTTTTTTGGCTTGTATTTTTATTCTCCTTGCCTTCATGACTGTTTTTACTATCTATTTTAGTCTGTTGCTTTGTTTAGTGTATTTGCAAATCTCATTTGAAAAGGGGGGGGATTAATGTATCAGTTTCAGTGCTCTCATTGGCTAAAAGGAACATTTGATTCACTAATGCACTAAAATTAAATGAAAGAGCACTTTACAAGCACCATCAGCATCATGTGTAAAAAAATATATGCAAATATTCTGGCTAAACATGCCCTGTATTCCAACTACCGCATCACTCACCACAGACCCTCCTCTTCTAACATAAAACCACAACACACACTATCAACAACTTCCCCAGTTACCGGTAGTCCTTTCCCTTAGTTCCAATTAAGGGCCATTGGCTTCAAATTTTGGAAGCCAACAGCATTCAGACACATTCCCCTTTAGATTTATGGAGATAGCATGTTATATGAGCGGGAGCAGCCAACTTTGGGGGTGGGGGGTGGAAGCAGGGTGGAGATAAGGAAGAATGTGGAAACTGCCTGAAGGAAAATATATGCCTGAAAGATACTCATTTTCATCCTTTTTCCTTGTATGCTTATCATCATTACTGTTACAATTACAACTCCTGGCTCTTCTCCTTCTGCTGACACTATACAAGTGACTCAAAATTCAGAGTACAACAGCAGGTTACCTAGATTCCTTGTGGCTTTATTTCCAAGCACTCACTCTGACTTTGGGATGCAGTGGGAAGGACTGATACAGTACATCTTTTCATCCTAGCTTTCACCACAATTCATGCAAAAGTCTCACCCCCAATCCAGAACCTAACTTCTGTGAGGACGGGGGATCCCTCCTTCAGTCAAACTCCTGTCTAAGGGGCAATTAGACGCACATACTTTTATGCAACCTCCTACAACCAAGTTTGGGTGTGTGTGTTGGGGGGGGGGTGTCCTTTTCAGAACTCCATACTTCAAACTAAGTTGTGAGCATGGGACAGAGCCCCACTCCTTCCCATTAGAACAAAATCCCCACACTTTTACTATCCATTTACGCACCTCTGCTTTTAGCAGGGGGCAGGAATCCTTTCCGGAGGCGTCTTCCCACCCACCCTCTAACTGGGAGCAAAATATTCACAGACACACGCATTCATGTACGTATTCCATCATTCCACGATTCGAACATGGAGACAAGGAGGGAGAAGACCCCTTTCCCAGCCCATGCTTATCTCCTATGTAAAACATGACACATGCACCTGAACACGGAACTCTACTTATACACACCACCACCACGTGTGGGGTGGGGTCTGGGGTCCCCCTTACAGACCTACTTCTCCAACTGAGATAAAATACCACACACACACACACACACATACACACACACACACTTTAGCCCTATTTCACTAACCCATCAATGCATACCTAACACTGCTCAAGAAAAAGCCCCATCCCTTTGGGGGCTTGGGGGGGGTCCCCCCACAAAAACCCTGCAATATGAAAAAACAATGCCCCTGAATCAACACCTCATCCTTACTCTACCCCCACCCCAAATGGCTTGCATTTCTCCACTTTTGCTAAAGCGGGGTGAGGTGGGGGAGGTTTCCCCGGAAGCGATGCGTTTGTGTGTTCCCCTCCGTGTCACTCCCCATGGGGCAACCCCTGCAACGACACACCCCCACCCCACCCCATCAATGGACGCCTCACCTCCCGCCGCCGCCCCCCAAACCCACGCCTCCCTTCCCCAGTCCACTTTGGGTCATGTACGGAGGTGCCTCTCCCAATTAGGATAACACACCAATTCACACCTCTCACCCCTACACCGCATCCCACCCCATCCTATGTCCCCCCCGCTTCCTTTGGGGGAAGAAGGTGCGGCTGGCGGAAGGTGGAAGGTGGAGGGTGTGAGGGTGTGTGTCATCCCCTCCACAAAAAAACCAACCCTTGGGGCGAAATCCCCTTCCCCACCCCGCCGAGCCCCCTTCGCTGAGAAGGGAAGAAGCGGCGGGCAAGGGGCTGCCGCCTTCACCCTCCCCTCGCCCCCAGCCAGCCTTTACCTGCGCTGTCCGCCGCCGCGGCCTCCTCCTCTTCCTCCTTCCTCGAGAGCCGACCCCCCGGCTCAGCTCAAAAGGCCCCACAGGGCCCCTCGGCCCCCTCCGGACGCCATTTTGTCTCCGGCCTCGGAAGTGACGGCGGCGGCGGAGAAGCCGGGAGGGGAGGGGGAGAGGGAGGGAGGGGCGCGCGAGGCGACCACTCAACAGCCGGCGGCGCCCGAGGAGAGAAGAGCTCGCGCGTGGAACGGCCTTCTTGGCTCTCGGGTGAGAAGCTCGTCCTCACTGAGTTCTAGAAGGATGGTGATTGGAAGGGGGGGTTCTAGGGTGGGAGCGCAGCAGGCAACCTGTCGGCTAGAGCGATGTGTGGGGCTCAGGCGCCCTCGCTCCGAGGGGGCTCCGACAAGCAGCCCGTCCTCAATGAGGACTAGTGGCCCTGTTGTAGCTCATGCAACCCGCGGCCCTCAGTGAGCGGGCAAAAAGGCAAGAGGGGTGTGGGAGACAGGAAGCTCGCTGTCATGGAGGACTAGGGGGCTTGTGGGGTTATAGGGACAAAACACAGCAGCATCCGCTCTATGCGGGGCTTGTAGTCTTCAGTGAGTCACCCAATGCCGGATTTACGTACTGTATAAGCTAAACAAGCTATAGCTTAGTTACAGGTAGGGAGCCTTGTTGGTCGGACGTAGTCGAAACAAAATTAAAAAAAATCCTTCTAGCAGCACCTTAGAGACCAACCAAGTTTTTTTATTTTGGTATGAGCTTTCGTGTGCATGCATACTTCTTCAGATACCTATACCTATGGTACCTATAGCTTAGGGCCCCACTCTCTTGGGGGCCCTTCCAAAATTTATCTGCTAACATACTTCTTCTTAATTGTATTTCAGTTCAACAATTACTTTTATTAAGTACATATTTGCTATGTGGAAATGGCTTTACATACCTATTAGGTCCATAAATTACAATATGGCATAAAAGGTAAAGGGGCCCCTGACCATCAGGTCCAGTCGTGTCCGACTCTGGGGTTGCGGCGCTCATCTCGCTCTATAGGCCGAGGGAGCTTCCGGGTCATGTGGCCAGCATGACAAAGCTGCTTCTGGCAATCCAGAGCAGCACACAGAAACGCCGTTTACCTTCCCGCCGGAGCGGTCCCTATTTATCTACTTGCACTTTGATGTGCTTTCAAACTGCTAGGTGGGCAGGAGCTGGGACCGAGCAACGGGAGCTCACCCTGTCACAGGGATTCAAACCGCCGACCTTCTGATCAGCAAGCCCTAGACTCTGTGGTTTAACCCACAACGCCACCTGGGTCCCACCATATGGCATATATCAACACAAAAAACAGTGATAATTTGTTGTTGACAAAGGACAGCTGGACATATAAATGACCCCATTACCTTTAGCTTAGGGCCTCATCAAACCTAAATCTGTCCCTGAGTGAGTGGATAGGCAGATCTCCCTCTTATTGACAAATTGGCAGGGATGTGGGGAGCAAGAAGCCCATCCTCAAGGCTAGGTGGGGTTCTAGTGACTGGGGAAGAAGCTCACCCTCACTGAGGACGGGGGAAGTCCGCAGCAGGTTGTTGCTGTGGTGCTTACAATACTGGTTACACTGGGAGGCCAGGGTTCAAATCCTCCACTCATCCATGAAGCTTGCTGGATGACTTTTGGCCAGCCACTCCCTCTCAACTTAACCTACCTCACAGGGCTGTTGTGAGGATAAATGGGGAGGGGAAAGAACCATGTACAGCACTTTAAGCTCTTCGGAAGAAAGGCAGGCTAGCAATGTAACTTTGAAAAAGGAAAAGCTCCCGTTAGCGCCAGCCAGCGTGGCCAGTCATCAGGGATGATGGGGTCTGGAGTCCAGGAACATATGCAGAGCCACGGGTTAACTGCTGCTGCGCTAGGCAATGGACTGCAGCCATTCCTACACTGGCAGTGGCACCAAACTGACCCTGCACCCAAGGGCTTTGCGGTGCGGATCACATCACAGGGAGAAGACTGAGAAGGTGATATGAGAGCCAAAATCAAATTTCCAAAGGGCTGCCACATGGAAGACAGAGCAAGCTTGTTTTCTGCTGCTCCAGAGGGCAGGACCCAAACCAGTGGGTTCAAACTAGGAAAGGAGATAAAAACTACTAAACCTTCGGAATAAGTCATTCTTCAGGTCATTCGTTACTCAAATCTAGAAATCCCCCACATTACTTTCTCATGCGTGCACTCTTGGGTTGGGGCAACTGGCTAAAATGTTTTAAATGGTTCTAATTTTGGTTCCTCTGTTTTGTTTTTGTTGGGTAGAAACTGCAACCTGAGTTTGAGTTCTTCATTGAGTGGGAGCCAGGATGCTGCTGCTGCTCCATTAATATTATTTTACTGGTCTTCACATAATGTTGCCACTAGCTGGTGCTAGAAAGCCATTTATAAAGCATCCTGCTGTATAAAGAAAATCTTCTCATTCGTCATCAGTTAATACAGTGGATGGGGTGTAGATAGAGATAGTGAGGCCCTGCCAAGGAATTCCTGTTGCTCACTTGGAGCAGTGAGTTTTCCAAATATGACAACGGTAGGGGAACCTCAGCCACAGGAACCGAATGCAGCCCTCCAGGAATCATAGAATCGTAGAGTTGGAAGGGATCCCAAGGCTCATCTGATCCAACCCCCTGCAATGCAGGAATCTCAACAATCGACCCTCTACTCAATTTGAAACCAGACCAGACCCTTCTTAGCTTTGCAAATATGCTAGCTAGGAGTCTCTCTGGCCCTGAAGACTCAACCCTTCACTGGCTCCACTTTGCACCCTCCTTGAGTGCTTTTGCCTGGCTGGAATGTGTCCATGAACTTTGATCATGCCTCTTGCTTGTCTGGATGGAGGGCAGACAGGGAGCAGGATGAGTGTGTGTGAAAACTAGCCTACTGAGCAAAGTTACCACATTTTTTTTCGGGGACTCAGATTTAAGAAAATGGGGGGATGTATCTGTGTATAAGAGGCCCCCTGATTTTTGACATTATCTTTTTTGGGGGGGGGACCTAGGCTTATACACAGAAAAATACTGTACATTGCTCTACCCATTTTTGCATCTGGCCCTGCCCACCACTGTCATGTGGCCCCCAGACATTTGCCCAGAGTTGCCCTCATGTCCTCGCTCCTGGAATAAGTCATCCATTGTTATTAGCTGCTCTCTGCCTGCCACCCTGAAAAACAGTAGTTACAAACATCCCGACTCCCCACTTCTTGGAGTGCCTAGGATTATATTGTTAATATTTATTTTATTTATTTGTTCAAATTTGGGACTCCCACCTGTCTTTTTTCATATTGATTAAGCAACATTGTGGCGAAGCTTCACACGTATTGTACCAAGTTTTTCAGCCAACACACAGGACCCTATTTGTGGCCCGGTAACACACACACACACACAAATAATGTTGTTGCAGACATCATATGATCGCAGCAAGATTTGTCTACAGTGTTTTATCAGTTCTCATGTGTTTTCTGATGTGCACATGTACACAGAAAAATCAGGAAGGTTGCAATGCTGCTGTCTTAGCTCTCGCTGGAGGATAAGGAATTCAAACTCATTTTATTCCAAAATCTTTAATGCTCAAATCAGTACGGTGAATAGGTAAAATAAGGTTCAAAGGCACCTATGGTGCTGTGCATGGCTACGCAAGCTAAGACATTGATCCGGCAAGTGACATGTCCCCTTGTACCCCATTATATACCAGTAGGAGCGGACTGGGCAAGCGAACTAGAATTGGAGGGCTGGACCTGAGCACTTGCAACTCCCAACCAGTCCCTCCAGGGTGTCTGCTCTGGACTCAAGACAGATGCAGATGAAAGGGAACAATAAAACTGCAGGAAAGGGTGCATGCTTGAATTTGAGAATCCATTTTAGAAACTGCTCTAGTCCAGCTGGAATCCAGGAAGAGCGGGACCTCAGATGGGGAGCAAACAAAAGGAGTGATACAGGAACGGAACTGGAGAAATTCTCTCGCCGCGATCGCCGACACCTCCATCCCATGGGTGGAACCTGATGCGACTGCAGCCTTCCCTCTTTCCGACATTGCAGAAGAATGCTTTGTTGGTTGGAATGTGAAGAACATGCCAAGCATTTCAAATGGCCCAGTGCTGCTAGAGGAACGTGCTGAAAGATAACAGGAAACAGTCCTGTTTTCCTAATCTGAGTGAAGCATGAAGCCCTTCAGGGAGAAGAGAGAAGAAGCTGTTTTGTGTTTCCATATTTGCAATTCTTTCAGCTACCCCTGCTTTCTGACACCTGGTCAAAGTACTGAGTTGTATCCAACGTTAGTCTTACTTCAAGTAAACCTACTGAAATTAATGGGCATGACTCATTGGCCCATCTAGCTCAATATTGTCTACGCTGCCCCTACGCTTAGAGTTTTAGACAAGGGTCTGTTCTAGTCCTACTCGGATATGCTGTGGATCGAAGCAGGTACCTTCTGGATACAAAGCAGATATCTCTGCCACCAAGCTACAGCCTGCCCCTTCCTTAACTTACATCTGTTAATTTCAATTCCATCTCACTGTTACCCATTAGCATTGTTTATTTGCCTTTCCTGGTGGTGCCTTCGGAAACATTCTGCTAGAGTGTGCACATACACACTGTGAACCTTTTCAGCCTGAGATCTTCAAAAGTTTGGTCTGGTGCAAACTCAGCCTTATGTACATGCTCATAGGTGCATTCACATAGACACCAGCTCCATGCTCTCACCCTTCCATGGCCATTTCCCCAGATTGCAAATAATTGAGTTTTGTTGATTGAGTTTACTTCCACACTAAGCTGTGCCCCAGGTGGCTTACAGCAAACATTCAAAACATCAAAACTCAGTGCATTGGAAATACAAATATAAGTACAGTACATACGGTAAATTCAAAGCAAAAACAGAGTTAACCGACAATAAAGTTTCTGATACTGGTCTTGCTGCACTCCAAGGAGCCTGGCTTAAATACAGTTTGGAGAGGGGCAGATGTTATGCAGCTGGCTCCCACATCTTTTCTCCAGAGGAGGCTGACAGCACCAAAAGTCCAATGACGGGGAGGGAAATTGTGATAAGTCTCTTCCGCAGCCTCCTTTGTACTTTATGCCAGCGCTGAGCTTTAAGTAAGTAGCAGTGACTGCACCGAAGGCAAAAAGACCTCTCCTCTTCAGGTAAGTGAAACAGGAAGCCTCTGATAGCCTTTCATGTCCTGGAAAGCCCAAATGTCAGTCTGTAGAGGGAACAGCAGTCCAGAATCTGAGAAAGCTGTATTTCCCCGTTTAATGTTCGAAGTTGCAGTTCTGCTAGCTCACCACATGAGGGTAGCTGCCTAGACAGCTAAAGGTTTTCCATTCTAGTGTTTCCTGAATCATAATGCAAAGTTCAGAGAAGCATGATGCTAATATTCATTGCCTCTGCTGCTTGGAAAGCATGACTCTTCCCCATTGGTTGAGAAAGGGGATGATGTCACTATTCCAAAAGAGGCAAGGAGGCTTTTCAGTCCTTGGAACCCTAATTCAGAACAGGATCGGAGTTGCTGAGCTCTGGTGCAGTCCTTGCTCCCCTTCTGTTGAAATGATTCCATTGACAGCTGTCTAATCCATCTGCACTTATTTTTGGGTTTCGCATGTTAGCAAGTGGCACATCTTATCCCTGCACCCCTATCTTGCCCTGCAGCCAAGCTGCGAAACCCAAGCCGCAGGTGCAAAAGAACAGGTGCATTGCAAAAGGGTTGCTTCCGGAGCAGATTGCTTGAGCCTGCCGCCTGCCCCCAAGCCCTTTCTCCACTGCAGAGGAACGCAAACTGCAGACACACCAAGTTACAGATAAATCTCGCATTGGAGGAAATGGCTTCCTGAAATCAAATATGGGGATGCTTTGGTATATGGTATTCCGCAGGGTTCTGGCGTCTAAATTGGAAGGTTCTGTTGCTTCCGACATCACCAGTTTGTTTCACCAGCATATGTTTAGTGACTTAACCAGGTTAGTTCCATGTGCTTCAGGGACAACCTTGTGCAACCTGATTCTCTCTGGATATTGTTGAATCAAAACTCCTTACCACAACACAAGACAGAGATGGCCACCAACTTAAGATTGCTTAGGATTCCCACAGGCCTCTGGTTGGCCACTGTGAGAGCAGGATGATGGACTTAATGTGCCTTTATAAAAATTTAATAATAGTAAATCTTATTTCTATGCCACTCATCTGACTGGGTTGCCCCAGCCACTCTGGGTGGCTCCCAACAGAATACTAAAAACATGATAAAAAATCAAACATTCAAAACTTCCCTAAACCGGGCTGCCTTCAGATGTCTTCTAAAAGTCAAATAGTTCTTTCCTAGACATCTGATGGGAGGGCATTCCAGAGGATGGGTGCGACTACTGAGAAGGCCCTTTGCTTGGTTCCCTGTAACTTCACTTATCGCAGTGAGGAAACCTCCAGAAGGCTCTTGGTGCTCTTTAACCTGATCCAACAGGCTCATGTTTTTATGTTCTTAACACCCGTCACCACCCAGCCTGCATGGCCAATGGTCAGGGATGGTGTAAGGTTTGAGCCGGACGAGGAGGAGTGGTGGCAAGCCCCCCACAGGGGAATCTTGGGATAGGGAGGAATTCATACCTGGAGAAGACTGGAGGTGGCACTCCTTGGAAAAGGAAGAATCAGATAAGGAAGAGGGTAGACCAGAACAGGAGGAGGAAGGAGTCGAACAATTGGAGGCAGCTGCAGCTCGTAAGAGGCGTAGTGATGAGCCGGCTACTTAAGGCTGGGTGGCTGCTCCCTTCACCAGCACGTGCATCGGCTGTGCTGTAGCGCGTGGTTGCCTTGCTCGTCCTGTTCCTGTTTCCCGTGTACCTGGCTTCGGCTTCTCCTGACCTTGGTACTGATACCTGACCACAGCTGGTTCCTGAATTGGAATGTTCCTGACTTCGGCTTCTCCTTACCCCTGTACTGATACCTGACCTCGGCTGTTCCTGACTTGGACTGCCCGTGTCTTCGACTTCTCCTGACCCTGGTACTGATACCCAACCTCAGCTGGTTCCTGACCCTGCCCATTGGACCTGAGCTCCATCGGCATGCAACTTCTGTCTTCAGCACGCCAACCTGTTGGCGCCCTAACAGATGGTAGCTGTAGTACTCCAAGAACAGATAGGCCTTTGACCTGTTCCATTGGGTTCTTACCTTCCAAGGGCAGCCCAATGTAGAGTGCATTGCAGTAGTCCAGTCTATCAGACCATTGAATACCATGTGCACATGCACTGTTCTCATGCTGATTTTACTATTTATGCTTACAAGTAGTTCTGTTGCTCTCAGGTCCTGCTCACTGGCTTCCCACGGGCATCTGACTGGCCACTGCTAGAACAGAGTGCAGGACTCGGTGGGCTTTTGGCTTGATCCAGCAGGCACCTCTTATGCTAACTTCTTGTCTCGCTGGAAGGGACATTGCCTGGCTGAGCAACTGAGTGCTTGCTCCTTGCCCCTCCTTGGCCTCCTCTACTTGACCTTCTTGAATGTCAGCTGCTACTTTGGGAACTTGCCTCCTGCTTGCCTTCGATTACACCCTGCCTGCCTCCATCCCTTTGGATAATTGGCGGCTGCTTATGCCACTTGACCTTTCACTGCCCTGCACTGCTGCTCTCTTCTGGCCCGCATCCGACAGCATCCAGCTGGCCTCTCTTGGCCGTTGTGACACTGGTGTGGGTTTCAGGCTTAGGGATCCTGTAGCTCTCCTCACTTTGATGATGGATCTCCCATCATCACCCCTGACCATTTGGCCCTGGTGCTTGGGGCTGATGCGCTTTGGAGGCCAACATCTGGAGAACCACAAGTTCCCCATCACTGGTTTGCTGTAATGATAACTTTTTTTCAGCCTAGTGGCTTCATCTTCCTCTGCTCCTCAAGAAGACCATTTCAACATCCTGGATTTGGCATCTTCACAGATCTCCTGCTCTGCAGTAGTCCTGAGGCCCAAATTATTGTTGCCAATAAGCAGGAATTCTGGAGGAATAGATACCTCCCCTCTTCAGGGACAACTCCAACTGTGTTAGCGGTGGCTATGTCCTCCCTTCACTGTCGGAGGCAGTACACCTCTGAATATCAGTTGCTGGTAAGTCACAGGTGGGTAGAGAGCTGTTGCATTCAAGTTCTGCTTGCAATCCATATATAGGTTCTCCCACAGACAGGTTTGTGAGGCTGGTTGGAGAGCTTTACTTTCTTCTTCCCTTACGCATGAAAAGCAGGGAAAACCAATATGGGCAGATGGTTAAAAAATCCTGTTTTATTTTCTCAGATTTTAATCAACACATTGTGGCTGGCTTTTTGGGCTGCTTTGGAACTGCTGTTGTTACCCTATGTATTGATTTGTGTTGTATTCTCTGTTTTCTTGAATTTGTATGTAGCCATTTTACAGCATTTTTATTCAATTGGGGGGGGGTTGGCTTTCAGGCTTCCCACTGAGGCATCTGGTTGGCCACTGCAAAAGCAGGATGCTGGATTAGATGGGCCTGATCCAGAAGGACTCATCATGTTCTTATAATGTCCAAACAAGAAGTTGAGACATGTCACACCATTGTATCCCGACGAGTGGATGAACCGTCAGGGCAAGCCGTCCATATGATGTTAGACTACAATTCCCAACATCCCTGAACCTGCTACCTTGGGTTGATGGTGCCTTGCTTGCCCAGCTTTGGGAAAGCAGCAAGAGCACTGTGGGGGTCAAAAAAGGCATCAAGGGCCACACGGGGCCCTTGGGCCACACATTGGACACCCCTTCTCTGGGGCATCTGGTTGGCCACTGTAACAGCACCATGTTGGACTACATGGACTTTTGTCCCAATTCAGAACGGCTCTCCTTAAATGCCATTATTTCCCCTCCTTTTCTTCAGGATTCTCCCTGGGCAAACGGATCCTAAATATTCAGACAGTTGGAGTTGTGTGGCTGGAACTGTAGGCTACTGAGCAAAGGTAAGAGTTGCATCCATTGCATTCAGCCCCTGGAAGGCTTTTCTGAAAGGAATGTAGCTGGGAAACATTACCTTCCGCTGAATCTTGCACTTAAAAGTAAATAGGTGGGTTTGTGTGTGTGCGTTGGGTCCCAATTGGGACCCTTTTGTGTGCTTGTGTGTGTAGCAAGGATTTAACCTTTTCTCTCCCACTGTGAGTCAGGTCTCTGCGATTGCTCTTTGCAAATTTATTGGAAAATAAAATATTCCGTTGATGCAAACTTGCCAGCTCTGTGGCTAATTTTGTGTCATGTCTGGCTTAGCCCATGACAAATGGGATAGCGGGCACTTGCCCTCTGTTGTTGAAAGTCCACAGAAGCTACTACCCCCACTTCCCCTTCCTCTCTTGAAGTTGCTCAGGAGAGGAAGAGGAAGCAAGCCATGAACTTGACATATGGTAAAAGGTAAAGGTAAAGGGACCCCTGACCATTAGGTCCAGTCGTGACCGACTCTGGGGTTGCGCGCTCATCTCGCATTATTGGCCGAGGGAGCCGGCGTATAGCTTCCAGGTCATGTGGCCAGCATGACAAAGCCGCTTCTGGCAAACCAGAGCAGCACATGGAAACGCCGTTTACCTTCCCACTGTAGCGGTTCCTATTTATCTACTTGCATTTTGACGTGCTTTCGAACTGCTAGGTTGGCAGGATCGAACTGCTAGGTTGGCAGGCTGTAGCAAATGTCAGAGCTGGATGGCACCCAGAAGATCAACTCATCCCACCCATGATGCAAGGCAACGACTTTGCAAAGAGCCACTCATCAAGAATTGAAAGAGACTTCCCCCATATAATTTCTTGATTTCTCGGCTTTGCTCTGCCCTCCCTTCTACTCCTGCTCAAAGCCTGAAATTGTCTGGGATGGGGAAATCTGTCAGTTTTGATTTCTCATTTTTCCAGTCTTCAATTTAGTTCTCCACATTTCCACATCAGTTTTTTTGTTGTGTTTTAAAGTCTTTTGCTGTTAATTTTAAATATTCTTAATTGTTTTAATCTGTTTTTTATTTCTAATATTTCTTGAAACTGATTAGAGGTCTTACTACAATCAAGTGGTAAATAAGTTTAATTCAGTAAAAATAAAATAAATCCACCTGGGTCAGAAAGGGCAGGTGCAGACTTCAGCAGTATTTTGTAATATGGTGCGCCCTGTGCATGGCCAAAGTTTTGTGCCCCCAAATGGATCTTCTCAATTGTGGATCTTCTCAATTTGCACCCCCTCAGCTTGGTGCCTTCTGCAGGGGAAGTGTCCACATGGCCCTTAATCAAGCACTGGAAGAAGGCAGTCATGGAAGCCAATCCAGACCCCTTCAATTAATTTGAAGGCAGTTGGGGAGACTTTAAATTCGAAAGCAGGATAAAACAAACATTTTCTGGCACAATTTATTCTGATTCAGAATCTCCTAGTGCAGTTTGTAAAATCCGAGTTTCAAAAATTCAAAATTTCCCAGTGCAGAATCTATCACAACCCTATTTACTCTCCCTCCCCAAAGAGAGCAGAATAATAATAATAAATTATTATTATTAAAAAATGACTTTAAAAGAGATTTGTCTCTTGAGAAACAAAACAAAAACAGCAAACAGATAAATCACTGCTCAGAAGTATGACCCAATTAATTTAATGGGGTTTACTCCTGGGGTTTAGGGTTTCATCCCCAAGTCAACCCTATAGCAGGGTTGGCAAGCCTCTGGCCCACCAGACATTGCTAGACTACAACTCCCATCATCATTGGCCATGTTTTCTAGGTCTGGTGGGATTTGGAGTCCAAACACATCTGAAGGGCCCTCAGGTCACCATTTCTAGGGCTGACAGTTCTTCCAATTTGGGGTTTTTTATTTAAAAAGCTCAACAACTTTTGAGGTGTCTTGATTCTTACTTTTTGAAATATGGCAACCCTACCATTTTGCCAGCCCTATAGGAAACAAAGTGCAGAAACCTTCTTTCAGGAATTCCTACTAGCAACATACATATATATGTTAGGAGACAGCTTTGTGCATTGTTCTTTTCAAAACCTTCCCTACAAAATCTTCCCCACCTCACCTCACCCCTCTTGTATCTATTTTAGGTGAAAAAATACTCAATTTATAAGGCATATTTGTATTTTTAAAAGCTTGCTCCAGGAAATTGCGTGAGATCTCGTCCGTGGGCTTATAAGTCCTCAAATTGCTATTTGCCCGAGATCACCATCCATGGTTAGCATGGGAGGAGACTCACTCAGAAAAGGAAGAAATCTTCTGATGTATTTCCTCTTTCTCTCTTCAGTGAGTTTCAGGGACTGTTAAAAAGAAGAAGAAAAGCAAGGATGGAGAGAACAGTTATTCTGCGAGAATATAGTTTCTATGTTTGCCTTAGGCAAAATGTCATTGTACAATGTGGGCTCTGGGAAGTGTGAATTAGGTAGGTTTATGTTTGAAGTCTAAGTGAATTGAGTCTCTCCTCATCTGTGCACCATAGTACAGAGCTTTCGAAACTGGATCGTGACACATTAGTGTGTCGGCTGCAGTGTGTAGGCTTCTCATGCGAATGCTCCCTGTGCTCTTCCAGGGGCTGGAAAGGGGTTAATTTAACCTCCGGTTTGCTAGTAAAACTGAATTACTGTCATGAAATGATGCATGTCTAAAAAATGTGTCACCATTGTGAAAAGTTTGGAAAGCCCTGCCACAGTGTCTGCTTTGTGCGATACTTACAATTACCTCCCCATTTTCTTCACCACCAAAATGGTCATCCCTGTGGCGAATGCGACAGGAATAATGACTCCAAAGATGAGACCAACCAGTGTAGCCGTTTGCATGTCACCTGCAGGGAGGGGAATTCAAAAGGCCAAGTTCATTCAACATCAAATCAGCAGCGACACCTTGAAAGTTACAGTCATGCCACAAACGCCAAAGAGGATAATTGCTACATCCCTGGGGTCAGTTCCTGGTGGATTTTGCTTGGCAACCCTGAGAGTGGTAGATGCATGTTGATCTGAGCAGAGTAGAAAGGCATAAAATGTGTCTGATCATCCTGGCAGATTTGATGAGAGGGGTTTGATGAAGATTCTGTTGAAATCTTGGTAATAGGAGCAAAACAGGAGGATATGGGTCACCAACTCAACCTCTCCAGTGTTGCATTTTGTCAAGAATGACAACCTATGGATTATTCTCCACCTTGGGTTTTACTGTAAGGTTTTCTCGTCTCGCACTCACCCTGGGGGCAGGTCTCAGAAGCTAGTTTGTATTTGGCGAATAGCTTCCATACAACCCAACCTTGATTTCAGCCTCAGAGTGCAAATTGATCCCTGTAGAGTTGTTTCTCAGATTTTTATTCTTACTTTGTAGGGGAAGTGAGGGAACAATTCAGTTACAAAAAGCAAAACGAAACCGCTAGGTTGGAAATGTCATTCTATAGGTATGTGCCCAGGACATGATCTGTCGTTTCCTGGTTGGTGCGTTGTTACCTTATCGAGGTCAGATCATTCCTGAGGAATGTGGCTGGTGGAAGCATGTGCCACACGGAGAATTAAGTTCTGTATCCAGCTGATAAACAAACCCAGACCTCTGAAATTTTGTACAAAACCCACAGGAGGACAACTCCACGCGCCATCACAAACGCAGCAGTCAGCTTTTCGGGGGCTGACTTTGAAACAGTGTCACCGTGAGCTGCACAGCCTTCTGAAATCAGACCTTGTGATGGAATGTGAAACCAGGGCACAACATATAATTTGGAAATGTGATGCGACCATTTCACACTACATTTGTTAATACTGCTTGCTTGTGGCAGAGGTGGGGAAGGAGAGCCTTCCGAGCTAAACTAGGCTGGTGAGATCTATGGTCAGATCGCCAGGTGTCTGTTTTTAGCTACCAGGGAGTGGGGGGCCTGGATCAAGGGCAGAGGGCAGTGTGAACCCGTTTGCCCCCTACAGCATTTCCTTCTGAAATCTCTTTTCACATCTAAAGCTGGCAGGAGCTGCAAAGGTGCTTCGTTGGAGCCAGGTACAATATATACTGTAAGCAGCATATAAATTAAAACAGGAATAAAAAAAATAATTGGATGACTAATAGTGATTAAAGAAAAGTTCCTCTCCTAGGGTTTCTGGAATTTCCTGGACATGTACAGAATACTGCATTCGGCAGCAGTGTCCAGGCGGAAATTGGTACAGTAGTGCCATTTTTGCAATTTTGAAACAACAACTTTGGGCAAATCTAAATAAAAGCTCATCATTTTTGGCCAAAAAGAAAAAAGCTGTCTGGATTTTCACTGTTTGAAATATGGCAACCCTACTCTCCAGAGAGCCAGTGTGGTGTAGTGGTTAAGAGCGGTAGACTTGTAATCTGGGGAACCGGGTTCGCGTCTCCACTCCTCCACATGCAGCTGCTGGGTGACCTTGGGCTAGTCACACTTCTTTGAAGTCTCTCAGCCCCACCCACCTCACAGGGTGTTTGTTGTGGGGAGGAGGGGAAAGGAGAATGTTAGCCGCTTTGAGACTCCTTCGGGAGTGATAAAGCAGGTTATCAAATCCAAACTCTTCTTCTTCTTCCCTCTCTCATAGCAGCTGGAATTTGTGGACATCCTCACACAGCACATGGTTCAACTATGGAATCATAGAACTGTGGAGTTGGAAGGGATTGCCAAGGGTCATCTAGTCCAGCCCCCTGCAGTGGAATTCACTTAGAATCATACAATCATAACAGTCCCTTTAGAAAAAAGGAACAGATATTTTTGCAGTTAGGAAAGTGATGGGAAATGCATTGAAAAGTGCATGCTGGTTAGGGTGAATGTCAACTGTGATATAATCTCCCATCAAACAAATCAGAATGAATAACCGATATACGTAATTGAACCTCTGCATAAGCTTTGTGCAAAGCAGATTGGCAAACCTTTATGCTCGTGTTTTAATGTTCCTGAGGCTTCCTTCCTGTGCTGCAGTCTGCAGCGCACAAGGGATGGGGGTGTCACAGTGGTGCTAAGTAGCCAGCAATGATTTCTCTGGAATAATCAGAATCTGGCTGCCTTCCAGTGAACATGAAAAGGGTTTCTACTTCATCAGGAAATAGGGCCTGTTGCCGGATTCATTACATGAGAGGGCTGAGGCTCATTAGCATGCCTGTAAGTTCAAAGAAGGATTAAGGTAATTTAAGAAAGGAACCTAATCACTCAGTGCTGTTCTTTGGATTATGTTTGGCTTCAGTCGTCTGCTTGGACTGGAACCAGGCATGGGCCAAGGAGATGACAGTACACTTTTGGGCCAGATAGCTAATTTGGGATGCTCCCAATACATTGTTATGTAACTATTAATTCACTTTTGGCTTGAAACCGAAATCTCAGCCTGAGGAGCACCCTTCCAACGGTTGGCGAGACTAACTAGCTTGTTTCGTGCAAACTGGCAGGGATGTATTTTTTAAACTTATTTTAAACCGCTTTGTAATTTGTTAAAAGAAAGAAGCCAAAACGATAGTGTCTGTATCGAGAATAGGGAGTACTGGCCATCACACCCACATACGACAACTCCCACCATCCCTGTCTATTCGCCATGCTGCAGGGCACGCTCCACCAATATGCATGGGGGTGGGGAACTGAACCCCCATGCAAACTGGTTGTCACCCGCAGAATCTCTGTCTCTATGATGCATTGCAGGGCTAGATAAACCCTTTGGGTCAGGTAGGTAGCCATGTTGGTCTGACGTAGCCGAAACAAAATTTAAAAAATTCCTTCCAGTAGCACCTTAGAGACCAACTAAGTTAGTCATTGGTATGAGCTTTCATGTGCATGCACACTTACAATTACATGATTTTGGTGCTGATTTTTGCTGCCTATGGATGGTATGTTTTGCTAGAACAAGCAATGCCCTTTCATTAAGACCCGTTACATTGGGAAGAAAAAGACACTCAAGTGTTTAATGCATTGAGGAGCAGAAAACTATGTGGGTTTTGAGTATAGCTTCTCTGTAGTGAGTATAGTGACATACCGGTATTTCACCACAGCGAGTATCGGGAAAACCTTTCCTGTTCGCTTTTGTTGTAACCAGTAATGGTTGATGTCTCTAAGGAAAGGATCCAGTTTGGAGTTGATAGCCTTGCCTGTCATCCATCCAGCCAGATAAAAAACTATTCTGCAACATTTTCCTTTTGTTTTGCTGGTATTGAATAGTTATTGTTGTAGCACACTGTTCTTTTTCTGATTTTAGGTAATGCTTTATTGCTTTTAAAATTTGCAAGCAGCATGTCTTATTAATTGAATAAATAATAAGAATCATAATCTTTCACATATATGTGTGTGAGAAAGAGGTGGACATTTTTATTTTTTTCAGATTTTCCCCAATACATTTCCTAAGTGCATTAGCCAGCAGAAGAGGAGGAGGAGGAGGAGGAGGAGGAGGAGGACTAGATATCATTTGCAAATGCAATTTTAGGCAAGCTTGAGAGTTTCACAGTTTTTGGTTTTGTTTATAAAGCACTAAATTAGGTAGCTCTCCAGGGCATTAGAAAATCTTCCATTGCAAATGACCCTACGTTGCATAGGAAACATTTTAGAAACATGCACACCACATACCATCAGGTTCTATTAATCTTGTGTCAGTGGCGTTTTCAGCATCATCATCACTGATTGAGAGGGCACTTTCTGAGGTCACCAGATTTCGCAAGGAAGAGCTTTCTGTTGTCACCGGGAACTATGTTTGTTAGTTTTAGGGATATATGTGTTTTAAAGAGAGGAAAACAAAGGCAAGCATAATTGATTTCTATGTCTCTCTTCTTAAAACATGCATAATGCTGATCCACCTTGATACAACTCTGCTACAAATACCAGTATTTACTTGTTTATTTTGAAACAGTAACAAAATAATCCTATGGAAGTCTTTGCAGAAGGAATTCTGCTGATTTCAATGGGACTTGCTCCCAGGTATGCATGTATAGGATGACAGCCTAATAGAGAATTGAGAGCCAGCATGGAGTAATGGTTAGGGTGTTGGACTAGGTCCTGGGAGAGCAGAGTTTGAATCCCCACTCAGTCATGAAGCTTACTGGGTGACCTTGGGCCACTCACCATCTCTTAGCCTAGCCTACCTCACAGGGTTGTTCTAGTTACAGGTAGGTAGCCGTGTTGGTCTGGTATAGTCGAAACAAAATAAATTCCTTCCAGTAGCACCTTAGAGACCAACTAACTTTGTCATTGGTATGAGCTTTCGTGTGCATGCAGACTTCTTCAGATACACTGAAAGAGAGGTCACCAGATGCCCACATATAGTGAGAGGGTGGGGAGGGGCCGGACTGTTTATTGCTGCATGTGGTCTAACAGGAAGAATTTACATCTGTTTACGATTGGTCCCACAGGATAAGCAAGGGGTGAGATGGTTAAAGATAGCTTTATCAAAAATCCGATGTCTTTGTTTAGACCAGTTTCCTCAGTGGCTCCAAGTTTGGTGATAAACTGCAGTTCAGCAACCTCTCTTTCCAGTCTATTTCTGAAATTCTTTTGTAATAAGACAGCTACTTTGAGATCTTGTATAAAATGTCCTGGGTCTGGGAGATTGAAGTGTTCTCCTACTGGTTTCTCTGTCTTGTGATTCCTGATGTCAGATTTATGTCCATTTATCCTTTGGTGTAGGGTTTGGCCTGTTTGTCCGATATAGAGAGTTGAAGGGCACTGTTGGCATTTGATGGCATACACAATGTTAGAAGATGAGCAATAGTCCTGAGATGGTATATTTGATGTTGTTGGGGCCAGTAATGGTGTTGTCCGAGTGTATGTGGCAGCAAAGTTGGCATCTGGGTTTATTGCAGGCTCTGGTACCAGTGTCCATGTTAAGTCTGGTGGTTGTATTATTGTGGGTGAGGAGTTGTATAAGATTGGGTGGCTGTCTGTAGGCAATGAAAGGTCTTCCTCCCGGAGTTTGAGAAAGAGAACTGTCATTGTCTAGGAGAGGTTGTAGATCTCTGATGCGTTGTACTGTTTTAACTTGGAAGCTGTATGTGATTACTAGTGGTGTTCTGTTATTTTCTTTTTTGGGTCTGTCTTGCAGCAAGTTCTCTGGGTATCAGTCTGGCTGTTGATCTGTTGTTTAACTTCATCGGGCGGATATTTTAGTTCTAAAAAGGTTTGCTATAGATCTCTTAGGTGAGAGTCTCTGTAGAGTTGGAACAGATGTGGTTGTAACGTAGGGCCTGGCTATATACAATGGATTATTTGGTATGTTTGGTATGGTAGCTAGAAGCATGTAGATATGTTCACTTCAATCTCCCAGGACATTCTATACAAGATCTCAAAGTAGCTGTCTTATTACTAAAGAATTTCAGAAATAGACTGGAAAGAGAGGTTGCTGAACTGCAGTTCATCACCAAACCTGAAACCTGAAAGCAGGATGTCCTTATCGGGTATCGCTTTGTAACAAATTGATGGGTCTATGGACCGTAATAAAGATTATTGTTGTTGTATCACTAAACTTGGAGCCACGGAGGAACCTGGTCTAAACAAAGACATTGGATTCTTATCTCATTATACATGATAAAGCTATCTTTAACCATCTCACCCCTTGCTTTTCCTGTGGGACCAATTGTAAACAGTCGTAAATTCTTCATGTAAGACCAAATGCAGCAATATACAGTCCTGGCCCCTCCCCACCCTCTCACTATATATCGGGATCTGGTGACTTCTGTTTCAGTGTATCTGAAGAAGTGTGCATGCACACGAAAGCTCATACCAGTGACAAACTTAGTTGGTCTCTAAGGTGCTACTGGAATGATTTTTTTAAATTTTGTTTCACAGGGTTGAAATGGGGGGGGGCACCATGTGCATCACCTTAAAATCCTTGGGAAACAAAAGTAGTATAAAAATGTAATAAATAAATAAAGCAAGCCGGGATCAGGGAAAATGAAGGTTAGTAGTGATTGGGTTGTGAAGAGGAAGCCCTAAACTGACCCGGATCCTGCAGCCATCATATGAAGCCCTTCTTCGTGTGCCTCCTCCGCGAGAGGTCTGGAGGGTGGCAACACAAGAATGGGCCTTTTCTGCGGTGGCTCCCTATTTGTGGAATGCGCTCCCCAGGGAGGCTTGTCTGGCACCTTCATAACATATCTTCGGGCACCAGGTGAAAACACTCCTCTTTTGCCAAGCCTTTGGCTAATTAAACAACCTACGGCTTTTTAAACTGTCTCTGTGTTGGGGAGGGGTATTGTTTTTGTTTGCTACCATGTTGTATATTTTTGTGTTTTTGTATTCTAAATTGCCCGTGATCCTCCGATGAAGAGCATTCCAGAAATTTAATCAAAAACAATAATGATGATGTGAGAGGAATGGCAGTTGGTTTCATAGAATAAAAGCATCATAGAGCTGGAAGGGACCCCGTGGATCATCCAGTCCAGCCTCCTGCCAAGCAGGAATATGCAGCTGTCCCTTATGGGGATAAAACCTGCTGCCAGGCAAATGGGTGGCATTATCACAATTCAAAAGCATACATTTCAAATAGGCTAAAGCACTCAAGCAGGGTGTGGGAAGAAGGTGTGGCCTGGGGAAGAATTAAGGCCCATTCAGTCCCCAACCCTGAAGTCCACCCCCCCCCATCCCCATCAAAAAATAATTCATGAGCCAAACCTAACTTTGTCTGATGAAGTGGGCTCTAACACAAAGGTGTTAGAATCAGAATTGTAGAGTTGGAAGGGACCTAATGGGGCAACGTGTCCAACCCCACTGTAATGCAGGAATCACAGGTTGAGAATCCATGAGAAATGGCCACCCAATCTCTGCTTAAAAGCCTCCAATGAAGGAGAGTCCAGCATTTCCAAGGGAGTCCGTTCCACTGTTGAACAGCTCTTACCACCAGAAAGTTCTTCCTAATGCTTAGGTGGAGTCTACTTTCTCGTCACTTGAAACTGTTGGTTCAGCTCTTACCCTTCGGAGCAGCGGCAGAAAACGAGCTTGCTCCATCTTCCATGTGACAGCCCTTCAGATATTTGAAGATGCATGTCCCCTCTCAGTCTTCTATTCTTCAAGCTAAGCACACCCAACAACCTCAACCGTTCCTCGTAAGGCTTGGTTCCCAGGCCCTTGGTCCCCTTGGTTTCCCACCTCTGCACAGGTTTCAGCTTGTCAATATGAGGCCACGGGACTCCTCAGTGAAATGAACCTTGATACTTTTTGGTCTGGTCTTCATGGTCTGCCATAATAAATGAGGGCCTTTAGAGTTGGATGGACAGCCTGAGACCATCATGATAAAAATTTGTGGGAGGGGGTTATTGGTTTGTTTTTGTTTTATTACGTAATTTATGTTCTCATTTCGTATTTTTATGTTGTGAACATACATACATACAGTGGAACCTTGGTTTACACCAACTTTGGTTTATGAATGCCTCCGTTTAAGACTGCCGCGGACCCGGAAGTGTTTAAATCCGGGTTCTGCGGCGTCGGATGCGCAGACACGATCTGCGCAGCTCACGCATGCGCAGAATTGCTCTATTGGTGCTTCGCGCACACGCAGTAGCATACCTTCAGGGAACTAATGCCTCTGTTTACGAAGAGCTCCGTGGAATGGATCGTGTTCATAAACAGAGGTTCCACTGTACATACAAACAATAACCTTTCAGTAATGAAACAGACTATATCCCCCTATGAATGATACTCACCATTGGAAATACAGAAACATCACTGTCTCTCCTCACCGTTGGAAATTCAGAAACATCGCTGTCTCTCCTCACCGTTGGAAATTCAGAAACATCACTGTCTCTCCTTACCGTTGGAAATTCAGAAACATCACTGACTCTGGTCACCGTTGGAAAGTCAGAAACATCACTGTCTCTCCTCACCGTTGGAAATTCAGAAACATCATTGTCTCTCACCGTTGGAAATTCAGAAACATCACTGTCTCTGCTCACCGTTGGAACGTCAGAAACATCACTGTCTCTGCTCACCGTTGGAACGTCAGAAACATCAGTAACTCCGCTCACCGTTGGAAATTCAGAAACATCACGGTCTCTGCTGTCAGGAGTTGGTGCTTCATCTCCCACTGAGTCTATAGTTGCTAAATGAAACAGATGAGAAGCAGCTGAGATTTGAGATTCCTGGCTACATATTGCCACTGAGCTGCAATCAAGATTCTGTTGACCAACTTAGTTGGGTTGTATCTGTTGGGAGATTCATTCCCCGTGTGCAATCATAGGTTTGTTGTCTGTCATGACGACTGTACTGTATGTGTTTTCATTCCACAGGGTGGAAGTGATGTAGACAGGGTGTTTGTCTTACTGTGTTCCTAAGTGGGACTGTTGTTCCTTTGTTTTCTCTTTGCTGTGTGAAGCTAGAGAGAGAGGGAGCCATGTTGAAGACCTCCGTGTGTGTTTGTATGTAAATAAAGTAGATTAGCCAAGATGCTGTGCTACTGAGTTCTGTTACACTACTGCACAACCTCTGCGGATCCCTAAAGTGTGCTGGTGTCGTCTGGCACCAGTCACTGTGATATTTGAGCTGGAGAATGCTTATGAAGCTTCCAAATGATCACCCAGGAGGGGGAGAACATGCTAGCTGGGCATGTGTCTCTGCCAGGGTCCTACTCGTAAGTAGGCCTTTTCCTGACATAGGTCATGGGCCCAGGGATCGGGGCCACAGCCTCAGTGCCAGCAGAGGACTGGGGGCTAGTTTTTGTCCCGGATGGAGTCTCCTGGAATCAGCACTGTGAGCAACTTGTCAGAGATGGAGGAACGGCTGCAGAAGGAGACGCACGGTGAATTACGCTGGGTGCCTAAAAGCGAAAGTGGAATTAGGCAGACCAGTCTGTGTTTGTGCAGCTGCCATAAAGCTAGCATAGAGAAGCTTCAATTTATGACTGCTTCTGAGTCATTCCTGGCTCAGAATAAACTCTAAGAGATTGAGCAGGAATGGATCCCTTTCCCCTAAGTTCACATGGAGGGAACTGGGAGGAGGAACACGTCCATTTCACAGAGTTATGGAAACAGGACCTTGCCAGAGACTGCAGCTGCTTGATTTATAAGCTACCAGGGGGAGGAGGCGTCCGCCCCCCCCCCCAACGCTGTGTAAAGTAGCAGGCTTGGACTCTAAGAAGTCAAGATTCTTCTGAGTTCGTTCCCTGAGTTTTGGGGATGTGTGGGAGCTGTGTTTTGTTCCCGAAGTTTGTTTGCTGTGCCACAGACAGGCCAATAGCCACAGAGAGTGTGTTCTGCTGAAATTTGGAGCTGTGACACACTGGCATTCCAAGATGGCGAGAGGCTATCCAGAGATGACGAAGAGTTCGGAGGGCTGGATTTTGATCTCTCCAACGCCCACTTGAAGTGGGAGGCGATGCTTCCTGAAGCCAAAAGCTCCAGTCGTGTTTGAAGGTGTTTTGGCTGAAGATGGAACTTTTTCCTGTTCTGAGAGGAAGACTTTTTCAGAACGGAAGGAGACAACTGTGACGTCATCTCAAGCATCACTGCAACCAGCAGGTGGCACTGCTGAGGATCGAGGCAGTGCAACGTTTGTCCTGTGAGGTTTGGACAGAGTCCAGAGGCAAAGACTTTTGGACAGAGCTGCAACGTGTCAAGAGGACCAGCAGTGGAGAAGCAGAGTTTTAGCAAGGGGACTTTTGCTGAGAGCACCAGGGGCCGTGGAACTGAAAAGTGTTTTGTTGTTTAACGTGTGTTTTCATTCTAGGTCGTGAAGTCCACCTGATACAGCGTGGCTTGTTCTGTTTCAGGTCATAAACAGAACGCACCATCCAGAAGAACAGAAGCGACATTGTGAATGGCTTGTTCTTTACCATGTTGTGATGTAAACATGGGGATGGTGGAAAGGTTGAAGAGACATGTGATGTTATGTCTGCTAACCATTTTTTTCATGCAGGTTGTAAGCATGAAGACTCCCAGATTGCTGATGTCTGCCACAATGGATGGTCAGGTGTACCAGTGGTCAGAACAATGCAAAAAAGGAGGAGATAAGGGTATCTCACAGAGGCACTTCTTGGTAAAGGAGATGGTGATGTTGACAGTGACAAAGTCAAGATGCCAGTGACAGGGTCTGACATGTGGGTTCCAAAAGTCACATAGAGCGAAATGCTCGCAAACATGGTTTGCAAGGTTTTCCCCTGAATTCAGAGTTTCTGATGGGAACTGTGACAAATCCGGAAAAAGCCATGATGCCAATGCAAGGGTCTGACATGTGGGTTGGGATGCCACGAGGCAGGAAGCATAAATTCTTCCTGTGGTATGGAGGCATGTACAGAGTACTAAAGCCTCCTACCGAATTGGGTTTACTCACCAAGGGATGTTGAGTGCAGTGCAGAATGGGGAGGAATTCTATGTGTTTTCCCAAACAACCCCATTGCTGAAGACTTACATAGTAAGTCTATTGCTGTTATAAACAGCAGGTGTGCTCAGGTGAGTTCCACTAATACAGTGGATGAGATGTGTCAGGTGCACAACTCAGGAGGAGCTGCAAAGGGTGAAAGGTTCACCAGGTATGCTCAGGCGTTTGCTAACACAGCTGTTGCAGATTACGCTGTGGTTAGTGGCTCGACACAGGTCTTAAAACCCGGAGTCTAGAGAAGGGTACAGGGTTTGTCCACAAGGGGCGGGAAACCACACCCAAAGACTGTAAGGGTTTTAAAGGGAAGAAACGACTTAAGAGGAGGATGGTTTTAATATTAAACAGCATGGTTTGACAAAACCTCACTAATTTATTATATGTGGATGCTATGTTCCTGAGGTATGCATGGTGGACCACAATGAGTCGGAATGGAGAAGGCAATCTTGTCTTCTCAGAAGGTTTGTTCATTTTGCTGTGTTTGTAATTTAGGTCCTTGAATTTCACTGGGTCAACTCCCGGTTGGATACTGTCAGGAAAATGCCTACTTACGAGTAGGACCCTGGCAGTCACACATGCAATGCAATGGGCTGTTGGGATGTGCTTGCTCTGTAGTAAATGGTGAGCAATGAACGGTTGGGTTTCCTAGCTTAAAGAGTGTGCCATGCAGCACTATTTATGCATCACTCATCACTGATGATTGCTACTTGTGTGAAGCTCCTTTCATTGTCCACTTGCAATGGTGGTTTGGACTCAAATGGAACCTGAAAAGAGGGGCAATTAGACGCACACACTTTTATGTAACCTTCTACAGTACAACCAAGCTTTGGGTGTGTGTGTTGGGGGGTCCTTTTCAGAACTCCATACCTCAAACTAAGTTGTGAGCATGGGACAGAGCCCCACTCCTTCCCATTAGAACAAAATCTATTTACGCACCTCCACTTTTAGCAGGGGGGGATCCTTTCCGGAGGCGTCCTCCCACCCACCCTCTAACTGGGAGCAAAATATTCACCAACACACTCATTCATGTACGTATTCCATCATCCCAGGATTCGAACATGGAGGCAAGGAGGGAGAAGACCCCTTTCCCAGCCCATGCTTATCTCCTATGTAAAACATGACACATGCACCTGAACACGGAACTCTACTTATACACAACACCACCACGTGTGGGGTGGGGTCTGGGGTCCCCCTTACAGACCTACTTCCCCAACTGAGATAAAATACCACACACACACACACACACACACTTTAGCCCTATTTCACTAACTCATCAATGCATACCTACCATTACACTGTTGAAGAAAAAGCCCCATCCCTTTTGGGGCTTGGGGGGTCCCACCACAAAAACCCTGCAATATGAAAAAAAAACAATGCCCCTGAATCAACACCTCATCCTTACTCTACCCCCACCCCAAATCCCTTGCACCCCTCTACTTTTGGGGTGGGGTGGGGAAGGTTTCCCCGGAAGCGGTGCGTTTTTGTGTTCCCCTCCCAGTGTTACTCCCCGTGGGGCAACCCCTGCAACAACACACCGCACCCCACCCTCCCCATCAAGGGACGCCTCACCTCCCGCCGCCGCCGCCGCCGCCACCCCAAACCCACACCTCTCAAACCTACACCGCATCCCACGCCATCCCCATCCTATGTCCACCCCGCTTCCTTTGGGGGAAGAAGGTGCGGCTGGCGGAAGGTGGAGGGTGTGGTGTGTGTGTGTCCACAAAAAACCCAACCCTTGGGGCGAAATCCCCTTCCCCACCCCGCCGAGCCCCCTTAGCTGAGAAGGGAAGAAGCGGCGGGCAAGTGGCTGCCGCCTTCACCCTCCCCTCGCCCCCAGCCGGCCTTTACCTGCGCTGTCCGCCGCCGCGGCCGCGGCCTCCTCCTCTTCCTCCTTCCTCGAGAGCCGACCCCCGGCTCAGCTCAAAAGGCCCCACAGGGCCCCTCGGGCCCCTCCGGACGCCGTTTTGTCTCCGGCCTCGGAAGTGACGGCGGCGGCGGAGAAGCCGGGAGGGGAGGGGGAGAGGGAGGGAGGGGCGCACGAGGCGACCACTCAACAGCCGGCGGCGCCCGAGGAGAGAAGAGCTCGCGCGTGGAACGGCCTTCTTGGCTCTCGGGTGAGGAGCTCGTCCTCACTGAGGTCTAGAAGGATGGTGATTGGAGGGCGGGGGTTCTAGGATTGGAGGGGGGTTCTAGGCGCCCTCGCTCCTAGGGGGCTCCGACAAGCAGCCCCTCCTCAATGAGGACTAGAGGCAACGCGGAGCACAGAACCCGCTATGCGACTTGCAGTCCTCAGTAAGCGGACCTGAAGGTCGCCCTCGCTGAGGACTAGAGGGATGTGGGAGACAGGCAGTTGTCGTCATTGAGAACTAGGGGGTTGTGGGGTTATAGGGACAAAGCATAGCACTCGCTATGTGGGGCTTGTAGTCTTCAGTGAGTGGATAGGCACATCTCCCTCTTATTGACAAATTGGCGGGGATGTGGGGAGCAAGCAGCCCGTCCTCGAGGCTAGGTGGGGTTCTAGTGACTGCGGAAGAAGCTCACCCTCACTCAGGATGAGAGAAGTCCGCAGCAGGTTGTTGCTGTGGTGCTTACAATAGTGGTTACACTGGGAGGCCAGGGTTCAAATCCTCCACTCATCCATGAAGCTTGCTGGATGACCTTTGGCCAGCCACTCCCTCTCAACTTAACCTACCTCACAGGGCTGTTGTGAGGATAAATGGGGAGGGGAAAGAACCATGTACAGCACATTAAGCTCTTCGGAAGAAAGGCAGGCTAGCAATGTAACTTTGAAAAAGGAAAAGCTCCCGTTAGCGCCAGCCAGCGTGGCCAGTCATCAGGGATGATGGGATCTGGAGTCCAGGAACATATGCAGAGCCACAGGTTAACTGCTGCTGCGCTAGGCAATGGACCCTAAGCTGCAGCCATTCCTACACTGGCAGTGGCACCAAACTGACCCTGCACCCAAGGGCTTTGCAGTGCGGATCACATCACAGGGAGAAGAGAAGACTGAGAAGGTGATATGAGAGCCAAAATCAAATTTCCAAAGGGCTGCCACATGGAAGACGGAGCAAGCTTGTTTTCTGCTGCTCCAGAGGGTAGGACCCCAAACCAGTGGGTTCAAACAAGGAAAGGAGATAACTAAACGTTGGGAAGAAGTCATTCTTCAGGTCATTCGTTATTCAAATCCAGAAATCCCCCACATTACTTTCTCATGTGTGCACTCCTGGGTTGGGGCAACTGGCTAAAATGTTTTAAATGGTTCTAATTTTGGTTCCTCTGTTTTGTTTTTGTTGGGTAGAAACCGCAACCTGAGTTTGAGTTCTTCATTGAGTGGGAGCCAGGATGCTGCTGCTGCTGCTGCTGCTCCATTAATATCATTATTTTACTGGTCTTCACTTAACGTTGCCACTAGCTGGTGCTAGAAAGCCATTTATAAAGCATCCTGCTGTAGAAAGAAAATCTTCTCTTTCGTCATCAGTTAATACAGTGGATGGGGTGTAGATAGAGATAGTGAGGCCCTGCCAAGGAATTCCTGTTGCTCACTTGTTCTGTGATGTCTCATGGAGCAGTGAGTTTTCCAAATATGACAGCGGTAGGGGAACCCCAGGCGCAGGAACCGAATGCAGCCCTCCAGGAATCATAGAATTGTAGAGTTGGAAGGGATCCCAAGGTTCATCTGATCCAACCCCCTGCAATGCAGGAATCTCAACAATCGACCCTCTATTCAATTTGAAACCATACCAGACCTTGCTTAGCTTTGCAAATATGCTAGCTAGGAGTCTCTCTGGCCCTGAAGACTCGACCCTTCACTGGCTCCACTTTGCACCCTGTTTGAGTGCTTTTGCCTGGCTGTAATGTATCCATGAACTTTGATCATGCCTCTTGCTTGTCTGGATGGAGGGCAGACAGGGAGCAGGATGAGTGTGTGTGAAAACCTGGCCTACTGAACAAAGATGCCCCCATGTATAAGATGTCCCCTATTTTGGGGGACTCAGATTTAAGAAAATGAGGCGGGGGGGGGAGAGATGTATCTGTGTATAAGACACCCCCGATTTTTGACATTATCTTTAGGGAAAAAACCTAGTCTTATACACAGAAAAATACTGTACATTGCTCTACCCATTTTTGCATCTGGCCCTGCCCACCACTGTCATGTGGCCCCCAGACATTTGCCCAGAGTTGAATGCTGCCCTCATGTCCTCACTCCTGGAATAAGTCATCCATTGTTATTAGCTGCTCTCTGTCCTGCCACCCTGAAAAACAGTAGTTACAAACATCCCGACTCCCCACTTCTAGGGGTGCCTAGCATTATATTGTTAATATTTATTTTATTTAGTTGTTCAAATTTGGGACTCCCACCTGTCTTTTTTCATATTGATTAAGCAACATTGTGGCGAAGCTTCACACGTATTGTACCAAGTTTTTCAGCCAACACACAGGACCCTATTTGTGGCCCGGTAACACACACACACACACAAATAATGTTGTTGCAGACATCATATGATCGCAGCAAGATTTGTCTACAGTGTTTTATCAGTTCTCATGTGTTTTCTGATGTGCACATGTACACAGAAAAATCAGGAAGGTTGCAATGCTGCTGTCTTAGCTCTCGCTGGAGGATAAGGAATTCAAACTCATTTTATTCCAAAATCTTTAATGCTCAAATCAGTACGGTGAATAGGTAAAATAAGGTTCAAAGGCACCATAGGTGCTGTGCATGGCTACGTAAGCTAAGACATTGATCCGGCAAGTGACATGTCCCCTTGTACCCCATTATATACCAGTAGGAGCGGACTGGGCAAGCGAACTAGAATTGGAGGGCTGGACCTGAGCACTTGCAACTGCCAACCAGCCCCTCCAGGATGTCTGCTTTAGTCAAGCTGGAATCCAGGAAGAGGGGGACCTCAGATGGGGAGCAAACAAAAGGAGTGATACAGGAACAGAACTGGAGAAATTCTCTCGCAGCGATCGCTGACAGCTCCATCCCATGGGTGGAACCTGATGCGACTGCAGCCTTCCCTCTTTCCGACATTGCAGAAGAATGCTTTGTTGGTTGGAATGTGAAGAACATGCCAAGCATTTCAAATGGCTCAGTGCTGCTAGAGGAACGTGCTGAAAGATAACAGGAAACAATCCTGTTTTCCTAATCTGAGTGAAGCATGAAGCCCTTCAGGGAGAAGACAGAAGAAGCTGTTTTGTGTTTCCATATTTGCAATTGTTTCAGCTACCCCTGCTTTCTGACACCTGGTCAAAGTACTGAGTTGTATCCAACGTTAGTCTTACTCCAAGTAAACTTACTGAAATTAACGGGCATGACTCATTGGCCCATCTAGCTCAATATTGTCTACGCTGCCCCTATGCTTAGAGTTTTAGACAAGGGTCTGTTCTAGTCCTACCAGGATGTGCTGTGGATCGAAGCAGGTACCTTCTGGATACAAAGCAGATATCTCTGCCACCAAGCTACAGCCTGCCCCTTCCTTAACTTACATCTGTTAATTTCAATTCCATTTCACTGTGTCTTTGGAAACATTCTGCTAGAGTCTGCACATACACACTGTGAACCTTTTCAGCCTGAGATCTTCAAAAGTTTGGTCTGGTGCAAACTCAGCCTTATGTACATGCTCATAGGTGCATCCACATAAGACACCAGCTCCATGCTCTCACCCTTCCATGGCCATTTCCCCATATTGCAAATAATTGAGTTTGGTTGATTGAGTTTACTTCCACACTAAGCTGTGCCCCAGGCGGCTTACAGCAAACATTCAAAGCATCAAAACTCAGTGCATTGGAAATACAAATATAAGTACAGTACATAAATTCAAAGCAAAACCAGAGTTAACCGACAATAAAGTTTCTGATACTGGTCTTGCTGCACACCAAGGAGCCTGGCTTAAATACAGTTTGGAGAGGAGGAGCAGATGTCATGCAGCTGGCTCCCACATCTTTTCTCCAGAGGAGGCTGACATCACCAAAAGTCCAATGACAGGGAGGGCAATTGTGATAAGTCTCTTCCGCAGACTCCTTTGTACTTTATGCCAGGGCTGAGCTTTACATAAGTGGCAGTGACTGCACCAAAGGCAAAAAGACCTCTCCTCTTCAGGTAAGTGAAACAGGAAGCCTCTGGTAGCCTTTCATGTCCTGGAAAGCCCAAATGTCAGTCTGTAGAGGGAACAGCAGTCCAGAATCTGAGAAAGCTTTATTTGCCCATTTGATGTTCCAAGTTGTAGTTCTGCTAGCTCACCACATGAGGGTAGTTGCCCAGACAGCTAAAGGTTTTCCATTCTAATGTTTCCTGAATCATCAGAGAAGCATGATGCTAATATTCATTGCCTTTGCTACTTAGAAGGCGTGACTCTTCCCCATTAGTGGTCGAGAAAGGGGGTGATGTCACTATTCCAAAAGAGGCAAGGAGGCTTTTCGGTCCTTGGTACCCTAATTCAGAACAGGATCGGTGTTGCTGAGCTCTGGTGTGGTCCTTGACAGCTGTCTAAAATCCATCTGCGCTTATTTTTGGGTTTCGCATGTTAGCAAGTGGCACATCTTATCCCTGCACCCCTATCCTGCCCTGCAGCCAATCTGTGAAACCCAAGCCGCAGGTGCAAAAGAACAGGTGCATTGCAAAAGGGTTTCTTCCGGAGCAGATTGCTTGAGCCTGCCCCCTGCCCCCAAGCCCTTTCTCCACTGTAGAGGAACACAACTGCAGGTACACCAAGTTACAGATAAATCTCGCATTGGAGGAAATGACTTCCTGTAATCAAATATGGGAAACATGGGGATGCTTTGGCATATGGTATTCCACTGGGCTCTGGCGTCTAAACCAGAGAAGGTTCCATTGCTTCCGACATCACCAGTTTGTTTCACCAGTATAGGTTTCAGTGACTTAACCTGGTTAGTTCCTGGTTAGTTCCAAGGACAACTTGTGCGACCTGATGCTCTCCAGATATTGTTGAATCACAACTCCTTACTACACAAGGCAGAGATGGCCACCAATTTAGATGGTTTAGGATTTGACAGATTCATGGAGGAGATGGCTTTGTACTGTACTGCCTTGACAGTTAGAGGCAGCAGTGCTCCTGAATACAGTGGTACCTCTAGTTGCAGACTTAATCTGCCTTTCGCACCCCGAAAAGTCTGCAACTAGAGCACCTCTTCTGCGCATGTGCATGGCACGATTGGGCGCTTCTGCGTGTGCGCGGGTGGTGAACCCGGAAGTAAACACTTCTGGGTTTGCCACGTTCATAAGGTGAAAGTCCGTAAAAGAGTGGAACGCAACATGAGGTATGACTGTACCAGTTGCTGGAAACCACTGGAAGGGAGAGTGTAAGCCATACCCCGAAAATAAGACACAGTGATAGGTGCAGCAATAATGCCAGCCGCGGCAGGAGGAGGAGAAAAAAATAAGACATCCCCTGAAATTAAGCCCCCGTGTTTTGTAGTTCTGTTGCTCTCAGGTCCTGCTCACTGGCTTCCCACGGGCATCGGACTAGCCACTGCTAAAACAGAGTGCAGGACTCGGTGGGCTTTTGGCTTGATCCAGCAGGCACTTCTTATGCTCTTATGCTAACTTCTTGCCTCGCTGGAAGGGACATTGCCTGGCTGAGCAACTGAGCGCTGGTTCTTGCCCCTCCTTGGCTGCCTCTACTTGACCTTCTTGAATGTCAGCTGCTACTTTGGGAACTTATCTCCTGCTTGCCTTCGATTACACCCTGCCTGCCTCCATCCCTTTGGATAATTGGCGGCTGCTTATGCAACTTGACCTTTCACTGCCCTGCACTGCTGCTCTCTTCTGGCCCGCATCCGACAGCATCCAGCTGGCCTCTCTTGGCCGCTGTGACACTGGTGTGGGTTTCCTGCGGGCTTAGGGATCCTGTAGCTCTCCTCACTTTGATGATGGATCTCCCATCATCACCCCTGACCATTTGGCCCTGGTGCTTGGGGCTGATGCGCTTTGGAGGCCAACATCTGGAGAACCACAAGTTCCCCATCATTGGTTTGCTGTAATGCTAGGGCAGCCACCTTTTTTCAGCCTAGTGGCTTCATCTCCCTCTGCTCCTCAAGAAGACCATTTCAAAATCCTGGAATTGGCATCTTCACGGATCTCCTGCTCTGCAGTAGTCCTGAGGCCCAAATTATTGTTGCCAATAAGCAGGAATTCTGGAGGAATAGATACCTCCCCTCTTCAGGGACAACTCCAACTGTGTTAGCGGTGGCTATGTCCTCCCTTCACTGTCGGAGGCAGTACACCTCTGAATATCAGTTGCTGGTAAGTCACAGGTGGGTAGAGAGCTGTTGCATTCAAGTTCTGCTTGCAATTCATAGAATCATAGAGTTGGAAGAGACCACAAGGGCCATCCACTCCAACCCCCTGCCAAGCAGGAAACACCATCAAAGCATTCCTGACAGATGGCTGTCAAGCCTCTGCTTACAGTCCTCCAAAGAAGGAGACTCCACCACACTCCTTGGCAGCAAATTCCACTGTCAAACAGCTCTTACTGTCAGGAAGTTCTTCCTAATGTTTAGGTGGAATCTTCTTTCTTGTAGTTTGAATACATTGCTCCATGTCCGCTTCTCTGGAGCAGCAGAAAACAACCTTTCTCCCTCCTCTATATGACATCCTTTTATATATTTGAACATGGCTATCATATCACCCCTTAACCTTCTCTTCTCCAGGCTAAACATACCCAGCTCCCTAAGCTGTTCCTCATAAGGCATCGTTTCCAGGCCTTTGACCATTTTGGTTGCCCTCCTCTGGACACGTTCCAGCTTGTCAGTATCCTTGAACTGTGGTGCCCAGAACTGGACACAGTACTCCAGGTGAGGTCTGACCAGAAAATAATACAGTGGTACTATTACTTCCCTTGATCTAGATGCTATACTCCTATTGATGCAGCCCAGAATTGCATTGGCTTTTTTAGCTGCTGCATCACACTATTGACTCATGTCAAGTTTGTTGGTCTACCAAGACTACCAGATCCTTTTCACATGTACTGCTCTCAAGCCAGGTGTCACCCATCCTGTATTTGTGCCTTTTGGTTGTTGTTGTTTCCCCCCCCCAAGTGTAGTACTTTACATTTCCCTGTTAAAATTTATATTGTTTGCTTTGGCCCAGTTCTCTAATCTGTTAAGGTCATTTTGAAGTGTGATCCTGTCCTCTGAGGTATTAGCCACCCCTCCCAATTTGGTGTCATCTGCAAACTTGATCAGGATGCCCTCAAGCCCATCATCCAAGTCGTTTATAAAGATGTTGAATAAGACTGGGCCCAAGACAGAACCCTGTGGCACCCCACTAGTCACTACTCTCCAGGATGAAGAGGAGCCATTGATGAGCACCCTTTGGGTTCGCTCAGTCAGCCAGTTGGTTCAATCCATATAGGTTCTCCCACAGACAGATTTGTGAGGCTGTTTGGAGAACTTTACTTTCTTCTTCCCTTACGCATGAAAAGCAGGGAGAATCAATATGGGCAGATGGTAAAAAACAAACATGTTTTATTTTCTCAGGTTTTCATCAACACATTGTGGCTGGCTTTTTGGGCTGCTTTGGAACTTCTGTTGTTACCCTATGTATTGATTTGTGCTGTATTCTCTGTTTTATTGAATTTGTATGTAACCATTTTACAGCATTTTTTATTCAATGGGGGGGGGGAGTTTGGCTTTCAGGCTTCCCACTGAGGCATCTGGTTGGCCACTGCAAGAGCAGGATGCTGGATTTGATGGGCCTGATCCAGAAGGACTCATCATGTTCTTATACTGTCCAAAGAAGAAGTTGGGACATGTCACACCATTGTATCCCGACGAGTGGATGAACCGTCAGGGCAAGCCGTCCATATGATGTTAGACTACAATTCCCAACATCCCTGAACCTGCTACCTGGGGTTGATGGTGCCTTGCTTGCCCAGCTTTGGGAAAGCAGCAAGAGCACTGTGGGGTCAAAAAAGGCATTGAGGGTCACACGGGGCCCTAGGGCCACACATTGGACACCCCTTCCCTGGGGCATCTGGTTGGCCACTGTAACAGCACCATGTTGGACTACATGGACTTTTGTCCCGATTCAGAACGGCTCTCCTTAAATGCCCTCATTTCCCCTCCTTTTCTTCAGGATTCTCCCTGGGCAAGCAGATCCTAAATATTCAGACAGTTGTATTTACTCTTTTAAAAAACAAGCAAACACAGTTTAAGTTGTTGGCTGAACCAGTGCTATTTGGGGCTGTTTGGGCCCAATCAAATATTTATTCTGGTTCACAGAACTGTGCATGCAGGTCAAAGAGAAGCTTAATTTTGTCCTAAAATTATCTCAGAAGCAGGGCTGTAGCTCAAAGGTAGCCTGCCACAGCATCAACACAGGGCATCAATTTCCACCCATGGAGTGCCCTCATTTGATCCATGCTACCGGCCAAAATATGTGAGCACAATCTGATCTTGTGCTTCTTGCAGTCTTTTTCGGGGGGGGGGGCAGGACAACTTCTCAGCACAATCGTGTATATGCAGGAATCCCCAAATTTCAGGTTGCCTTGACAGCACGCCATTATCTGTTATATTAATACAAACAGATTCACCACACACCACTGCTGGAACATATCCAAGGAAGCTGGATGTTGGACGATTCAGGACAGATGAAAGCAAACACAGCTTCACACAGTGCAGATTTAAATTAGGGAACTCACTCCCCCAAAAGGCGGTGATGGCCACCAACCTGGATGGTTTTTTAAAGAAGATTTTGCTTGGGTCCTGGTGGGTTGAATTAGGGCCCCAGGACCGGGGATTCTGCGTCCCCATTCAACCCTAACCCAAAGAACAACCTTCAGCTTGGGAATCAGAAGAGAACAGACTATTATGGGAGTCAGTGAATATGATGTACAGCAGGAATAAAAAGAGCCTTCACCAAAGTGTAAGGTGTGGGAAAGGGCAGTGATGCTCTGTATAAAAATAGGAGTGTCCCAAGCAAAATGTTGGAAAGGAAGAGTTATCTTTGGCTTGCATGTTTGGAGAACAAACTTTGGAAACTTCCTTGAGCTTTTCTCAGTGCCGGATTTACGTATAAGCTAAACAAGCTATAGCTTAGGGCCCCACTCGCTTGGGGCCCCCCAACAAATTTAAAGGGGAAAAAACCTGGACATACATTTCCAAAATATAAGATAAAAAACAAATAAAAATAAAACCTACTTACAGCAACCGTGTTTTGTGTTGTGTAGGCTCCTATGATGTAAGTCAGGGGTCCCCAGACTATGGCCCAGGGGCCACACATGGCCCTCGAGGCTCTTTTATGCGGCCACCTGCTGCTGCCGCCTGCTCTTACCGGCATGGTGCGGCGTGGCTGCTGACTTCCAACCCAGAAAAGCGACGGAAATAGCTTGTGTGCACGCGCAAGCGTCATTTCCGTTGTACTTCCAGGTCGGAGGAGGCTTCTGCACATGCGCACAAGCTATTTCCGGCGCTGTCCAGGTTGGGAGTGTGCCAGAAATAACGTTTGCGCATGCGCATGGGCGCACACAGCCGCACGCTCCCCCACCCTCTGGCCCACCACACAATCGGCACGGCGGGCATCCAGCCCGAAGCCGGGTAAGTTTGGGGACCCCTGATGTAAGTCATGGGCCCTGCCTGCTAGCCTGCTCCCTAAAATATCACTGGTTTGCTCATTTCTATATATAGGGTGCCTACATTCTGCATGGACTGCTTGCATGGCATATATTCAACACAAAACAGCAACAATTTGTTGTTGACAAAGGACAGCTGGACATATAAAGGGCCCCATTACCTTCAGGCTCAGGGCCTCGTCAAACCTAAATCCGGCCCTGAATTTGCTGAACATGCTGGTCAAGCCCCATGTGAGTCAAATTGGTGCAGTTTGATGTTGGCTCATAAACTCCAGCTGTGCATGACTGAAGAGGCATGCGATGCCTCAGGGGACAATTTGAGATAAGGACAAACATTTGAGGCCCAAATAAGATAGGACACCACCTGTGCCAGGGGCGGGAAAACTGTGGCTCAGGCAGAGGCACCAGGGGTCTGATGCACAGCGTGTGCATGTAACAACATGCACACGATGTGTGCAGCACGCATTGCTGGGAGGAGGCAGAGTGCAGAGTCCAGTGCAGCCCAGCATGGCTGCAACGGCCGGCGGCTCCTCTCCTGGCCCCTGAAGTTGCGCTGTGCTAGGCTCCATGCTCAGCCTCCTCTGTCCCTTCAACACTGAGGGGCCCCAGCCACCTCCCAATAAATATGCGGGGGGGGGGACAGCTTGGTCCCATAGAGTCCCTGGGCTTGGGGGACTCCAAGTCTCACTATGGGACTCTCAGGACTCTTCCAGGCCACACCCCTCTCTCCAAACCACACCTCTTATTGGTCCTGCTGTGAAGTCTTTTGCCTGGGTGGAATGTTGCCCTTGAAATATGATAATATTGGCTTTGCTCTGCCCTCTCTTCTACTCCTGCTCAGAACTAAAATTAGTTCTGAAATTGGTGACATTCACAGTCTGGGATGGGGAAATCTCTCGATTTTGATTTCTCATTTTTCCAGTCTTCAGTTTAGTTCTCCAACATTTGAAGTTTGTTTGTGTGTGTTTGTGTGTGTGTGCATTTTATAAAAGTCTTTTGCTGTTAATTTTAAATGTTCTTAATTGTTTTTAACTTTTTTATTTCTGATATTTCTTGAAATTGCTTAGAGGTCTTACTACAATCAAGTGATAAATACCGGTAAGTTTAATTCAGTAAAAATAAAATAAATTCACCTGGGTCAGAAGGGGCAGGTGCAGACTTCAGCAATATTTTGTAATATGGTGTGCCCTGTGCAATGGCCAAAGTTTTGTGCCCCCAAATGGATCTTCTCATTTGTTGATCTTCTCAATTTGCACCCCACCCCCAGCTTGGTGCCTTCCGCAGGGGAAGTGTCCACATGGCCCTAATCCAGCACTGGAAGAAGGCAGTCATGGAAGCCAATCTAGACACCTTCAATTTATTTGTAGGCAGTTGGGGAGACTTTAAACTCAAAAGCAGGATAAAACAAGCATTTTCTAGCACAATTTATTCTGATTGTAAACATTCAGAATCTCCCAGTGCAGTTTGTAAAATCTGAGTTTCTAAAATTCAAAATTTCCCAGTGCAGAATCTATCTCAACCCTATTTTACTCTCCCTCCCCAAAGAGAACAGAATAATAATAAATTATTATTATTATTTTAAAAAATGACTTTGAAAGAGATCTGTCTCATGAGAAACAAAACAAAAACAGCAAACAGATAAATCGCTGCTCAGAAGTATGACCCACTTAATTTAATGGCACTTGCTCCTAGGGTTTAGGGTTTCAGCCAACAGGGTTGGCAAGCCTCTGGTCCACCAGACATTGCTAGACTACAACTCCCATCATCATTGGCCATGTTTTCTAGGTCTGGTGGGATTTGGAGTCCAAACACATCTGGAGGGCCTCAGGTCACCATTTCTAGAGCTGACGGTTTTTCCAATTTTGGGTTTTTTATATATTTAATAAAAAGCTTAACAACTTTGAGGTGTCTTGGTTTTTACTTTTTGAAATATGGCAACCCTACCATTTTGCCAGCCCTATAGGAAACAAAGTACAGAAACCATCTTCTTTCAGGAATTCCTACTAGCAACATCCTTTTTTATATATTGCCTGTAAACAGCACTGTTAGGAGACAGCTTTGTGCATTGTTCTTTTCAAAACCTTCCCTACAAAATCTTCCCCACCCCACCTCACCCCTCTTGTATCTATTTTAGGTGAAAAAATACTCAATCTTTAAGGCATATTTGTATTTTTAAAAGCTTGCTCCAGGAAATTGCGTGAGATCTCGTCCGTGGGCTTATAAGTCCTCAAATTGCTATTTGCCCGAGATCACCTTCCATGGTTAGCATGGGAGGAGACTCACTCAGAAAAGGAAGAAATCTTCTGATGTATTTCCTCTTTCTCTCTTCAGTGAGTTTCAGGGACTGTTAAAAAGAAGAAAAGCAAGGATGGAGAGAACAGTTATTTTGCCACAATATAGTTTCTATGTTTGCCTTAGGCAAAATGTCATTGTACAATGTGGGCTCTGGGAAGTGTGAATAAGGTAGGTTTATATTAGAAGTCCCATGGACTGCAAGAAGATCAAACCTATCAATTCTTAAGGAAATCAGCCCTGAGTGCTCACGGGAAGGACAGATCCTGAAGCTGAGGCTCCAATACTTTGGCCACCTCATGAGAAGAGAAGACCCCCTGGAAAAGACCCTGATGTTGGGAAAGATTGAGGGCCCAAGGAGAAGGGGACGACAGAGGACGAGATGGTTGGACTGTGTTCTCGAAGCTACCAACATGAGTCTGACCAAACTGCGGGAGGCAGTGGAAGACAGGAGTGCCTGGCGTGCTCTGGTCCATGGGGTCACAAAGAGTCAGAAACGACTAAACAACTAAACAACAACAGATATATTAGAAGTCTAAGTGAACTGAGTCTCTCCTCATCTGTGCACCATAGTACAGAGCTTTCGACACTGGATCGCGACACATTAGTGTGTCGGCTGCAGTGTGTAGGCTTGTCATCCGAACGCTCCCTGTGCTCTTCCAGGGGCTGGAAAGGGGTCAGTTTAACCTCCGGTTTGCTAGTGAAACTGAATTACTGTGTCACGAAATGATTCATGTCTAAAAAGTGTGTCACCAACGTGAAAACTTTGGAAAGCCCTGCCACAGTGTCTGCTTTGTGCGATACTTACGAGTACCTCCCCATTTTCTTCACCACCAAAATGACAATCCCTGTGGCGACTGCGATAGCAGCAATGACTCCAAAGATGATGCCAACCAGTGTAGCCGTTTCCAGGCCATCTGCAGGGAGGGGAATTCAAAAGGCCAAGTTCATTCAACATCAAATCAGCATCGACACCTTGAAAGTTACAGCCATGCCACAAACGCCAAAGAGGAAAATTGCTACATCCCTGGGGTCAGTTCCTGGTGGATTTTGCTTGGCAACCCTGAGAGTGGTAGATGCATGCTGATCTGAGAGGAGTAAGGTGAAGGTGAAGGGACCCCTGACCATTAGGTCCAGTCGCAGATAACTCTGGGGTTGCGGCTCTCATCTCGCTTTACTGGCCAAGGGAGCCGGCATACAGCTTCTATAGGTATGTGCCCGGGACATGACCAGTCGTTTCCTGGTTGATGTGTTGTTACCTTATCGAGGTCAGATCATTCCTGAGGAATGTGGGAGGAATGTGGCTGGTGGAAGCATGTGCCACACGGAGAATTAAGAACATGCAGTTCTGTATCCAGCTGATAAACAAACCCAGACCTCTGAAAGAAAATGCTGGAGTCACTCCAAATTTTGTACAAAACCCACAGGAGGACAACTCCACGCGTCATCACAAACGCAGCCATCAGCTTTTCGGGGGCTGACTTTGAAAGAAAGTGTCACCGTGAGCTGCGCAGCCTTCTGAAGTCGGACCTTGTGATGGAATGTGAAACCAGGGCACAGCATCTAATTTGGAAATGTGATGCGACCATTTCACACTACATTTGTTAATAGTGCTTGCTTGTGGCAGAGGTGGGGAAGGAGAGCCTTCCGAGCTAAACTAGGCTGGTGAGATCTTTGGTCAGATCGCCAGGTGTCTGTTTTTAGCTACGGTACCAGGGAGTGGGGGGCCTGGATCAGGGGCAGAGGGCAGTGTGAAGCTGTTTGCCCCCTACAGCATTTCCTTCTGAAATCTCTTTTCGCATCTAAAGCTGGTAGGAGATGCAAAGGCGCTTGCTTAGAGCCAGGTACAATATGTACTGTAAGCAGCATATAAATTAAAACAAGAATAAAAAAATAATTGGATGATTAATAGTGATTAAAGAAAAGTTCCTTTCCTAGGGTTTCTGGAATTTCCTGGACATATACAGAATACTGCATTCAGCGGCAGCATCTGAGCAGTGCCATTTTTGCAATTTTGCCAAAAAAGCTCAACTTTGGGCAAAACTAAATAAAAGCTCAACATTTTTGGCCAAAAAGAAAAAAGCTGTCTGGATTGTCACTGTTTGAAATATGGCAACCCTACTCTCCCTCTCTCATAGCACCTGGAATTCATGGACATCCTCACACAGCACATGGTTCAACTATGGAATCATAGAACTGTGGAGTTGGAAGGGATTGCCAAGGGTCATCTAGTCCAGCCCCCTGCAGTGGAATTCACTTAGAATCATAGAATCATAGCAGTCCCTTTAGAAAAAAAGGAACAGATATTTTTGCAGTTTGGAAAGTGATGGGAAATGGATTGAAAAGTGCATGCTGGTTAGGGTGAATGCTGACTGTGATATAATCTCCCATCAAACAAATCAGAATGAATAACCAATATAATTGAACCTCTGCATAAGCTTTGTGCAAAGCAGATTGGCAAACCTTTATGCTCGTGTTTTAATGTTCCTGAGGCTTCCTTCCTGTGCTGCAGTCTGCAGCACACAAGGGATGGGGGTGTCACAGTGGTGCTAAGTAGCCAGCAATGATTTCTCTGGAATAATCAGAATCTGGCTGCCTTCCAGTGTACGTGAAAAGGGTTTCTACTTCATCAGGAAATAGGGCCTGTTGCCGGATTCATTACATGAGAGGGCTGAGGCTCATTAGCATGCCTGTAGGTTCAAAGAAGGATTAAGGTAATTTAAGAAAGGAACCTAATCACTCAGTGCTGTTCTTTGGATTATGTTTGGCTTCAGTCGTCTGCTTGGACTGGAACCAGGCATGGGCCAAGGAGATGACAGTACACTTTGGGGCTAGATAGCTAATTTGGGATGCTATCCAATACATTGTAATGTAACTATTAATTCAATTTTGGCTTGAAACCGAAATCTCAGCCTGAGGAGCACCCTTCCAACAGTTGGCGAGACCAACTAGCTTGTTTCGTGCAAACTGGCAGGGGTGTATTTTTTAAAATTATTTTAAACAGCTTTGTAATTTGTTAAAAAAAGAAAAGAAAGAAGCCAAAACGATAGTTTCTGTATCAAGAATAGGGAGTCCTGGCCATCACACCCACATACGACAACTCTCACCATCCCTGTCTATTCACCATGCTGCAGGGCACGCTCCACCAATGTGCATGGGGGTGGGGAACTGAACCCCCATGCAAACTGGTTGTCACCCGCAGAATCTCTGTCTCTATGTCTCTATGCAGGGCTAGATGAACCCTTTGGGCCATTCCAACTGTACAATTCTATGAGTTTGGTGCTGATTTTTGCTGCCTATGGATGGTATGTTTTGCTAGAACAAGCAACGCCCTTTCATTAAGACCCATTACATTGGACTTCCGGTTGATTGCGTGGCCATCATAGTCGGAGGTCCTTTCGACTGAAGAAACCTCGGTGCGTCAAAGGTGGGGAAAACCACTCCAGCCCAGCGGACCCCCAGAAAAACCCCAAACCGGGCGTTTTGGGGATGTGGTCATCTGGCGGGCGTCAAAATCAGGCTCCCCCCTCCTCGGCAAGTTCTGTTTTGAGCCCGAGAACGAGGGGGTCGGAGCCGCGGCACATCGGACAAATCGCTTCCTTTGACAGCACGAAGCTGCGAGACTGAGAGGCATCAGCGGTTAGTATTAGAAGGCTAATACTATAATAAGGACTGTACCGTGAGTACCAATATTTGAGCAAAAATTTGGAAAATTCAGCATGAGAAAGGGACTTAAAAATGGAAGTCAGTCCCTCCCACTGAGAGAACTGGAAGGCAGTGATGTTTTCCGAAGCCAGCAAAAGCATTTAGAAATAATTAATCTTCCAAGGATTGAACCTTAACCTTCCCCCAGAAGCAGGGTAGGGGGGGGAGGAGCTAGAAACTGCTAAAAATCCCTGCGAAGCTTTTAAATTTGGACTGAGAAAAGCCGCTTGTCTCTCTGGAAGCAGCACTCTGGTCAGAACGGCTAGACCATTGTGACATCACAATAGAGAGGATATTTTAAACTTTTGTTTCCCAGTTGGAGCCTTTGAAGCTATTGTGGCATCTTAAATTGAAACAATTTGAATGTAAAACATAAGAAATAGTGATATACTTTATTTTGACATGCTGTTTTATGAGTTGGATAAAGAAGTAAGGCTATATGGATATTTTGTGGCCAGATTGGAAATAACTCTGGAGATACAAGCCCCTTCATTCCCTGTCTTCTAAACCCTGCTGCAACCTTGAAGAAATGCCAGTGGTCAAAACAACACCTGCTTTTTATGAGACAGTGATAAACTTGTTGCGGGAAACCAATTTGGAGGTGGAAGCAAGCAGACAAGAGATTCGAAGGATCAGGGAACATTTTGATGACTTTAAAAAGGAGTTGAAGTTCAGGAAAAGATGCAAAAAGAGAAGAAAATTGAGGACTTTGATGATGGTGAAGATGAAGAGGAAGAGGGTGAAGAGAATGGGAAAACATAACAAGAAGCACCAAGGGACATTGTTTTCACCCAGGGGGGAGAGCAAGAATTATATATGAATTGGAGAGAGAAGATGGAAATTGAAAACAATAACACCAGAGGCTGGTTAATTAATAAGATGACACTTGGGGGGGGCAGCAGGGGGAGAAGATTGAATTTGGGGTAATAAGGCATTTCAGATTGGGAGGGGGGTGAAAAGTAAAATTGATGTCTTTTCTAATTGATAAACCCAGGTTGAAAATGGATTGGTTGGCTAAAGAAAATAATAATTTTGTAAATAGTTTATAGGATAGATTTGGGGGAATGTTGCCGAACTGGCGGGGAGGCATTGTGACCAGAGAGATGAGATGGTTGAAGAAAATTGGGATAAGTTTAAATTTTATTTAAAAAATAAACAAAAAAAGGATTGGAAGAAGTTAAAAGTATACTTAGAATTTTTTTAAAAAAATAATTAGATTGGCAGGATATCTTTGGAAGTTGATTTAGGCTGTAGGAGTAGAAATATAAGGTAGTTTAGTTTAAATTGAAAATTAATATTTGTAAGGGTTAAATTGGAAGGATTTAGGATAAAGGAAATGTGAGAAATTTATAGTAATGGTTAAGTTGAAAAACGAAAAGAAAAGGTGGTTAAGATTATGATTTATGATACTGCTAAAGAAGAGTTGAAATGAAAATCAGATAGGGGGACCTGGGGAAGTCTACATAAAAATGGTTAGAGAAATAGATGGAAAGTTAATAATTTATTTGTGTTGTTTCTGTTTTGCTTGTTGTGTTGTTGTTATTTTGTTATTTTTGTTTTTGTAAGTGTTGATACAAAATGAATAAAAAAAATTGGGGGGGGGGAGGGGGGGAAGACTCATTACATTGAGAAGAAAAAGACACTCAAGTGTTTAATGTATCCAGGAGCAGAAAACTACAGTATGTGGGTTCTGAGTATAGCTTCTCTGCTTAGGGAAGCTTTTAATGTTTAATAGATTATTGTATTCTGTTGGAAGCCGCCCAGAATGGCTGGGGAAACCATTATTATATTATTATATTATTATTATTATTATTCTCTTTAGTGAGTATAGTGACATATTTCACTGCAGTGAGTATCGAGAAAACCTTTCCTGTTCACTTTTGTTGTAACCAGTAATGGTTGATGACTCTAAGGAAAGGATCCAGTTTGCAGTTGATAGCCTTGCCTGTCTTCCATCTAGCTAGATAAAAAAACTATTCTGCAACATGTATTCCTTGTGTTTTGCTGGTATTGAATAGCTTTTGTTGTAGCACAATGTTTTCTTTTCTGATTTTACGTTATGCTTTATTGCTTTTAAAATTTGCAAGCAGCATGTGTCTTATTAATTGAATAAATAATAAGAATCATAATCTTTCACATATATGTGTGTGAGAGAAAGAGGTGGACATTTTTAAATTTTTCAGATTTTCCCCAGTACACTACTTTATGTTTCCATTCCATTTCCTAAGTGCATTAGTAAACAAGCAAAAAGGAAAAGGAAAAAAAGGACTAGATACCATTTGCAAATGCAATTTCAGGCAAGCTTGAGAGTTTCACAGTTTTTGGTTTTGTTTATAAAGCACTAAATTAGGTAGCTCTCCAGGGCATTAGAAAATCTTCCATTGCAAATGACCCTATGTTGCATAGGAAACATTTTAGAAACATGCACACCACATACCATCAGATTCTGGTAAGCTTGGGTCAGTTGAGTTTTCAGCATCATCACTGATTGAGAGGGCACTGTCTGTGGTTACCGGATCTTCTGTTGTCACTGGGAACTATGTTTGTTGGTTTTAGGGATATATGTGATTTAAAGAGAGGAAAACAAAGGCAAGCATAATTCATTTCTATGTCTCTCTTCTTAAAACATGCATAATGCTGATCCACTTTGATACAACTCTGCTACAAATGCCAGCATTTAATTGTTTATTTTGAAACAGTAACAAAAGAGTCCTGTGGAAGTCTTTGCAGGAGGAGTTCTGCTGATTTCAATGGGACTTGCTCCCAGGTATGCATGTGTAGGATGACAGCCTAAGAGAGAATAGGACATTGAGAGCCAGCATGGAGTAATGGTTAGGGTGTTGGACTAGGACCTGGGAGAGCAGGGTTCGAATCCCCACTCACCCATGAAGCTTACTGGGTGATCTTGGGCCACTCACCATCTCTTAGCCTAGCCTACCTCACAGGGTTGTTGTGATGATGAAACGGGGGGGGGGAGACACCATGTGCATCACCTTGAAATCCTTGGAAAATAAAAGCAGTATAGAATGTAATAAATAAATAAAGCAAGCCGGGATCAGGGAAAATGAAATTTATTAGTGACTGGGTTGTGAAGAGGAAGCCCTAAATCAGGGGTCCCCAGACTAAGGCTCGCGGGCCGCATACAGCCCACAGCCTCTTTTATCCGGCCCACGACGGCCGCAACGACCCCTGCCACCCACTCTTACCGGCGCGGCGGCGCGCTTCCAGGTCGGAAAAAAATGCAGAAAATTGTTTGTGCGCATGCGTATGGGCCTCTCCCGACCCGGAAGTGTACCAGAAATAATGTTTGTGTGCTTGCATAAACGTCATTTCCGGTGCACTTGCAGGTCGGGGGAGGCCCATGCGCATGCGCACAAATGATTCTCAGTGCTTTTTTCTGACCCAGAAGTGTGCCGCCGTGCCTGTAAGAGCGTGTGCGCATGCGCACGGGCGCGCACTCTCCCACCCTCCGGCCCGCCACGCAATCGGCACGGTGAAGTTTGGGGACCCCTGCCCTAAACTGACCCGGATCCTGCAGCCATCATATGAAGCCCTTCTTCATGTGCCTCCTCCACGAGAGGTCCGGAGGGTGGCAACAAAAGAACGGGCCTTTTCTGCGGTGGCTCCCTATTTGTGGAATGCGCTCCCCAGGGTGGCTTGCCTGGCACCTTCATAACATATTTTCGGGCACCAGGTGAAAACACTCCTCTTTTGCCAAGCCTTTGGTTCCACTGTTGAACAGCTCTTACCACCAGAAAGTTCTGTGATGAAGGGTGGTATGCAGTTTTCATACATACATACATACATACATACATACATACATACATACATACATACATACAATAACCTTCAGGAATGAAACAGTCTATATCTCCCTACAAATGATACTCACCGTTGGAAATTCAGAAACGTCACTGTCTCTGCTGTCAGTAGTTGGTGCTTCATCTTCCAGTGAGACTGTACTTGCTAAACGAAACAGATGAGAAGCAGCTGAGATTTGAGATTCCTGGCTACATATTGCCACTGAGTTACGATCAAGTTTCTGTTGGCCAACTTAGTTGGGTTGTATCCAACTGGGAGTTGACCCAGTGAAATTCAAGGACCTAAATCACAAACACAGCAAAATGAACAAACCTTCTGAGAAGTCAAGAAGATTGCCTTCTCCATCCCGACTCATTGTGGTCCACCTTGCGTAACTCAGAAACATAGCGTCCACATGCAATAAATTAGTGAGGTTTTGTCAGACCATTAAAACAAGGTTTAACTTTGGCAGATTGCTGTTTAATATTAAAACCATCCCCCACTTAAGTCGTTTCTTCCCTTTAAATTATGCAATGCAATGGGCTGTTGGGATGTGCTTGCTCTGTAGTAAATGGTGAGCGATGAACGGTTGGGTTTCCTGGCTTAAAGAGTGTGCCATGCAGCACTATTCATGCATCACTCATCACCCTGTGCATCCCATCAGGACAGGAAAGGTGTGCAATGGGACACTTCTGTCTGTTAACCTTTGGTTCAAAAATACAAGAGAAAAGCCGAGGAGGAAATGATGCTAAGCTTCTATTATATGTCAACAGATAGCTGGCCGCAAATAGAATTCCCAGACTATTAGAAGTTCTCCCACTTAAAGGAGGGTGCGATGAGAGAGGAGAGTCATACCTCAGATTTAAGGCCCATGTGGTGTGGAGCTAGGCGTGTAAGTATGCATTGCACTCATCACAGAGCGGCAGTCAAAAATAGCACTCTTCTAGGAACGTAGGAAGAGCCCTAATGGATGAGGTCAATGACTCATCTGGTCCAGCATCCTGTTCTCAGTGGCCAACCAGATGCCCTGATGGGAAGTCTCCAAGCAGGACCTGAGTGCAATTGTACGTTCCCCAGTTGTGGTTCCTCACAACCCATCTACGTTCAAAGGCAGAGGCGTCTTTCCCATAGGGTTTAGTGGCGCGTTGCACCAGGGTGCCGGCCTCTCAGGGGCGCCCCAGTGAGTGGGGAGCTGTGCGGATTTGCCGGCGGCCTCCCCTTTCCCTGCATGCTGCCAGATGGTTGGCAGGGCGCAACGAGCCACTAAGCCCTATGGCTCCTCCTCCTCCTCCTCCTCCTCCTCCTCCTCCTCCTCCTCCTCCTCCTTGGTCACGGGAATCCCCTCAGCCACCGCCTTCCGAGCCACTGTTGTCTGAGGGAGTGGCGGTGGTGGGAGCGGCTCCCGAGGGGCCTCGTCTGCATCACCGGTGCCTGCCACCCCACCACCACCACTCCCCGGGGCAAAGGCGGCGGTGTGGCCTCCTCGGGCCGCTAGGCAGCAGTGAGAGTGCCAGCAGTGGGCTGTAATTGTCAGGCAATGGAGGAGGAGGAGGAGGTGCCCCAGAGCCTCACAAGCGAGCGTGGGGTTCTGGCGGTCTGGCCAGCTGCGCTGCGGCCACCACATCGGCAGCATCTGTGGGCGGTGGCTCCTGGGGCTATGAGGTGGTCCACAAATTGGGCCCTGAGTTCTAAATTCTGGGGGGTTAGGGAGGGGGCACTGGAAGGTTCTTTGCGCCATGGTGCCGGATGTGCTTAAGACAGCCCTGTTCAAAGGGGCCTGCTATCCGCACCAATCAACTGATTGGTACTGTGTGAAGCCCCTTTCATTGTCCACTTGCAATGGTGGTTTGGACTCAAATGGAACCTGCAAAGAGCCCTCATAAAAAGCCATCCATCCACATTTTAGTGTGAATTTCTCCTAACACAAACAGATTGTTCACACCATTTTGCCTGATAATATTCTTGCAAGCGATTCTCCTTACTATAATCCATTCACATAAACCACTTTCACAAATCCTTGCATTGTTTGCACATTTTAATATATGCACATTGAGCACCAGTGAGTGCACTCTTTCTGTGTGTTCCTTGGCTGGAGAACAGCATTGCGAAATTTAGAGAAGTGCAAATTCCGCAGGATTTGATTCACACGTGGTTTTGGAAGTGAGAATTACCAGTAACCTCATTCTTCTTTATGGACAAACTGAATGGACTTTCTTGCCCATTGCTTCTAGACACTTAAAAGATAATCTCACCCCTTATATGCTCATCCCACCACTGTGCTCTGCAGGAAAGGAGGTCTGGTTATTTCAGGGTAGGAATCAGGTCACCATATGGTGTTGCCTTCCCTTTGGAACGCTCTCTCCTTGTATCAGAAAGGTGCTCTTTTTTGGCACCTGTTAAGGGTCTTCCTTTTGCAACAAGCCTTTTGATGTTGTTGTTTTTATCACAATCTTTTCCTGTATTGGACTTGAAATTGTTACCATATACAGTATATATTTCACATTTTCTTATGTTTTACTTGTTAACTGCTTTGGGACAGTTCATGGGAAGTGATTCATAAACAGACATTTTGTATTTGAATATATGAGCTATTGGAACATTGGGTTCTGAGTCAGACCATTGGCCCATCTACCTTAATACTTAATATTGCCTACACTGACTGGCAGCAGCTCTCTAGAGTTCTGGAGAAGGGGCATTCCTAGTCCTACCCAGTGGTGCCGAGGACTGAACCTGAGACCTTCTACATGCAAAGCAGAGGCTCTACCACTGAGCTGCCACCCTACCCCACATATTTAAATACCAGTTTAAACATGCATTTAAATGCACTTCTGAATATGCATTTAAATATTAAAAATACAAATTTCTAAACGTGTTTTTAAAAATCAAAATATAAGTGCCAAAGCTCAGTGGTTAGAGTATCTGCCTTGCATGCAGATGGTTTCAGGTTCAGTCCCTGGCATCTCCAGGTAGGGGGGAAAGACTCCCTTTCTGCAACTCTGGAGAACCGCTGCCAGTCAGTGCAGGCAATACTGAGCTAGATGGACCAACGATCTGACTTAGTATAGGACAGTTTCCTACACATTATGCAAAATACACAATTTTAAACACATTTTGCTCTCTTTTTGAGCAGAGAAATGGGCTGGAACATTTGGGAAGCGCTAAACCACCAGCTAACTAGCTGCTGTTCTGTGTGTGTTTACTCAGAAGTAAACCCTAATGGGACTTGGCATATACTGTTGCCTTTGTTCCAACCTGGACATTACTTGGGGAGCAATCAGTCTGCTCAGTTCAGGGCAGAATGCAATCAAATTCCACCAGCGTCCCTAGCACAAAAATATAAATTAAGATCCAGACTGCTTGCATCTTTTATACTGGGCTTCTCTTTGCAGTAAAGCAAAAGCACACTAACATGTGTTTCTACATCCAAAGATCCAAAGGGCTTTTATGAGGTTTGAATATTGTGTTCTCTCTCTCCCTCCCTCCCTCTCTCTTAAATCCATTAAAAATTTTTTGGGGGGGCAAAAGTTTTAAGGAGGGAGAGAAAACATCTAATGATGTATATAGTCCAGCTTCTCCCTGCAGTGGTACTTCAACATCAAATATTTAATAAAAGTCTTGCCTTGAGCATTGAGCATCAAATATTAAAAGGGGGGAGAAATCTACTCACTGAACAGGAAATCTAGGTATTGAAGCAGGGAAGTTCATTAAAACTCTTGTCTCTGTGGCCAACAGCTTTTATTAGAGCAGGCATCCCCAAACTGCGGCCCTCCAGATGTTTTGGCCTACAACTCCCATAATCCCTAGCTAACAGGACCAGTGGTCAGGAATGATGGGAAATGTAGTCCAAAACATCTGGAGGGCCGAAGTTTGGGGGTGCCTGTATTAGAGGATGTGGGAGCATAGAAACCTAGGAAGTTGTCACCTACCAGATAAGACCATTGGTCTACCTAGCCCAGTTTTTTCAGTGCATGGAATTACAAGTAGCTTTTGAAGATGTCAGGCAGGGGACATTCCTAGTCCTAGCCAGGGATTGATTATTTCTTCATGCAGCACATACAGGGCCAGATTTAGGTTTGATGGGGTGCTGAGCTACTGAAGGTAATGGGGCCCTTTATGTGTCCAGCTGTCCTTTCTCAACAACAAATTGTCACTGTTTTTTGTGTTGAATATATGTTATGGTAATTTATGGACCTAATAGGTATCTAAAGCCATTTGCACATGTTGGCATGCAACCAGTCCATGCAGAATGTAGGCACCCTATATATAGAAATGAGCAAACCAGTGATATTTTAGGGAGCAGGCTAGCAGGCAGGGCCCATGACTTACATCATAGGAGCCTATACAACATAAAACACTGTCACTGTATGTAGGGTTTTTTATCTTATATTTTGGAAATGTACATCCAGTTTTTTCCCTTTAATTTTTTTGGGGGGCCCCAAGAGAGTGGGAGCCTAAGCTATAGCTTGTTTAGCTTATACATAAATCCAGCACTAAGCACATAATTAAACTATAGGACTCTCTCCCACAGAAGGCAGGGATGGCTGCCAACTTGGATGGCTTTAAAAGGATTGTATAAATTCATGGAGGAGAAAGCTATCAACGACTACTAGTCACAATGGCCATGCCCTGCCTCTATATCTGAGGCAGCAATGTCTCAGAGTGCCAGTTGTTGGGAATTGCAGGTGGACAAAGTACAGCTATGCTCATGTCCGACTTGCAGGCTTCCCACATCTGGTCAACCAAAGTGAGAGAAGTATGCTGGACTAGATGGGCCATTGACCTGATCTAAGAAGCCCATGTTCTGTTCTTATGAACCTAGGATCTTCTGCCTGGAAATTGTTGGCCCTACTCAGAGTAAACCCATTGCAATTAATGGGCACTGCTAATTTAGATTACACCGTCTTAAACTTAGATTCTATTTATGTATGCAGCCATGGCTGCGCAGATGTTATTGGCCCAGAGATGGAAAGAAGATAAAGTCCCTACCAGAGAAGAATGGCAGATCAAGTTGATGGGTTATGCTGAAATGGCAAAAATGACTGGAAGAATCAGAAATCAGGAAGACCAAAATCTTAATAAGGAATGGGGAAAATTTATCATTTATCTTAAAAACCATTGTAAACAGTTAAAATTGTTAGTCGGATTGGAATAACACTTGTAGTTTAATGGTGAAGTTGGACACAGTGGAGGAGTAAAAGATTTGGATTATCATAAAAGATGCAGGAGGGAATGATTAACAATAGGACCCACAAAGGGCAGGAGGGAAGTTTTGGAATCTTGTTTTTATGTTGTATGTTGGATATGTGATTGCAGAATTGTAATCTGAAAAAAACCAAATATTTTTTTTTTATAAAAGATTCTGCCCTTTTTAAATTTATAGAAGGTGGTACTTATTCTGTCCAAATAGACTTGAGGTAACATTGGGTTGCATCCAGTTAAATCCTAGTCAGAGTAGAACCACTGAAATGAATGGGCCTGATCAGTCGTATCCATTAATTTAAATGGATCAACTCTGAGTAGGATTAGCAGCTGATACAGACATCTCACTGTCAGTGTTCTTCTCTTGAGGGCTTTGTGATGACCTCACTCCCCAAATTTTTCTTGTTTTTCCAGATGCAGGCTTGTGCAGATGTGAATTACTCACTGCAATTCGCCGTGCCAAAAATCTGATATAGCACATTCCAGTTCCGCGTCTCTGATGTTTCTGACGTCTCACAGAGGGAGGGATCGTTCTATTTCCGTTATGTGTCAGACCTCCACTTGCTCAATCATAGATCTATTCCTCCACCACCTTTTTCTTTGAGTTTGAATTTTCTTTGAATTTGAGGATTAAGAAACACATACCCCCCCAAGCATTTTCTGCACGCTGTTCACTTCCTAAAATACATATTGTTTTTCAATGTCTTTTCCTGTAGAATAGTACCTTTGGTGTGGGATACGTCATGCTCCTTTGGTGTGGGATACGTCTGGGGCAGTTTGTCCACCTTTGGTCCCCACCCTACACTCAGCTCTCACCTGTGGCTCTTAGAAGCTGTCACCATGCGACAGCAGCCACAATGCTGGGAATGGCTTCGATTGGCTGGCTAAGTCAGGTGAGGGTAGCTGATGGGTCGCAAACCCTCACTGAGTTAGGGACTCCTGCTGCATGCGAAGACAGACTCCAGATGGTCAAGAAATCTATTTCTGCACGTGCTGCAGAGGGAAGTGAGGGGAAGATGGGGCTCGTCAACCTGGGAAGGTAGCCCACCTAGTAGAAGGAAAACTCTGGTCCTAAACCTCCGCTGCCTTGTGGGAAATCTTTGGGAGAAGAAAAGGCTAAGGAGTAAACCCTACACAAATCTGGAGTGGAGTCCCTAAGACAGTTGGATGGTGCCTTGTACACCTCCTAGCAGCTCCTGCAGCCAAGCTGGTGCCAAATGTATCGCTCTGCTTTCCTTTGCAGCACATCAGTGAAACCGAGAGGGAGGTCTTGTCATCTGGGCAGCCCAGGGCCTCCATACACACTGCCCAGGCGTGCCCAGGTCATTTGGGTGCTGCTGTTTGACTTCACCCACAGAGGTGCACTCCACTGTCTTCTGAAAAAGGCAGATGCCAACAACAACCCCACAATATGTGCACTTCTATAGACTTAACAACAACAACAACAACAACAACAACAACAACAACAAAAACTGGAACTACATCACAATATTTGGAGACGAGTAATCTGACTGATATCTGTGATCCAATCAACGTATAACTGAAGAACATAAGATGAGCCTACTGGATTAGGTCAATGGCCCATCTAGTCCAGCATCCTGTTCTCACAGTGGCCGACAGTGAGAGTGCTCTTGTGCTTGAATCCTGCTTGCTGGTTTCTCGCATCTGGTCAGCCACTCTGAGCACAGGATGTTGGACTCTGCCTGATCCAGCAGCCTCTTATACTCTAGAGACAATGTCTTACTAGGGGTAAGACCAGAAAATGGGAGCTACCATCAGTAAATAGGGGCAGTTGGAGTGCATGCTGCTTCACCTTTTAGCAAATGTTGTTTCTGCATCTTGGCTCCCTTCTGATATTTTGTTCCACATCTTTCATCAGCCCCAGCTGGCATGGCCAGTGGTAAAGAATGGTGGTCCCAAATAGTTGGAGGGCACCGGGTTGCGAGAGGCTGCCTCAGACCCAAGTATGTGAGATTGTTCCGGGAAGATGAAATTGCAAACCCCAAGAATGCACCAAGGAATTCCAGTCTCTCTGGAATGCAACTCTGAATTTTGATCTTGGATGTTTTCTTTCAGGTGGGTTGTAGGTTACACCCACAAATACCTCTGAAGAGAGGAATTCATCCATAGCAAGAGACATTCCTTCTGATACAGTGTGCGGAAAAGAAAACCTAGGAAGTGGATTTACACGAAATCATAGACCTCAGCATTGCCTCCATGGAATGGCAGCCACTTTCCAGGGTTTCAGGCAGTCATCTTTACAAGCCCAACCTGGGAGTGGCAGGGATTGAACCAGGTACCTTCTGCATGCAAAGCAGGTGCTCTGCCACTGAACTACAGTCAATCCTGACTGTGGGCGCATCTGGTTGGTCACTGTGAGAACAGGATGCTGGACTAGATGGGCCATTGGCCCGGTCCACCAGGCTTTCCTTACATTCTTAGAGCCACAAAGTATTTCTGCAGGTCCGTCATGAGACTCTTTGGCTAGACATCCCAGGACTCATCCTGGAAATAAACAACAATCCTCAGTATTGATCTGCATCCTGCCTTGTTAGCTTCCTTGTCTCTGCCTCCTCCTCCTTTCCCTTTGCCAAGAAATGGAAACAGGAGGAATCTGTGAGGCAGCCAGCTGAGAACGCCTTGATTCTGGGCAACACTGATTCAGTCTGCCGATGGAGGCAGCCCAACTCAACGCCAACAGACCCAGCAACATGTTGCCTATCCTCTCTGTGGGCCTCTTGACACCTGGGCCTGGCACCCTCTGGGGCCTGTACTATGCCAACATGCAGATGGCATGAAGCCTACAGGATGACAAGCAAAAGAAAAACAACCACCAGCCTATGGCTTGCTTTTGCACCCCCCCCCCAGTTACTTTACATTTGCAAGAATGGGTTTAGTCCACCAAGCACTTGAAGTGAGTAATATGCCTTCCTGTTTCTCATTTGCCTCCTCTGCTGCCTTTACATTGCCTGTGCACTATGACCAATGTGCTTTCCCATTCCAAGAGTCACTGGCCTCCGCAGAGTAGGCCAATTAAAATAATGGATCTCTCCCCTTGTGATTTCCAGCAACTGGTATTCAGAAGCATACTGCCTCCAACAGTGGAGGTACCGGTAAAAACACAGCCATCAGCATTAGTAGCCATCAATAGCTTGATCCTCCATGAATTTCATTCATTTATTTCAATGGGTCTGCTCTTGGGTACAGCCAACTGTCCCGAGCAGGGGTGGCTAACATGTGACCCTCGGGGTGTTGTTGGACTCTAATGCCCATTGGGATGGTGACGATTGAAGTCTACTAACAATTGGGGTGTCGCAGGTTCCCCACTCTTGGCTTAGAGACTGTGCAAAGAGAGCTGATCCCTGAACATCAGAATATAAGATGAGCTTTGCTGGATTGGGCCAAAAGCCCATGTAGTCCACCATCTTGTTTTCACAGTTGCCACCCTACAAGCCTACAAGCAGGACAGGAATGGAACAGCACTTTCACCACACATGATTGTCAGTGCCTAGGATACAGAGGTATACTGCTTCCGATACTGGAGGAAATACATAGCCATCATGACTTGTGACCATTGATAGCTTTATCCTGATAAGCAACAATATTTTAAAAATGGAACCATCAAAAGGCAAAACTAGAAACTGTGCTACCAGGGACAGGACCAGAAATCTGGAACTATTCTTAACAAATTGGAACAACTGTAGCATGTGCTATTTCTTGTCTTGGACCAGACCAAAGAGAGTGGGGTGGGAGCCCATACAGAAGAAAGAATTATTGGTTATCTGTTGTTAGCCACTAGACTTGTTATCTAACCCGGTTTTGGAAAGACTTGGAAGGGGCATCCTTATTGAATTGGCTTAACAGAGTTTGGCCATTGGCCCAAATTGACTAAAAATATATATGACTAGCTAAAGGAAAGAGACACAAAGACTCATTTGCAACTGACCGGTACTGAATTATTCTTTGAAGAAGAAGAACAACCCTGAACTTTTGCAGAATCCAGACTTTTTTGATTACTCTGATTTAAATAACATTCTATGCTTTAGATTGTTGTGTATTCTAACACTGACTTTCACTGTATGCTTTGGGGTTTTTTTTGTTGCTAAGGGTTTGTGTGTGTTTGTTTTAAAAAGAATAAATTAAAAGGAGGAGGAGGAAGTACAGTATCAGCACGCATGGCTTCTTCACCAGGTAGACCAATACTATCTGCTCTGGCTGAAGAAATCTCTCCTGGCTCTTGAGAAGAGAGGGGTCTTTTCTTTGCTTGATATCTGACATCCTTTGGCAAGTGATGGGACCTTTGGCATCTAAGCATGTTGTTCACAACTGAGCTATGGGGGGTGGTGTTCCTCATATACATGAAATCTGCCTTCTACTGAGTCCAGCTCCACTGCCAACCACTCTTCTGGATCTCTGCTGCTTCTGATACCTGACCTGAAATCACTTGAACTAGCTATTCTGGGAATTGAGTCTGCAACCTAGGAAAACCAGGGGCCAATCAACCCCCCCCCCCGGTCATTTGCAGTCCGACTGGAAAGTTTCCCATACGAAATATTGCCCAATAGTAAAATGTTATTACTAAACAGAGGAGATTTGGGCTGCAGTCCTATGCTACCTTACCTTGGGAGGGAGATACATTCCCAATGAAGTTGTGAGCTTTACTTTGGAGTAGACATGTATTATCTTTATTTATGATCTGCACTTTAATAAAGCATCAAGGAGGCTTACAACATAAAATACAGCAAAATCAATCAGTATCTGCAAATAATAATAATAATAATAATAATAATAATAATAATAATAAACAACTTTTATTTGTATCCCGCCCTCCTCGGCCGAAACTGGGCTCAGGGCGGCTAACATCAAATATATAACGTTGGTGTAAAATCAAACAATAATTAAATTACCTCCTTAAAAAAGCATAATCAGGGCGGCTAACATCAAATATATAACATTGGTATAAAATCAAACAATAATTAAATTACCTCCTTAAAAAAAGCATAATCCAAAGCATCAACAAAACATCAATAGTTTTAGGTTAAAAAATAAAATTCATATGGTCTTAAAAGCATAGGTTTTTTTTTAAAGAAATGCCTGAAAAAAAGTAGGGATGGTTGCACTGCTGTATTTTTGTTTCCTGAAAGAAGCCATGGTCCAAAATGTATATATTTACTGCAAACTAATTCATTATTTCCCTTTGCTCTTTGCTATACTGTATAGGTAGGCGGAATTTCTGTGGTGCACTTTCGAAAACCCGCCGAAAGCCAACAACTTTTAATTTACCAGCCTCAGTCATATTGAATTCTGCAGCAATAGAATCTCAAGATAGGATGGGAACTAAGTGCAATCCTAAAAATGGTTACTAAGAAGTAAAACCTATTGACTTCAAAGAGGCTTACTCCCAATGAAGTGGGGTTAAGAGCGCAGCCTAAGCAAAACTTTGCCCTGATGACACACAACACAGCCAGCCACCAAAAAGAGAAAAAGGAAAGTATGAATATATCCCTTTCTGAACATCTGCATATCTAAGAAAACTTTCCTTACCTTCCTCAGCAAGAACATGGAATGATAAGCTCCCTATCAGGAAAAGAAGGAGCTGGATCTTGATAAACATCTTCGATAAAACTATTTAAAATAAAAGTCTGGTCTTGAGCAATCCGGTTATATCAAGCGCCTTCTTGTTTTGCCAAAGAGTTTGCTTGGGTTTTGAAGTTCTCCTCCGCCTGCCAAAGAAGTTGAAAGTTTTGCTTTCTCTGAAGCATTGACAAGAGCGACGGGAAAGCAACTGAGAAAAGAATCAGCGTTTTTCACTTTAACGGAAGGCTCAGCAGGCATTGAAAGTGGTCCTGAAAGGAAGGCCCTCCCTCCGCAATCTGTTTGGTCACTCTTAAAAAAAAAAAAAATCTCAGGTTTAAAGTTACAGAGACAGTTATATATAGTGATGTGCACAAGATAGATTAAAGAGAGAGAGAGGTGAAGACAGAACATCCTCCTTTACACTCGAGAAGCATACAAGGGCATGCTGTATTTTCCAGTATTGCCAACACAATTTTTTTAAAAAAATATTTTGCTGTTGTTTAATTGGACAGGAGGGTAGAAGGGTGAGGTGGCAAGAGTGGTGATGATAGGAGAACATTGGTTATATGTTTTATTTAAAAAATTCTTGGTAATGCATTGGCCTAGTACAAAACTCCTGTGCAGTTTTCTAGGGTTAATGGGTGGGTTGGGAATTGAAAAATCAAAAAGGCGATGGGAGAATTCCTAATGCATGATTTGCACTAGAGAGTTTGGAGAACTGAAATCATCAGGGATTCTGTAGAAGACTGACTGACTTTTAGAAGACGTCTGGAGGCAGCCCTGTTTAGGGAAGTTTTCAATGTTTGCTGTTTTGTCATGTTTTTAATATTGTGTTGGGAGCCGCCCAGAGTGGCTGAGGGAAACCCAGCCAGATGGACGGGGTATAAATAATAAATTATTATTATTAGAATCTTGGAGGAATCTTAGCTGCACTAAAAGTAACAATTGGTCCATCATAATCCTACGCACTGGGGCGGGGGTGGAGACAACCTGTCTCTAAGTACACGTCCATATAGATACTAAATCCCAACTAATGTGCTGATGGATGAAGCTGCCCAGTTCAGATATTTCATCTCCCCCCACCCCGATCTTCAGTTCAGTTCACACTATTTATCCACATCAGATGGAGATCGTGTGTGCAGATTTGTGTGCATTTCCATGTACCCTACTCCCAAGGTATACGCACTTTCGCCTTTGATTTTGGCTAACATATTCATTTGTCTGTGCAATTCTGTGATTCTATGAGTTTTCTGTAGCACAATGCATTTTTGTACCACCCTGCTCCTTTTTAAAGTACTTTTGTGCAAATTGCCCCCCTAATATATGTATTTATTGTACGCATCATTTTAATTGGAAGGCTTACATTGCAAAATTCTGAAAAGTGCAAATTTCAAAAGATACCTGCATTTTGGTGTACATATTGGTGCAACTCTGATTGAAATGCCAACCAGATGAATTCCCTCCCCTTCCCTAGAAACTGCAGCTTTTTATGTATTTGTATTTTTGTTCTTTTTCTGTTTTTCTGCTTTTATGTCGTTTGTATATCTGCATTTTTCTGTTGTCGGATCTTTGGATCTATGAATTATTATTATTATTATTATTATTATTATTATTTTCAGTTAGTTCTTGTTTAGCTTGTACTTGTGAAGTTCTTCTTGGATTTCAATTCCAAGGCTTTCTTCCTGCAAGATCCTCTCGAGAGATGTACTTGTGGGGTCTTTAAACAAGCAAACAAATTATTAGAACTGTTTGCATGATAGTTAAAGAAGTTGGGTATCTTTTTATTAAATTCACGGAGGTCTGAGTTTTGCTGCTCAGTCATACCATGAACCAGTGCCTTCCAATAATAACATTCAAACTCACCACACCCTAAAATGTCTGGTCTCTGAGATGTGCTTGGCTACATGTTTTATATGTATGAGAGCTCTCTCTCTCTCTCTCTCTCTCTCTCTCTCTCTCACACACACACACACACACACACACACACACACACACAAACTTGCTCTCACAGTACACAGTTTGCCCAGCCTCTTAGGAGGCTGAAAGACTTGGCAATTCACTTCAGAGGAGAAAACAGATTATGAAAGCAAAACAAATGAGTGGCTTGTACTCAATGACCTTTTCCACCTCCTCCCTTAAAATAATTACACGCAGACCTCGTGAAGAAGAGCTATGCCAGGGAAACAGACTTTTGCCTTCGCACTTGGCAAAATTGCTAGTGTTGTCAAGGGACGGGACGGGAGAACTCTCTCCTTTCCTCTCCTTTATTGCTCTTTGGATTTGTCCTGCTCTCCCTTTACTTAAGATTCAAGGGCAGACTGAGTTGCAGCAATCACACTTACTGGAAGGGCAGGGTCCCATCGAGATGTGCAGAGTCATTCTATTGAGGTCAGATCCCCTCTATTCAGGGGATGAGGTCAGCATATTTGAATCAGAAAGGAGACTGCATGCAGGACCCGCCCCAGAAGCAAGCACACAAGGTATTGTGCCAGAGCCCCTTCAGCCAGAGCACGTCAGTCTGCTACCCTCCAACTCAGGAGTCTCCATTGCAGGAGACCCAATGCAACCAGAGTTTCCTACACCTCATGGGAGTGGAAGTGTTCTGGAGTGGGTTTAACTTAAGAAACACATTTCAGGGAAGGTGAAGCTTGCAACTAAGACACGACTGCCGCTCCTGCACATATTTATATCTTCATTGCACCTATCTTTGCACCTTCATTGCACCTATATTTAGGTGCAAGGCCAAAACATTTCTCTATAACCACAACATTGACTGGTTAACTTTCCCTTTGCCTTTCCCTTTAAATGTGTTTGTGGGAGAGGGCGGTTATTGGTTTGTTTTTGTTTTATTGTGTATTTTGTGGTCTCATTTTTTATTTTTATGTTGTGAACTGCCCTGTAATCTTTGGATGAAGAGCAGTACAGTAGTACCTCGGGTTACGAACACGATCCATTCCGGATCGCAGTTCGTAACCCGAAAAGGTCGCAAACCGAGCGCGCGCTTCTGCGCATGTGCAAAGCGTGCGCACTGCTTCTGCGCATGCGCAGGACGCGCGCGCTGAAAACACTTCCGGGTTTGCGGAGATCGTAACCCGAAGTGTTCGCAACCCGAGCGGGTCGTAAACCGAGGTACGACTGTATACAGATTTAAAATAATCAATCAATCAATCAATCAATCAATCAATCAGTGTCCTCATGCACACCGCCTTTCCCCTGTGATTGAGTGGCCCTGGGCTGCGTGACATCAGCACATGGAACTTGCTGAATTTTTTTAGGAGGGGGGCAGCTCCCCCTCCCCCACTTGGTGCCCCGGATGTCCCTGAAATGACACCAGAGCTCTACTCTTCTTTCAGTGGTCAGCCTGAGCCTCACTGGAGGTCAGTTCCCAAGAAAGGCAAAGTAAAACCCAGTAGTAGGACAGGGTGACAATCAGGCAAGGCAAAGCATTGTCAGCACCCTGGACAGATCACTGTGGCAGGTGCTGACTGGTACTCCCCCAAAGGAGGCTCAGGCCTTCTGAAGGTTGGTTGACCTGGACCCTCTCTTTCAACTTGCCCTCTCTGAGGAGCCATCTTTCTTAAAGGGCCATTGCCTGATCCGGCAGACTAACTCTCCTCCATTACAGGAGTGGTGATGACCTCATCGGCATAGTGACGATTTACGTGAACCCGTGTAAGAATTTAGGTGAACCCTGGAAGATCCTGGAAAGGGGTGTGTGATGTCTTCCCAGGTATTGTCTCCTCCCTATCTTCCTATCAGCCTCATGGGGTTGGGGATTGAAGCTATAGACCAAAAACAGAACTCTGGTTTTCACTAGCAGAATTTATAAAATTCCAGCATTGCAGGTGGTTGGACTAGATGACACTTGGGGTCCCTTCCAGCTTTGCATTTCTATGATTCTATGATTATGGAATCTCTCTCTCTCTCTCTCTCTCTCTCTCTCTCTCTCTCTCTCTCTCTCTCTCTCTCTCTCTCTCTGTGTGTGTGTGTGTGTGTGTGTGCAGTTTGCAGGATTTTTCTTTTCTTCATTTCCTTTGCAGCTTCTCCTGCCCCTTAATACGTTAGTGATGCTCTTGCATATATTCAGCAAACATTGCAAAACACACACACACACACACACACACACACAACTGCACACCAATCAATTCCATGTGCAAATTCATCAAGATTTCTATCACCCCAGAATTGGCCCTACTAAAAATCTTCCAAGACAACAGTGCCCACTTACACCACAAAGAACTCATAACTCACCTACTCTCAGCAACCAGAATCACCATAACCAGACATTGGAGAGACCTGTCAGAAGTAAGCATGGACCAATGGTACCAAATAGTATGGGAAACAGCCTTACTAGAAAAATTAACCAATGAACTGAAACTGACACGGGGACAAATAGAAGAGGATGCCTTCACCCTGGTATGGTTCCCCTTTATCACATACACAACCCAACAAGGCAATGACAAAAATCCACCAACAGCATACAAATCAATATGGCTGACCTGATCCAAAACACCCACCCACCCCACTCACACAGCCAACCACAAATGAACAGCCACCCCCTATCCCAACCCCAACCTCTCTCACCACCAAAGGAATACAAGTGAACAGCAGAGAACCTGCACAAGCAACGCTGACACAAAACCCCACATATATTAAGTAAAATAGAAACATCGCCACCCGTCCCCACCCCCACTCATTTTTCCCCTCCACCTCTTCCCCCTTTTTCTTCCTAATGTCTCAACAAAGGAAACCGATTTGTAAGAAAAAGTTACATGGAAAAAATGAGACATTGCGCACACCTTTGTAAATCAAGAAAATCTTTAATAAAAATACATTAAAAAAACAACAATGGGGAATAGTGGTTTTTTTCTGATGCGCTACAGGATGCAAACCCCAACCTAATATAACTGATCATTCTCTCACACCACGATGACTTTTCCTGCGGTGTTTTTTTTCCTATGTGCAGAATGACATACGTGCACCACTAAAAAACAGAGCAAATAGTATTTATTTAATTAATAGCCCACAGTTCCTCTACCGGAGCTCCAAAGGACATATGTGGTTCTCTTCTTCCCCATTTTATGCTCACAACAAGCCTGTGAGGTAGGTAAAGCTGGCAGCGGCGGAGCTTCATGCTCGGACACCGGGGGGGGGGGGGCAGAGAGCAGGTTGGGTGGGGCTGGAGTGCACCCCGGGGGCAGAGTGCACCGCCTGCGGGGGTGGGGCACCCAGTGCGGGCGGGGGGGCAGCCGTGATGGAACCCCACCGGGATCGCACTGCCAGGGGCTGAAAGCTGGCGGACAGGGACTGTCCCAAGATCACCCAGTGAGCTTCATGGCTGAATGGAGACTTGAACCCCCATCTCCCAGGTCCTAGTGTGACACTCTATCCACTATGCTGCACACTGCACATTCCCCACAAAAGTACCTCTTGGAAGCTGCAGTTTCACAGCAAGGAAGGACTCAATTTGTGCTACTAGGAATTCAACTGAAATGCCAACTCCCTAAACAGTTTTTTAAAAAAATTATCTTACTGTGTTTTGTGTAAACAGAAAGAAGAATGTATATGTAACATTTAAATGAAAAATTCAAAGGAATACACCTGTAAAATCAGAGAAGCCATTCCATTAAATAGAAATGAATATTAAAAGTCAACAGTACGATGAACCTTTTGAACCTTTTGAATGACTGAAAAGATGAGACTTTAGGAGGTATTTAAAGGCACTTTTTGACATATGCATATTTTGATGCTTACCTTTGCCTTGTGATGTGTACATTAGTATGTGTATGCATTAGGCCTGGTTGGCCAAAGGGTGATAAACCATTCATTTCTTCATTCAGTCCTCTGTATTTCTAGTTGCTGGCCTTCCACAGAGCCCTTCATGAGGCCGATTTGAAAGGCAGCACGGCACCAACTCAGGGTCAGCTGTAGACACAAACGTTTCCTTTCAGGCTCTGACAGCTGTGGATTTGGGCTTGGTTGAATTGCCATGGGCTCAATGGGTGATGTGCATGTCTGCCGCCACGTACAGCGGACAGCGGCAATTGCCTTTTGAGCCTCCGTTGTCAGCCGCAGCTGATCCACGGAGAGCATCCTCTGCTAAACTACTGACCGGACAACAGTGATGACAATATTAATCAGGCTGAAGATTTCAATGGGTTGAACAGGAAGAGGTGCAGTTGAGCAATTGGTAATAGACCCTTATAGCCAATGGGACAAATTATATGTAATGGAACTAGGGACAGGGGGAGTAACTGGATTTGGTTCCCATTTAAAGGTGGACCTAATTTGCACTTTCTGGGGGGCGGGGTGTGGAACACAAACTGAAAATCAGCCTCCTTCAAAATCCAAGCGCCTCTGAATCTTTCAATGTGGTTCTCCAGCCGAGAAGTGTGCGCAGAAATACAAAAACTAGGGTAATGGAGACATAAAACTGCACACTTTTCACAGCATGTGAAAATGAATCATATTAGGGGGAATATCAAATGAGTCATATTAGGGGAATCAAATGAGGGGAAATATATATGGGGAAACAGTACTCTGTGTTCTAGTAACTTCCAGAATGGAGTCTCGCAATGAACTCTACATGGGGCTCGCCTTGAAGACAACTCAGAAGCTGCTCCAAAATGCACCCACCGGATTACTGGCAGGGGTTGCCTTTAGAACTCAAAGGAGCAGCTGTTTTAAAACAGCTGCATTGGCTGCAAGTTTGCTTCCAGGCCAAATTCAAGGTTGGCGTTCAAAGCCCTAAATGTCTGAAAGACTGCCTACTTCCCTACAGACCCTCTCAGGTGCTGCAATTCACAAAGGTAGTTCTACCACCCTCAGACGTCTGAGATGGTGGTTGGTTGGGAGAGGGCATTTTCTATGGTAGCTCCTAGGGTGTGGAATCCCTTCTCCACAGAGGCTCATCTCACGGCTTTGCTATGTGAATCTCTTTGCCCTAGTCTTTGACACGTGAGATGCGTGTTTTTGACTACCCTGTGGCTATGATTTGTTCTAACTGTTTTCAATGCTGAATTTTAGATTGTTGTAACCTGTCTGGGGATCGGCTGATGCAGGGTAGGAATTCCAAAGGGGATTGTGTGTGTGCTATACCTAAAGGTTGGGTTCCATCAATGGCTGCTAGTCACTATGGCCACCCTCTGCCTCCCATAGCCAGAGGCAGCATTACTTCTGAATACCAGCTCCTGGGAACCACATGAAGGGGAGGGGCTCTTGTGCTCAGGTCCTGCTGGCTGGTTTCTCACAGGCATCTGGTTGGCAACTGTGAGAACAGGATTCTGGACTAGATTGGCCACTAGTCTTCTTACAGCATGGTCCTCTTGCAGGGTTGGGACTGTCATGAGGCCAACTAGGAGCCACCTAATGTGCAGACCTCAGAGGGGCACAGGTTAGTTATGTGCTAAAACAGGCATCCCCAAACTTCAGCCCTCCAGATGTTTTGGACTACAATTCCCATCATCCCTGACCACTGGTCCTGTTAGCTAGGGATCATGGGAGTTGTAGGCCAAAACATCTGGAGGGCCGCAGTTTGGGGATGCCTGTGCTAAAACATTTTCTTTTGTATTTGAGAAAGATAATCCAAATCGTCATATTCCTATGCATTGCTGTCTTATTACAGTTTGATAATATTTGTGATATAGCTAGTTCAAAATGGGGACCTCCAGAACAAATTAAGTTATTAACCCGAGGTACCACTGTACAGGGTGTAAAGGGATGCGGGTGGCGCTGTGGGTTAAACCACAGAGCCTAGGGCTTGCCAATAAGAAGGTCGGCAGTTGGAATCCCCACGAAGGGGTGAGCTCCCGTTGCTCGGTCCCAGCTCCTGCCAACCTAGCAGTTCGAAAGCACGTCAAAATGCAAGTAGATAAATAGGTACCGCTACAGCGGGAAGGTAAACGGCGTTTCCGTGTGCTGCTCTGGTTCTCCAGAAGCGGCTTTGTCATGCTGGCCACATGACCTGGAAGCTGTACGCCGGCTCCCTCGGCCAATAACGCGAGATGAGTGCCGCAACCCCAGAGTCGGTCACGACTGGACCTAATGGTCAGGGGTCCCTTTACCTTCAGTTCAAAATGACTAACTGGGCTTAGAAAAGTTGCAGAAAGGGCTATAAAGGAAAATTCCTTTGATGAAACCTGGTCTCCCTTCTTTTCATACAAAAGGGGGAAATAAAGTAAAGCTCTCCCACCAGCCTCACAAACCTCTCTGTGGGAGAACCTATGTGGACTGCCAATGTTTTAAGACCATGTGAAATGCCACCATAAACTTAATACTATGGTTGTTTTTTCTTTCTCTCTATGGAGACTGTATTGTATTGTGTTTTTTTTAAAAAAAGATTGTATTACTTATTCTTGGAATTTAAAATGAATTTAGCAGTTTCAAGTTTTGCTTTTCATTTTTTCTACAAGGCATCTGTTTTTGAAAATTGAAGTTAGCAATTTCGGTGTGTGTGTTTGTGTGTGTGTGTGTGTGTGTGTGTGTGTGTGTGTGTGTGCAAGTAGTTAGCCTTGCATAAAATGCAAAATGGCCGGGCACCAGCAGCACTGACCACCTGATAAGATTGTATCTCCTGCAGATTGTAGCAATCAATTGGGTATGTAATTGTGCAGCTGGTAAGAAACTAACAGTTCTCTATATTTTGTAATTCAATCGGACCCTTCAAAGAGACTTTAGAAACAGATCTTTTCCTTAAGAATTTTAGTAATTTCCTTGGAGACCTTCTTTAATTTAGGATAAAACAGATGCAGTGTCTCTTGTGCGCTCCTCATATATTAAATCCTGGACATCAGTGCAGTGCAGATTCAAAACAAAGGTCCTTTGTATTTTCCATTGCCAAATGCAGCAATTATAAACACATCTAGTTTTCTAGTTTTCTAGGCACCCCAAAAGCAAGCTTCCAAAATTGACACTAGAGGGAGCCACAATTTTACAAATCACACAGCTTAATTCAAAATCCACACAGTAAACAAACAAACAAACAAACAAACAAACAAACAACAATAATAAAGACAGACTCTCCAGGTGTCCCTTTTTCCCAGGGACAGTCCCAGATTTACAGAAGCTGCCCCAGTTTCTGATTTGATCCCGGAATGTCCCACTTTTCCTTAGAACGTCCCTATTTTCATTTGATCAATGTTGGATGGTATGGAATTATCTGACCCCTGCACCATCTGAAGGCAGCTCTGTATAGGGAAGGTTTTTTTAAAAAAATGTTTAATGTTTGTTTATTTTTTTTCATATATGTTGGAAACTGCCCAGAATGGCTGGGGCAACCCAGTCAGATGGGTGGGGTATAAATAGTTAAATAACAATAACAAAACAATAACAATTGAACAGGATGTCCCTATTTTCATCAGAGAAATGTTGGAGGGTATGTAATGACTTACATATACTGCTACTTGAGTCCCCCAAAATTGATTCCAGATTAACAGAAACCGATTAAGTCCCCCCTTTTTTGGCATGACTGAGGCTATATTCTTTTAATAAAGTTCCTGATCAGTTGAACTGAAATCTGCCAAGATCTTCTTTGATGGGGAATAAATGTGGGCTCGCAGTGGTCCATTAGGGACACAGGTAGTGCTGTGGGTTAAACCACTGAGCCTAGGGCTTGCCGATCAGAAGGTCGGCGGTTCGAACCCCCGTGACAGGGTGAGCTCCCGTTGCTCAGTCCCAGCTCCTGCCAACATAGCAGTTTGAAAGCACATCAAAGTGCAAGTAGATAAATAGGTACCGCTACAGCGGGAAGGTAAACGGCGTTTCTGTGCGCTGCTCTGGTTCTCCAGAAGTGGCTTAGTCATGCTGGCCACATGACCGGCTCCCTCGGCCAATAATGCGAGATGAGTGCCGCAACCCCAGAGTTGGTCATGACTGGACCTAATGGTCAGGGGTCACTTTACCTTTAAATGTGGGGCATAATCTGCTAGGCTACCTGATTGCTCACGAGTTCCCTGAGTAATGATTAGCTCAGGTGGGTATGAGTGGGATTTAAGGTTGGCTTCAGGCTTCTAGATGCCCCCTAAAGGCTTATAATAAGCATTATAATAAGGGATTCTCAGGGAAGAGAGAGGACAAACCTAAGGATGCCTCTTGAAGGAAGTCAAAAACAAGGGTGAGGAACCTGGGCCCCTCCCTTCTGTTGGATTTCTACTCCCATCAGACCCAGCCAACATGGCCAGAGGTCAAATATGTTGGCAGATGTGGTATAGTAAAATATATTCGGAGTCGAGAGTGAATTTCATGCTCTTTATTCAGCTCTTAGTCATCAAGGAGAAGAAGAGAAGAATGCCCTTTCCCCAAAACCATCTGCTTATATACATTATTTACACAATGGGCTTTGCGTGATTGGCTACTTCAGGGCTACACCTGTGGGCCAATCAGTTTGTGGATTGACTTCTGCCAGCAGCCTGATTGGCTGCTCCTGCAGGCCAATCAGGTTGCGGATTCACTTCTGCCAGCCGCCTGATTGGCTGCTCCTGCAGGCCAATCAGGTTGCGGATTCACTTCCACCTGGAGTTGGATTGGGTGGCTCCTGCGGAACAATCAGACTGCTGATTCTGGATCCTATTGTTCTATGATTCAGCACAGTACATAACATATAGCAACACTCAGAGTGCCGCAATGTGGTGGGGGCTGTGCTGAGGTCTGGTCTGTCAAGAAGACAAACTGCAGTCTGAGGCTAAGGCAACAAGGAGCAGCTGCCCCAGACTCTGAGGGGTTTGGTAGTGCAAAAATGGTGGTGATGAGTCTTTTTATCCCTCCTCTGCACCTGGAATTTTGACCAAGTCAATGCTGGAAAATGTGGAACAGTGACTGGAAGCTTTGTCCATTTATGGCTGCTCTGTAACAAAGCAAAAGAGCTTTGGTCTCAAATACGGAATGTCTACTTGTTAGGCTTTTAGTCTTGCTTCACAGGCGTTTGTTTGTGGTTTTAACTGTTTTAATGATCTTATGTGTAAACTGCCTTGAGGTGGTGGTTTAGAAGGCGATTATTAAATTAAATGTAATAATAAGAAGTACACTTCGATCTAGCTTGTGTCTTATTTCCATTATTAACCAATTCCTGCAAAAGTAGAGTTAACAAACTGCTGTCGCAGCAAGTTTGTGTAACGCAAGGTCACACTTCCATAGCCGGGTGGCATCAAAATGTTGTTGGGTTACAATTTTTCCATCAGCACAATGAGGCTAGATACTGGGAAAAGGCAAAATAATAATAATAATAATAATAATAATAATAATAATAATAATAATAATAATATATCTCACTCATTACAGAATAGGAAGTGAAAATGGCAACAGTGTAAAAGTTACTTAAGAGTGAAAGGAGCTCATATACTTAGTACATTTAGACAGAGTTGGACAATGATGACAGAATATTGGCCTAATGTTCAAGGACACATTGCAGCCAACACACCTCAAGGTGATGTGAAGCAAAACCAGTGTGTATGTGGCCCAAGGGCCAGGCATAGAAGCATGAGGGCCACATTCAGACCCCAGGCCTGAGATTCCCCACCTGTCATCTGACAGTAGCTCTCCAAGGTTTCCACATAGGAGACATTTCCCCCTCCCTACTTGGAGATGCTGGGGATTGATCCTGGGCACTTTTGGCATAAAGAGCAGGTGCTCTGCCACTGAGCTACAGCCTTTGGATCACGTCAGGAGCTTGAGGAAGCCAAGGACTGGCCACTCCCTCTCTTTCCTCTGGCACCTGAGTGACTTTTCTTTCTTCTCCGAAGCAAAGATCAAAATGGATTTCTACTGAGGCTTGGGGGTTTGGTTTTGTACAAAAGCAGAGCCCCTTTCCAAACTGCATGATTTCTCCAAGCCTTTCAAAACGCTGCGATTGCAAGCTGTTAGATTTGGGTAGCGAATTCTGTTTCCTTTTAAAACACACACACACACACACACACACACACACACACACACACACAGAGAGAGAGAGAGAGAGAGAGAGAGAGAGAGAGAGAGAGAGAGAAACCACATTCAATTCTCCCAGTATTGGCCTTTGGGGGATTTGCTGTGCTCACTGATTTAATCTGTCCTGACATCTCACCCATCTTATTAGCAAGGCAAGTGAAATGTCAAAAAACATCAAGTCATAAATAGGCTGCATTCTTGTCCTGGGGTGGTATTTGGGGTGGGGATAGGATGCTACACGTTGACACGCCAGAGAAACCCATTCTGAGCAGTAACAGTTGCCTCATGTTGAACTTGCTTGATCGATTAGCACAGCATGCTAAGTCCGGGGCAGTGTATCAATTTCAGGCTAACCTAGAGAGTTGTAACTGAATTAATGAATCGATTTGTATGGGCCTCTCTGTCAAAAACAAGCAAACAAACCCACAAATAATTCCTTCAGGGACGGCAGAAGGGGGGGGGGGAAGCAAGTAGTCCATTTCCACAAAGAAACATCAATTTGACATCTAGTGTTGATTGGATAAGGACTGTGCAGCGCTGAAATCTGTCCTCCCATTTCCCATAGGGTTTCTTCTGCTGCAAAAGAAATGTCCAAATTTAATTTAATTTTTTTTAAAACCTCCTTTTCAGGGCACTTTAGAATTTCTCTAGAATGATGCTAGGCTTGGCACTCCCTCCTTTTCTTTTTTGTTAAATACTTCTCTGACTCTGTGCAGCCTCTTCAGTTGCCTGCACTTCCTGAACTTTGAAGGGTGGGAAGAAGCCGTTAAGTAGAGTAATTTCACTTACTGAAATTGGGGTTGCTTGAATGCATTACTGTGTGTTCGATTCTGGAATGTTCCCCAGTAACTCTCGTGTGATAGGTTAACTCTGGTCACATGGGAGGCATCTTATTGCATCCTCCATTTTGTTTTCTGTGTGAGGGACTTGTAATGGCTGCATCTCCATGAACACTGAAGAAGAGACAGTGTTAGATATAATAATAATAATAATAATAATAATAATAATAATAATAATAATAATAATAATATTATTTATACCCCGCCCATCTGGCTGAGTCTCCCCAGCCACTCTGGGTGGCTCCCAATTGAATATTAAAACAATACAGCATTAAATATTAAAAGCTTCCCTAAACAGGGCTGCCTTCAGATGTCTTTTAAAATTAGGATAACTGCTTATTTCCTTGACATCTGATGGAAGGGCATAACTCTCTCTCTCTCTCTCTCTCTCTCTCTCTCTCTCTCTCTCTCTCTCTCTCTCTCTCTCTCTCTCTCTCTCTCTCTCTCTGCAATAAAGAAGGGGAGTTCTAATGTTTCTGTGTGAGTGTATGTGACAGAAAGAAGTTGATGTTCTCCCAAAGAAGCAGTAAGCAGAAGTCTGCTGGAAGGAGAAAGTGGAAACCTTCAAGAAGGAACTGTATGGCCTGGCTGCATGTGCAGAAGGCTGGATGCAAGTACTGGAAAGAGAGAAAGACGCAGTTTGTTTGAATGTTTAAGGAAGAAGCTGTAATCTTCAGCTAAGAAAAACCAAGGCCATGCTTGGACAAACATGCAAATTCAAATACTTTGCATATATTTTTCTTTAGCTAGATGTTCTGCAAGCAAAAGCTTTGGAAAATGTTAACAAGTGTTTGGGCACTGTTTTAATTTCAAGGAAAGGGGCAGTATTGCACATGATGTGGCTTCCTAGCTGCAATTCTGCTACTCTGCCGACAGAAGCTCCTTCGGAGGAGTTACCTCATCACTTCTTCCCCTGGGTTTTAGCTGAAGTGTAATCACCTGGGCAGAATGTGTGTGCTCACTCACACCCAACAGCAACTCGCAACCACAACAATTAGTGCACCCTTCACCTAATTAGGCAACGCAACACTCAGCTGCAAGCATTCTCTGCCTTTGCATCTATCTCTGTTTACGACAGAGCTCTATTTTACAACAGAGCTGGGAGAGTAAATGGGTCATCACACCAGTTCAGACAGACTATTCAAAGATTCCAGTGCTGATAATTTAATCCAATCCAGAGTGCCCGGCAACCCTTTTTGGGTGGTTTGATGTAGTGTTATGTCACAAATTTGCTTATTTTTACTTAAGGATTTATAAACTGCTCTAATACTAATCCTCAGAACAGTATTAAAACATTAAAAAGTCAAGAATTGAAATCTGCAAAAATAAAACAGACTAAAGCTGCAGCACAATCCATACTCTCGGAAGTAAGTCATTGAATTCAATAGATGGACACATCTGTCAATTTTGGTTTTTCTCTGTTCCTCAGTTTGCCAGCCTAAAATTCTGTTCTCCACATTTCTGCAGCTATTTTCCATTTATTTGTTTTTTAATCCCCATGAAAACTCATCAACATTTAGTGCAAATTTCTCTCAATAAAACCATTTGTGCATGAATTATTGACTAATGCATACATTTTTGCAAATATTTCCTCTTAATATAGTGCATCTTCTAATGTTTTTTTCACTGATTAATTCATCATTATGTCGTAAACAAAATCTGCCCTTATTCCCTTATGGGGTATACAAGAGCCCTTATGTATTTTGTTATGTGCAAATGGCTTTAGATACCTATTAGGTCTATATTATGGGACCCAGGTGGCGCTGTGGGTTAAACCACAGAGTCTAGGGCTTGCTGATCAGAAGGTCGGCGGTTCGAATCCCTGCAACGGGGTGAGCTCCCATTGCTCGGTCCCAGCTCCTGCCGACCTAGCAGTTCGAAAGCACGTCAAAATGCAAGTAGATAAATAGGGACCGCTCCGGCGGGAAGGTAAACGGCGTTTCTGTGCGCTGCTCTGGTTCGCCAGAAGCAGCTTTGTCATGCTGGCCACATGACCCAGAAGCTGTTTGCGGACAAACGCTGGCTTCCTCGGCCTGTAGAGTGAGATGAGTGCCGCAACCCCAGAGTCGGACACGACTGGACCTGATGGTCAGGGGCCCTTTACCTTTTTAGGTCTATAAATTACCATATAGCATATATTCAACACACAAAAAATAGTGACAATTTGTTGTTGACAAAAGACAGCTGAACAAATAAAGGGCCCCATTACCTTCAGTAGCTTAGGGCCTCATCAAACCTAAATCTGGCCCTGGACACCATCCACAAATTTCCACCCAAGGATCCAAGCAGAAGTGACTCACTGGGTGGAAGGGAATCTCTCTGCAAGCTCCCCAGCAGATGGGTCACTGTCGCTCATTGGGAGGGGCACATTAGCAGCGAAGGCAGTGTGGTGCAAGTGTGGTGGCAGAACCCGCCCAATGTTCCTCCTGGTGTATTTGCTTCTCTGTCACCTTTCCCTTCCCTCCTGGGAAGTAGCAGCGACCCATCAGCAAGGTAAGATAGCAACATCTGCGCCTGGATCTAAGTGATGGCGGTGAGTTGGAATGTAGGGTGATCTTGGCTGTTATAAAAACACCAGAAGAGCCCTCTGCTGAATGAGGCCAATAGCACATGTAGCCTAGCATCCTGTTCTCACATTGGCAAACCAGAGGTCTGTGGCAAACCGACAAGCAGGACCCGAGTGCAAGAGCTGTAGCTTCTAGCAACTGGCCTTCAGGAGTAGCACTGCCTCTGACTGTAGAGGCAGAGGAAAGCCATCATGTCTAGCAGCCGTTGGCAGCCCTCTCCTCCTTGAATTTGCCCAATCCTCTTTTATAGGCATCTAAGTTGATGCCCATCACTGCTTCCTGTGGGAGTGAGTTCCATAGTTTAACTACATGCTACATGAAGAGGTCCATTCTTTTTCTCCCTTCTGAAACTTCCAATATTCAGCTTTCTTGGATGCCCACAAATTCTAGTGTTATGAATGGGGGGGGGAAGACTTTCTCTATCCACTCTCTCCCTGCCAAGCATAATTTTATAAGCTTCTCTTGTGTCACCTCTTACCTGTCATTTCCCTAAGCTGAAAAGCCCAGAACGCTCATAGGAGCATCACAGTGCTATGGGCTGGCAATCTGGGAAAGACAATATATATGTCAGAGCATTATCTGCCAGAGAAGCGGATACTGTGCCCGGCCTGATCTACCTGTTAGACCCACTTCCTGGACTTGAAGCCTCTGGTGCCCTTTTGAGATGCTGTGAGATGCAGATTCATATGAACTGACAGTCGTCTTTCTTGCAAAGTTAGCAGCTTGTCGGAGAGCATCAAAAATGCCCTTTGAGCTTCCGCAATATCAGCCCTTTCAGCAGTTTCCTCTTTAGCCAGCATCCTATGGAGAAATGAATGTCATGGTCTACATTTAAGAAAAGCACTTCCAATAGGAATTGACTTCACAAGGGTTAGGGCCAGGGGCTCTGGAGCTTTGTTGAAGAAGACAGGCTAAGGCTGTGAAAATAAGGTTGAAGCAGGTCTATTATTATCCCTGGTTCCAGCAATAGCTCCTGCCTCCACCAGGTAGGCAGGCATGATTCAATGGTTCTAGATCAGGCATCCCCAAACTGCAGCCCTCCAGATGTTTTGGCCTACAACTCCCATGATCCCTAGCTAACAGGACCAGTGGTCGGGGAAGATGGGAATTGTAGTCCAAAACATCTGGCGGGCCAAAGTTTGGGGATGCCTGTTCTAGATTCTAGCTATGTTAATGGACTCTCCACCTTTATTGCATGTTCTGGCTGATTCCCTTCCAAGCCCTATACAGAATCCCTACTAGATGTGCCCAGCATACCCCCCAACCAAGCTCTGGTCACTCCCAGACATTGCATTCCATTGTATTCCAGGATTTCCATGTTCCTGGATTCCTTACACAAGGGTAAGTCAAGATGGCATTCCTGAGATGATCTGACCTTCTCTTTCCATCAGGGGCCTTAATAACCCCTCCTAGGGGCTGCGTGTGGACACCTTTGATTTATGTATGATTGTATTGCATGCTAGTCCTACTCAGAATAGACCCGTTGAATGTGCTTAACATAGGTCCATTAAATTCAGTGGGTCTACTCTGAGTTGGACTTAGTTGGCTACAAGCCTAAGAATATAAGGCGAGCCTGCTGGATCAGGCCAATGGCCCATCAGGTCTACAATCCTGTTCTCACTGTGGCTAACCAGCTGCCTCTAGGAAGCCAACAAGTTGGACCGAAGCACAACAGCACATTGCCCACCTTCAGTTTCCAGCAACTGGCATTCAGAGGCACAATGACTCTGGCGGTGGAGGTAGGACAAAGGTGCAGTGGCTAGTAGCTGTTGATAGCCTGGTCCTCTGTGAATCTTCCTATGTCTTCATCTGACTGGCCACTGTGAAAACAGGATGTTGGACCAGATGGGCCTTCGGCAAGGCTGGCCCACCCATGAGGCAAGGTGAGGTGACTGCCTCAGGTGGCAAGATCCGCGGGGCCAAGAGATCCCCCTTGCTTCATTTCCCCCTCGCTCCTGATATAGATCTTCACTCACACCTTCTTTCCTGGTGGGGAGAAAGAGTCACCATTTTGTGGCTTGCCTCAGGTGACAAAATGTATTGGGCTGGCCCTGGCCTTTAGCTTTTCTTATGTTGGGAGGATTGCATGCTCTCAGAGCAAAAACATGCTGCTCGTTTCCGACGCGGCTAATGTAACATGAATTTTTAAAAGTTATATGGGAATGGAGGTGGGGTGGGGTGGGGGGGAGAGAATCCAGAATATTACAGGCCAGTGAGCTTCACATCCACTCTGGGTAATTGGTGGAAAGCTTCATTAAAGATAATCAAGCATATAGAATAACAAGTCTTGCTAACCATTAACAAGGAATCCTGAAGGAGAGCCGAGAGAACTTGTAAATTCAAGCGTCTCTTCGTCTCCTTCCTGTTAAAAACTAAAACCTGGTGCACCAAGTTATTGACATCTGGGGAACTTGAATTGTCCAGATACCATTCTTTAAAATGTGAGGTTTGAAAGTGAGCTTTGGTACCCAACAGCTTCCTTTGAGCACAGTGGGATCCTTCTATATACTTTACCTTTTCTTCCTCCTGACCTTGATTCTCAAACTAACAGGACCTCAAGTGAAGTGTGCAGCAGAATATCAAAAAACCCAAACCAGTTCAGTTCCCCACATTTCCACAACCCTTTGCCCTTAAAAAAAGAAAAAAAAAGTCCTCACGAATCTTTACCATCATTTTATGGCCCATTTCCTGCAATGTGCACATTTTTGCAAGAAACTTCCCCAATAAAATGGATTTTTTTTGTATATCATTTTCATTAGTTTATGTATTTCTATGCACATTTACCCCTGATATACAGTACATTATATGTTGCGGCCCCAGAAGCATACCTCTATTTTCTCGAATCAAGAAACACAAGAAGGGCCTTTACTCTAGCCAGAAGCTCAGCCTTGCCCTCACTGGTTTTGGAAGGAACATTTGGAAAAATCCCGTATGCTCAGAGACTTTGTGCCTGCCCATTAGGGGAAATAGGAAGCCCCGAGCATTTATGTTTTAGATGTCCCTTATATGACGAGATACTCAGAGATACCATTGACCCTCAGTTGGAGAGGCTTGCTAATCTTTCAGATAAGTCTAAACTCAATTTTCTCCTCTTAGGCAAAGACCATAAGACGACCAGGATGGTTGCCAGATTCTGTGCGCAGATTTGCAGGTGCAGACCACCCCCTGAAACAAATTAGTAGGAAAACAGTCAAAGTCGGCCTCCATGGTGGCAGGGCCAATTTGTATGGTAGCCCAAATATTAGGTCTTTATGTGTATACGTGTTTATCTCAGATTTTAATCTTTAAGCTGTTGTTGTACAATGTTTTAAATGTATGTTTTATTCTTGTGAAAGCTGTCCCAGTTGTGCTTTTCAAGCTGGTCTTTGACTGTAATAAAATTATGATGATGATATGCACATTTGCCCCTGATATACATTATTTCTTTGCACATTTCTGGGCTGGAGAGTTGAGAATTTCAAAGGATAGCTATGTTTCCATTGGTACGTCGCTTCAGGAAGTTGTGAATTATGTAATTTTGCACCGAAATGTGAACCAAATCAAAGTTCTCCCCCTTCTTTACATTCAGAGCGGTGGGTGGGAAAAATAAGGATGACTGCCACCCTGAATCTAAGCATTCAAAAACGTGTGAGTAAAATGCATCTTTCAAGGAAACTCTTCTCATGAGCAGCTGTCCACATTTTGAAGTTCATTTCAGCTGTTTTTTGAACCAATGCAAGTGTAGATCTCAAAAGCATACCGGTACTTGAACCAATTTATTAATGGCCAGAACATTTTGAGTCTGAAACTCAACGACAATTGAAATAATGGACCAAAGTAATATCGCAGACTACCTGAAAAAAGGTATGGTAATTGCTCTGGAGGGAAACACCACTCTGAAATGATTATTTCTGAAAGAGTAGCTGGAACTATAGGTGGACTAGTCAGTCAATTCATTTTCACATTTGTAATTCTTCACTGGGGGTGGAGGTGAAATATGTTGTCTGCTTTTTACAGCAGGTCGACCAAATTTGCTGGTCTGGGACTTGAATCTCAGTGCTAACTCATTGGCAGAGCATCTGTAAAGGTGAAATTTACATCCAGCCCTTGCTCCACCCATCTTTCCCTCTGGTCTTGCTCACCAGTGGCACATGGCCCCTAGAAAATTGCTCAGGAGAGAATGATGAAGAGCTACCTACTGTCCTGGCAAAAGTATTGCAATCAGCGGATCTTGGGTCTTACTTTTCCGTGAAGCAACCAGGCTGCACCCCGCCCCCCCCCCCGGTGACTATCCATTACCTTAATTCCCTTTGAAACTTTAGCTCCGCACTTAGCCAGCATCTGAAGTTACCTGCTACCATATGTCAACAGCCAACAGGAAACTAATTACATCTCATCTTTTTGTATCCAACACCTTTGCAAGGTGGGAAAGTAGAATGGGCACCTTTGGTCCCTGTACAACGGAAAACAACCTTCCTTTTCTCTTTTACAGTCTGCAAGGTCATTGCACCAGGAATAGGGAACCTGGAGTGTTTGTCTATTTGCTTTCAAGCTTCTTTCATCACCTTTAGCTCTGGTGCACACCAAGGAGCCAGCCAGTCCCTATCAATTGGGAGAGGGCGCTCAGGGGCCATTGTATCAACAGCCCAGTCCATCCATCCCAGTCCTATTAGAACAGAGCTTCAACAGGAGCATGAGTCGTATTAGTTGGAAAATCCCCCCCAAACCACCTGGACCCATTAGCCTCCATAGGTGGACCATCCTAATAGGTTTCCCAAACTCTGCAGAAGGGAAAAGCCACTGGAAGTCTAAATCTCATCAAGAGGTTTATCTGACCATGAAGAAAAGCAGCTGATGTTAATATCCCCCCACTCTCCGATCACCCTCTTCTGACCTGGTTGAGATAACCAGACCCAGAGAATGGCATTCCACATGTGTTAGGTCAATGATATGTTGGGGGAGCTCCGTGGTCATCAACAGGGCAGCCATGAAGTCCTGAGCTGACCCAGAGTGAGTGACCATTGTCTCCCACAGGGAACAGTGGGAGAGCAACTGTTAACACAGAAATGTAGGAAGCCGTCTTATGCTGAGTTAGACCATGGATTCATCCAGCTCTGCATTGTCTACACTTCTATTCAGTGGCTCACCAGGGTTCCAGGTGGGGTTCTCTCCCAGCCCTACCTGGGGACGCCAGGGATTGAAACTGGGAACCTTTTGCATGAAAAGCAGGTGCTCTGCCACTGGCCTATGGCCCTTCCCCAGATGATTCAGAACTCCAAAATCCATGGCAAAATTCAGATGAGGAGCAATTTGGAAACGTAGTTAACAATACTGTATATGTATGTAAATAGCAAGAGAGAAGTTGAGAGTCAACTCATGCCTTGCAAATGTCCTCTGGGTTTGTCTGTAGTATTTATATCCTGCCCTTCACCCAAATTTTGCAGGGTGAGTTTCAGCACAATATACTCTACAATAGAGAATACCAAGTACACAACCTAGTGGATTAAAAAAACCCCGTACGAAATGACTTCTTGCATCTGAGAATATAACAGGTAGGATATTCTCCCATCACCCACGTAGGCCTAGTGAAACATGCATGTTTCAATTTGCCCCTGAAACTGAATGGGTCTTCAAGGTAAGAGTAGAGAACCTCAGACCCAGGGCTAAATGTGGCCTTCTAGGCCTCTCTATCTGGCCAAGGGCCGGCTCACCCATGAGGCAGGGTGAAGCAGTTTCTTCAAACAGCAAAAGGTCCTGAGGCCATGCCCCTATGGGCGCCCCACCCAGCCTGCTGCCTCGGCCACTGGCATCGGCACTGATTTCTGGCAAGATCTTGCGAGATGCGGCATGGAGGTGGCGTGGTGGCAGGAGGCACGGTGGCAGGGAGGGCTGTGGGGCAGAGCGAGGCAGCACTTCTCGCTTTGCCTCAAGCAGTGAAATGGGACACAGCACCCCTGACCAGGCCCCTGGGACTCACCCCAGGCAATGCCCCTCACTACGGTACTCTTCCTTCATACCCTCCTTGGGTATTTTAGCCAGGGTGGAATGTGCCTTTGAAGTCTGATAATGCCTCTTTCTTCACTAGATGGCAGGCAAAGAGGGGTGTGTCAGTGTGGGTAGAAACTAGCTGACTGCACAATGTTTTATCAACTGCTCCATTCACTTTGATAGCCTTCCACCTCCCCATGGAACAGTGAAACAAACATTCTCTCCCCCCCCCATCTGCTGTTGAAACTGAATGGAAGTGGGAGCTTGGTTGAATTCAGGAGGGAAATAATGAATGAGCACAGGAAGAGTGTTGGGGCTGGATCAGGCCAAAGCGGGCCCATCTAGTCTAGCACCCTCTTTCTCCATTAGGTCAGTTGGATGTCTCAAGGCAGAGCCTGCAAGCAGGACCTGGGAGCGACAGCAGCTCTCCTCACTTGTGATTCCCAGCAACTCATAGGCAGACACTGTGTTCCCAGTAATCTTCTCTCACTGGGCGCATTGCCACAATTTCCTGCACTGGTTTCTGAAGAGTCTCCAAATACAGCCCTATAAAAGCGGCCTTGCTGTGAACTAGCATGGCATATATGGAGGCACAAGTTAAGCCCTACATCATCTCCTTCTTGATGGAGGGGGGGGGAGAGATCGGCTTTTGTGGGGAGGGGCAGCTTTCCCTTTCCAAAGGTGAGCCCTTAACAAAACTCCCGTGCAATAGCCCACATTCAATATGGAACAACACACAGAGATACGGAGAAAGAGGCACTGAGGAGCAATAATGCCACGTCCAGCCTTGCCCTCTGCCTCCTTCTGCCTTTGCAGCATCAGCCAATGCGTGTACAAAAATACATTCAATGACAGACACAGTCAGCCTCGTTTTTATTATCCGCTCCCTTACTGTAAACCCTGTTGCTGCTGACAAGGCCTTTTTTTGGCAGCAAAACCCTCATTTCCTTTAGCGCTGAACCCTTAAGAGGCTCATCCGTGTGCTCGGCCGCCTTTCATTCCCCCCTCCGTTCGATGGTACTCTCATTCCCCTGCTGCCTGCACAAATCCTCTCGTTCATCTCCTCCTCCTCCCCCCTCCACTAGTCTCCCTCTCTCTCTCTTTCTCTCTCTTCCCCGCCTCCTCTTTAGCCTGCTGCTATCTGATCTACGATATGTGATCTCTCGGATAAAACAACACACTTCCAAGCCACGCACGCACGCTCCATCTCTTCAACACACGGGTACTGCTACTGAACAGCGGCGGCGGCGGCGGCGAAAAATGCCGTTCTCCTAGCAGCAGGAGCTCCCCCCCTACTTGGCTTGTGCCTGACGATGTGGCCATGTCCCCCGCTCTGCTGCCTACCTCCTTTGCTCTTTCTCTGCCTGCTCTTCTTACCCTCGGGGCACCTCTGCCCCTCCGCCTGTAGCTGCATGGACTACCACACCATCGACTGCCGGGACCAAGGGCTTCCCCGAGTCCCCAGCCCGTTCCCGCTGGACGTGCGGAAACTTCTCATCGCCAACAACAACATCCAGGAGATCCCGGGAGACTTCTTCATCTTCTACAGCGACCTGGTCTACCTGGACTTCAGGAACAACTCCATCGCCACCCTGGAGGACGGCACCTTCAGCAGCTCCAGCAAGCTGGTCTACTTGGATTTGAGCTACAACAACTTGACACAGCTGGATGCCGGCATCTTCAAGTCGGCGGAGAAGTTGATCAAGCTGAGCCTGGGGAACAATAACCTGGCCGAGGTGGACGAGGCTGCTTTTGAGAGCCTGAAGCAGCTCCAGGTCTTGGAGCTGAACGACAACAACTTGCAGACGTTGAATGTGGCCACTTTTGAAGCGTTGCCCAACCTCCGGACCATCCGCTTGGAGGGCAACCCTTGGCTTTGCGATTGTGACTTTGCCAGTCTCTTCAGCTGGCTGGAGGCTAATGCGCCCAAGCTCCAGAAAGGTAAATCTTTTCCAAAGCTTCCCAGGGCATGCTGCCTGCCACCCAGCTTTGTCTTGTTTTGTCTGTCTTCCTGTCTGTGTACAGGCTGTTCTTCGCGGACAGATGGTCTCTTTCTTGGGTCTGTTGATTCCGTGAGAGCAAAATATATGCCGTCTAAGGCAGGTTGGCGGTGAGTTTCTCCACTGGCAGGAGGGAGGAGGGGGCTCCTCCTGCATGCAATTAAGAACTCCTAATAATGAGAGCTTCTTATGCTCTTTAACTACATAGGGAGACAGGGGGCCTTGTCAAATAGGATAACCCATAATAGAGTCTCTTGGAGGTTGGTTGTATACATAAATAAGGAGCACTCCTGCCGCCGCCACTCCCGCCACATGCAATAAGCCTTCTGAATACTGAATGGTTGTGACACTGTGCTGGGAATATTCACTTTATTTGTGCTACTTCAGTTCACGCATGGAACAGTGACATATTCGTTGTGATTCCCACCCACCCACCCCCCCAAAAACCCTCCAGCTTTTGTGGATAACATGGATTTTGCAAACGTTGCGAAGTTGTCTCGAGGCACTTCAATAGTTTCTGTGTATTTATCCATTTTTAATAATAATAATAATACTACCTTGCAATTGTGCATTCTTTTTGTCAGGGAAGGGCACATTAATTATCCAAGTCAAGTGTAAGTGGGGGGGGATGGGCTCCGTGAGTTGATAGAAACAGGGGGTGCACCACTGAATTGCTAGGCTGGGTGAAGTACCACAATTTCCTGACAACTAGAAGTTCCAAGTGCAATGGAGTGGTGTGGATAGTTTTTTTTTGGGGGGGGGGAACCACTTAATTTGTCACTGCATTTTTGCCTGAAGTGATATTAGAGGCAGGTTTGCTGCTCTAGTGAAAGAACTGTAAGAATTGGTGTGTGTGTGTGTAGTTCAGCAGTTTCCACATCTCTAGAACTACACCAGATCTTTCTGCCACTTTGTATCAGCTGATGGAGGACAAAGCCTTATGACACAGCAAGCCGGCCTCTCCCCAAGGCCATCAGAGAGCTTTTAACAAAGCACTGCCAGAGCATCTAGCATTGTGGCTCTCCCCACCTTTTCTGAAGCACCTGCTCCTATATAGACACTCGCCTCCCTTCAGTATGTTAAGATCTGCAATTAGGCCATGGACTCCAGTTCCCCCTGTAATGTTCCATGGGTGCTGGGTTCCCTTAGAGATGTAAGGAGGCAACTTTTTCCATTTTCCCCTGCATTCATCCATGCAGCACTGTTTCCCTTCTGCTGCAGTTCGTTTACAGCATAAAGCACCATTCATTTCAACATCTGCTGTGATGTAATTTACATAATTAATTATGTAAATTATACCGTCATGTTATTTCACCCTATACATTTCAGTGCAAAGGGAATGCAATGCAAAAACAGTGGTGTTGTGGGAGCATAATCAATAGTATTTCACCTGCAGACTGGAAGCAACAAAAGTGACTAGCATAGCTGCCAAGTTTTCCCTTTTCTTGCGAGGAAGCCTATTCAGCATAAGGGAATTTCCCTTTAAAAAGGGAGAACTTGGCAGCTATGGTGACTAGGTGTTGGGTTCATTATTGGTTTCCAAGGGTCAGTTAAATGAAACCTGGCAATTTCTGCTTCTGTTTCCACTTGAGGTGGAATTCCCCAATGTGACAAGCTCCAATTGTTTCTATAGTATACTATAGTATTTCTGTACTATTCTATGGGATATTCTTTTTTCCTGCAGGGATAGTTTCTGATTGCTGCTACCTCTCCCTAGGAGAATCCCATATCCCCATTCTTCCTTTTGGGAAGATTTCATGGATGTCTTTTAAAATTCAACCCTGAAAAAACACTTACCTTCTTCGCATATATTTCTATATACATTGAAAGTGTTAAGTCTGTCATTACAGCCCCACTGGAGGATTTGTAGAGCCTTGTCACAATGCTGGATTTATAAACTCAAGAGGCCAAGGAAAGCTTAGTAATTGTATGGGGTGTGAAGGGGAAGCTTCTGAGAGTAAAGGGTGGGGTGGTGGTGGCAAGGGGTTGGTGAGTGGAGCCACACACCACCCCCAAATGGTAGCGATTTTGGGTAATGCTACCACTACTGCCACCTGCAGCACTTTCTCAAAATTCTAAATTTGCCCACTGGTCCAAAATGTTAGGTACTCCCTGAAGTAGATCCACCCAAGCTGATGCGACGGAAGGCACACTGTCACCTGCCTGTCCCAGATGTTGAATGACAGTGGCCTGTGAGAGGGTTCTGGTTAGGGCTCGGGGAGAAATTCCATTCAGTTCACATTCACCGCACTTCCTAAGACATGATTCTCCGAATTTTGAAATGCAGTTCTCCAAAATAAATTCATAAAAGTGTGTATGTATAAAATGCATATATTAGTGGAAATAATGTACAAAAATGAATTATACGGAGGATAATTATTTTCCAAAAATGTGTACCGCGTGAATATTGCATACAAAAAAGATTTATATTGGGAGAAATTTGCACTGAAATGCTGGTGAATTTTCATGAGAACTTCTTTTTTTAAAATAATAATAATAATTAGAAACTGATGTGGAAATGTGGAGAAATGATCTTGAAATTGGAAAAAATGAGAAACTGATGGGAAAACCGGCATACTTGTCCATCCCTAGTGCAGATGCAATCTCCCATCATTATATTTTTGGTCACACACACTTTCTCCTCCTCATCTCCAGACTTCAGTGAAACTGGGAAGGTGACAGAAATGCCTTTCTGCATTCACTAGTGTCTCTTTGGTTCTTGCAAATTAGAAAATTACTGGATCTCCTGGGGCTGACATCTGTATGGGGCCTTTTAAAGGAAGGAAAATATGCTAATGAAATTGATAAGCCCCCCCCCCCAAAAAAACCCTTGCCAGTTCCACTGGAGGACAAAGACTGGTCTACAGTGAAACTGACAAAGTTTCTAATCTGCTGCAGATGGATGTCCCCATAGAAAAGAGGAAAAGGATAGCCAACATGACGTTCTTCAGGTTTTGTTAGCATCTTCATTGTATATTTAAGGCACATTCCAATAAGGCAGAATCAAAAAGCAGAAGACGACTTCCTGGTGACCATTTTAATATTGTCTCTTTATTATAAAGTTAAAAACCAGCATACTCTATTTAATACAACAGATCCAACAAGTGCAGTGGTACCTCGGGTTACAGACAGTTCAGGTTACAAACTCCGCTAACCCAGAAATAGTACCTCGGGTTAAGAACTTTGCTTCAGGATGAGAACAGAAATCGAGCAGCGGCAGCACAGTGGCAGCGGGAGGCCCCATTAGCTAAAGTGGTACCTCAGGTTAAGAACAGTTTCAGGTTAAGAACGGACCTCCAGAACGAATTAAGTTCTTAACCCGAGGTACCACTGTAATAACATGGTTAAAATGAAGTAGAATAAAATGGTAGGCAGGCAAAATTAAAAGTTAGTGAATTTTTAAAAAGATAGAAAGTGTGTAGAAGCGACTGACGTATTTTGTAAGCTGTCGCACAAAATATTGTGACTAATGCTCCATTCTAATATGAGAGAGACATCTTTTGGGACACATATCCTGCTGAGAAACCGCATGATAACATCACCCTAAATATATAAGCATATTTTATACAAAAATAGGAGGCAAGTGATAATAGATGACTTGGTGATGACTGGCCAGTTATAGGACTGTTTCCTGATATAAGTTGAAAATGGCCACCACATGGCTGCATAATCCATTGGTTTGGTTTTGCCTCTTGAAACTTGTAGTGAGCTAGTGAGTTTTTCACTGGCTATGCACAGAGCTTTTTTAAAAGCATGTGTGAAGAGAGAGAAAATCTGGAGCAATTTACCATCCTTATGCTATGGGTTGCTTTGCCACAACCAGCAGATATATAATGAGAGCTTTACAAGTTAAGTCAGCATTATAATAAACATATCATATTATAATAAACCAACATTGATAATAAACATAGGTTGGCATCAAAGTTAACTGGCTTACCTACGATCTCTGAGATTCTGTTTAGGACTTGCCTCCAGAATTTGTGGAATATGTCCCTCTGGTGGAACATCCCCTCCAGCTTAAGGGAGTGCATCTAGTCATATGAGCTAAGCAAACTGGGGTTTATTTTTAAAGTGGCTCAGGAGATTGGGACTACAGCCATTCCTTTCCTGTTGCATTTCTGATGACACTGCCCCAATCCTGCCCAAAAAACCCCCAACACAATTTGCTCAAGAAGGGAATAACAGACGTTTCAGTTGGGCTGATATTCACTGGGATTCTGGCAGGAGAGGAAAGGCTAACACCATATTTATGCACCATGGTCCTGATCCTGATGCTCCCTTGCATGCAACTTTCCAGACTTCTCTCATTGCCCCTTGGGACTCTTCCCAGGCCACCCCCAAAAGGCCATGCCTTCTATGCCAGGTCACTTCTCTCCTCCACACCCTTCCCAAGTGCTTCTGCCTGCCTGAAATCTCTCCCGGAACTGTAATAATGCCTCTTTATCAATGGACGATGAAAAGAGGTACAGTATATGAGAATGGAACCCCCCAACTTTTGTGTGGTTGAAATGTATAGCCTACCCTAAAAAAATAAGAGTCACGCTCACTGCTCTGCCCATTCCCCTCCCTGACCACACCCACCAGTTTGGCTCCATAAGCACCATTACTCATGTCTACATCATTTAAAAAATGATTTTTATAAAGACACATGGACACTTCTGAATGGAGCAGTTCAACTTTCAAAACTTGGAAGGCTCAGGGCAGATAAAACCACAGAGGACGGGGCTATCAGTGGCTACTATCCAGGGTGGCTATACTCTGCCTCCGTTGTCAAGAGGCATTTTGTATCTGAAAACCAGCCGCTGGGAACCTGCATGTTTAGTCCGCAGAGCAAACCAGATGGGATCTGGGGCTGTTGGACTCCGTCTCGTTCCCCTGTATCCAGCCCCGCCACACCTAAACCATCTATCTAACCTTACTATGTTTATCTGACCAAGCTTAAATGATTCCAGATTCCAGCAACGCAGTCTCAACTGGTAATGACGCAGTCTCAATTGGTAATGAGCCCTGCTGCTCAGCTAATATGTTTTGGAGCACTGTATTCGATCTTTGAGTTCTAGATTTTTCCTCCTTAGATATCAGTCTATCTCCTCTCATTCTTACCCTTGACAAACAGAACAACCACCACCATAACAACAACTCCAAGAACCATTCACATCCCAGTTACGTTTTGTTCCTTCTCGTTTTTGAAAACGGCAGACACACAAAGGTGTTGTCCTGTTTTCTAAATGTTCACAGCTCCTCTTTGTCAAAGAAATAGCTCTTAGGAAGTTTGTGCGGTGACCTGTGGGCTTCCCATTGGGGCATCTAGTTTGGCCACTGCGAGAACAGGATGTTGGACTAGAAAGGCCTCTGGCCTGATCCTGCAGCAGGTTTTTTCATACGCTACCAGAAACAGGAACCCCAATCACCTGTCTCTTCTCAGAAAGAACATTAGATTAAGTAATCTCTCTGGAATTAGTATTCCCTCGATACGTTGCTGTGAGGATCTCCCAATCCAAATTTTAACAGTGGGTGAGAATAAAAAAAGGACGAGTTTGAGGGTATTTCAAGGACACAGCAAATGTAGTTACATACACCTTAGCTTAATTCCACTTGGGGATAAGATTAATATGGCTCCTTGGCTGGATGCTAACACCTTTTTTTCTTTTTAAAGACTTCTTGGAATATGTTTTGAAGGGGGGTGCATATCCTTTCCAGTGTGAAACCATTTGCTCCTCTGTGTGCTCAGTTCCCCAAAGAAGAACAGCAGCTAAGAGCAGGATGTCTGGCAGAACTAAAAATGCCAGCAATCTGGTCTAGTTCGATTGTGTTTTAATACGGGATTTCCTGCCCCGCCCCCCCCCAGCCCCGGAGCTGGGGTGCCTTCCAATAGCCTTCATGCAGAACCAGGGAGTCATAACTGTGTGTTTGCTGGGAAGCAATGCTCTGTAGAGGAAAATGCTGTTATCCTTGCACAGAAGTTCACACTGGGTGGCTCCCCCACCCACCCACGTAGGGATGCATTAACTCCCCAGCCCAACACAGAACCAGGGAATCATTTTCTGGTTTGGTCCAAAATCCCAACTAGGATTCAGCTGCGAGTGGAATTTATCCAGCCAGGTTCAGAACCATAAATATGTGTTAACTGCTTCAGAGGATAATGATAACGAATAAGGTTTCAACCCAAATGCCTTTCCAGACCTTTGGCAGTGTTTTAAAAATAATGGATCTCTCATATATATATATGAGAATGCCCTCCCATCAGATGTCAAGGAAATAAGCAACTATCCTATTTTTAAAAGACATCTGAAGGCTGCCCTGTTCAGGAAAGTTTTTAATATTTAATGCTGTGTTGTTTTTAACACTCAATTGGGAGCCACCCAGAGTGGCTGGGGAAACTCAGCCAGAATAATAATTCTTTATTATTATTGTAAATAATAAATTATTATTATTATTATTATTATTATTATTATTATTATTATTATTATTTTAAAGATTAGCCCCCACTCTAAAGAATCTTTTATGTTTCCTTTTGGTGATGGTGTCCTAGCTTCATACTTTTAAGTGTAAAAAGAATGTTTAACGTTTGAATGCAGATACACCCATTATCCTCTACGAGCTGCATTTATTTACTAGGGTGAATGTGCCCTCCAAAATGCAGATACAGTCGTACCTTGGAAGACTTCCAAAATGTTTGGAAACCAAAGTGCGGCTTCTGATTGGCTGAAGGAAGCTCCTGCAGCCAATTGGAAGCCACAGAAGCCCTGTCAGATGTTTGACTTCTGAAAATAGTTTGCAAACCGGAACAGTCACTTCCGGGTTTGCAACGTTCGGAAGCCAGAACGTCCGAGAACTAAGCTGTTCGAAAACCAAGGTACGACTGTACTTGGTAAAACAACATACAAAATTGCATTATGTTACAGGCAATTGCCTTGCACGACTGTGTATATTAGACAAATATGCACCATATACAAGAATGTCTATCGGGAGAAATTCGCACCAAAATGCTGGTGAATTTTCACGAGGACCATAATAATAATAATAATTCGCAAATTAACTTATGTGTGAACATGGGGAACTGAATTTAAGATTATGGGGAAAATGAGAAACTGTGTGCAATCAAACTGTACAGATTTGCCCATCCTTAGTCTCCACTATGTGTGTTTTGTGTGTTGTGGAGCAAGGGCCTTGGCTAAGAGCAACCATTAGCATGGCACCCAAACAAGCCCTTCATTGGCGAAGTGTCTGAGGAGAGCCTTCATTTGATGGACTCAACTGTGGTGCTACGAGAGAGTCTCTCCCCTCCCTTACCTGGAAAGAAAATGTCTCCCAAGGCACTGTAAGGCAGCAGAGATGGGGGGGGGGAGAGATAAGCGAAAGAAGGTCAAGGATGAGAGAAAGGAGACACCGCTGCCACACTGCGAGGACTACTTAAACTCTAATTAAAAGTAATGTTAAAAATGCATCAGCCATTAGTAAACAAGGTCACTCTTGCAGCGACTCAAGACATTCCCATAAAAGGCTTTAAATGGTCACCTCTACAAACCACTTAAATAAATATGGCTGGGCTGAAGTGCTGGGCTTGCCCTTGGTAACTTATCTGCATCTTGCTAAACCAATTTCTTGGGTACAAGAACAGACCTGGCATGCCTGTGGGTCTGTGGCTGAAGATGGGAGGCTGGGGCGCCTGTCTCGCTGAGTATCCATATTGACTTTAATTGCATTACGAATTGCATTATTATTATTATTATTATTATTATTATTATTATTATTATTATTACCCCGCCCATCTGGCTGGGTTTCCCCCGCCACTCTGGGCGGCTTCCAACAAATACCAAAATACATTAAAATATCAGAGATTAAAAACTTCCCTAAACAGGGCTGCCTTTAGGTGTTTTCTAAATGTCAGGTAGTTGTTTATCTCCTTGACCTCCGATGAGAGGGCGTTCCACAGGGCGGGTGCCACTACCGAGAAGGCCCTCTGCCTGGTTCCCTGTAGCTTTGCTTCTTGCAGTGAGGGAACCGCCAGAAGGCCCTCGATGCTGGATCTCAGTGTCCGGGCTGAACAACGGGGGTGGAGACGCTCCTTCAGATATATAGGACCGAGGCCGTTTAGGACCGAGACCGAATTCTGTGAAATTGCAATTGCGCGTGAAGACCCCCAAAATAAAGACACAATAGACACAGATTTTAGTTTAAGGTTTTTTGCATTAATTTGGGCCACAACTTTATTGATTACAGCATGTGAGTGGTTGTTTGGCATTGGTTCCAGACTACCTGAATCTGCACGGTGGCAGGAACAGGACTGACACTGGGCACCACCATATGTCAGTAAGGGAAAGCATCTTGGGGAAGCGAGAAGCTGGCTTCGATCTCACAGCTCACCCCAGATGCTCCCAGGGGCTCTGGCCAGGGCCCTAGCCCCTTGACTGGGGTAGGACAAAAGCAAGGCGAGCCCCTGGATTCCTTTAACAGAATTCTCTAGCAGCAGCAATGGAGGGGCAGGCACAGCCAACCACGTCCCCTCCCCAAAACATTGAACCAAATGCCTAACCACCAACCTTACAAAGTTGTGACGATTTGCTACACGGTAGGCAAAAACCAAGTGGCACCAGCCAATCAGCCAAGTGGCAAAATTCCTACCGGGCCCCTGCTCCAAAACAGACAACCCCTAGACAGGCATAGCAAGGCCAAAAGAACAACCCTAAATATAGGGAGAGGAGGGCGGGTGAGCAGATTAAATAGCCCCATAGCAGCCAATAGCCATCCCAACCAGCCAAATTTCTGCCCCAGCAACAGAGGGGCAGCCAATGGGGAGTTGTGGCCAACCAAATGGTCCCTCCCCACAACAGGGAGGGAGTTTACGGTGATCTCACTGCAACACATGCTCTCCATGATGGAGGAAATGACTTGCAGAAAACAAATGGCTAAGTGGTCTTTCACGAGTACCTCCTGTAAGTAAATAAAGATCCCCACCCCATGGCGCCAGATATGGCCACTTAATCTTGCGGTGCAGCAAAGCCCTTGGTGACTTTCAGTTCATTGGTTAGCTTCTCCAAGGAAACAATATACAGAGTCTTTTTATACCACACGGTCAGCGTAAAGGTCGAGGTATCCTTCCAGTCCTCAGTTATAGCTGGATGGACTGTGAGTAGGAAGAATATGATCAAAGGTTTGAACTTTGTGGGTTTTTGAGTGGACATATATACCAAGACGCGGGACACGGGTGGCGCTGTGGGTTAAACCACAGAGCCTAGGGCTTGCCGATCAGAAGGTCGGCGGTTCAAATCCCCGCGACAGGGTGAGCTCCTGCTGCTTGGTCCCAGCTCCTGCCGACCTAGCAGTTCGAAAGCACATCAAAGTGCAAGTAGATAAATAGGAACCACTACGGCGGGAAGGTAAACGGCATTTCTGTGTGCTGCTCTGGTTCGCCAGAAGCGGCTTTGTCATGCTGGCCACATGACCTGGAAGCTGTACGCCAGCTCCCTCGGCCAATAACGCGAGATGAGCCCCGCAACCCCAGAGTCGGTCACGACTGGACCTAATGGTCAGGGGTCCCTTTACCTTTATATACCGAGAACTTTTCCAGGTGCCATAGGAAGTGCTGGTGGTCACACTGGTCCCAGCAGGTGCCATCTTGACAACCCTGGCTAAGGTATAGCCTGGACTGACACACTACGTTTGCACTATGTTTGGGAGCCCCCAAATCCAGCCTTCAATAAAACTCTCTCTCTCACACACACATGCTGCATTCTGAAAATGCACAAACCTCAAACACACCCACTAAAGAGGAGAAAGTCATGGTCCCCCCTCCCCCCAAGACATTCATCTGCTCCATTTAGCTGTCAAAGCACAGGTTCCTGGGTTGTCTTCTGTAGGCACTTAGTTTTGATGTGTGCTTTCCATGTTTCCTTGTTCAGGTAGCTGCAGGCGGGATTTGAGAGCCACTTCATCTCCCGCTCAAGAGTTCAGGTCTTTATTGCTACATAGCCAAATATATCCCAGATGGTGGGGCTGGCGGGGAGTGGGGTGGATAGTCACTGCAGGCAAAACTACAGCCATGAAAGCACTAAGCAGGATGCATTTTGTTTGTGAACTGCAAGCAGGGGCCCCCCGGTTTGTGCAGAAATGGCTACAGATCAAATGGATTGAAGCATTTGGGATGTTTTTAGGAAGGGTGAGTAAGGGCTTGTCCACACTTCCTTGTGGACTCAATCGGGGCAGGTGGCAATTTGGGTTTTCTCCGGAATGGCATTTGCTCAATTTATCACTCAAGAGCAGGTTTTCTTTGAGAAAGGAGAGGGGCAAGGGGAAAATGGCTCAGACCATGAGACATACAATAGTGTGGACAAGCCCTTAAGAGGCAACATGATAGAAGTTTATAAAATTATGCATGGCAAGGAGAGTGGGGCTAGAGAAATGTTTTTCTCCCTCTCTCATAGCACTGGAGCTCATGGACATTATAGAATAGAGTCATAGTATCATAGAATTGTAGAGTTGGAAGGGACCACGAGGGTCAGGGCCGGCTCTAGGTAGAGTCCTGGTGGCGCGGGGCACCAGGACGCCGGGCCAGTAGGCAGGGCGTTGCGCGGCAAGCCATGCTGCGCTCTGCGAGGGTGGGGGCGCCGGAGCGATCTCCGTCCCTCAGCGCCAGGGCGTGTGACCTGCTCAAGACTGCCCTGACGAGGGTCATCTACCTCAACCCCATGCAATGTAGGAATCTTTTGCTCAATGTGGGGCTCGAACTCACGACCCTGAGATGAAGAGCTGAATGCTCATCCAAGCTGAATGTTGGAAGAGTCAGGATAGTGTTTAATTTGTTCTTTATTTCAGAAAGAAAATACACAACTTGATTTTTTTTTTTAAAAAAAACCACCTCAAAGTGGTTTTTCAAAAAGATAAAAAGAGAAAACCAGGGTTTTTTTCTTTTGCAACAGTACTTTAAAACATGCAGAAGTTAAAATACTAAAACATGCAGCATATAAACTACAGAACTCGCTTCCACAGGAGGCAGTGATGGCCACCAACCCAGATTGGCTTGAAAGCATAATAATAATAATAATAATAATAATAATAATAATAATAATATATTTATTTATACCCCACCCATCTGGCTGGGTTTCCCCAGTCACTCTGGGCGGCTTCCAACAGAAAAATGAAATAAAATAATCTATTAAACATTAAAAGCCTCCCTAAACAGGGCTGCCTTCAGATGTCTTCTAAAAATCTGTTAGCTGTTTTTCTCTTTGATCTCTGATGGGAGGGCGTTCCACAGGGCGGGCGCCACCACCGAGAAGGCCGAGAAGGCATAGCTGTCAAGTTCTCCCTTTTTTAAAAGGGAAATTCCCTTATGCTGAATAGGCTTCCTTGCGAGAAAAGGGAAAACTTGACAGCTATTCTTGAAAGAGGATTAGGCAAATTGAGAGGGTTGCCAGTGGCTGTTCTTCAGCTCCTTTTTAAAAAGCTCCTCAGTTAGAACAATGAAGAGTGAAATCTTGCTTTATTTTTAAAGGGAAACACCACTGCTCTGAGTAGAGCATCTGATTTGAAAGCAGAAGGTCCCAGGTTCCATCCTCGACATCTCCAAGTAGGGCTGAGAGAGCCCCCTTTCTGAAATCCCAGAAAGCTGCTGCCAGCTAGATGGAGCAAAGGTCTGACTCAGTAGAAGGCTGCTTCTGAAATCCCCATGTTTCTCAGTTCCCTGGGCTCCAATGCCTTCAGCAGAAATGCAGGAGGCGGCAATGTGGGGTTTTCATGGAGGCAGCACTTTGTGGAAGGCTCAGCCAGACTCAGTGAGCAGATCACACGCAATTCCTGCCCCTTATACAGAAGTAGAGATGAATGGTCTTTCCCACCACCACCAGTTCCAGGCTTATCCTTCCTTTCACTTGCTTTGCTCTGCTTTCCGTTCCTCATACATTTCAGTTTCACTAGAAAGACAATTCAGGAATGTGAAGGAAGTGTGCTTTGCGCATGCCCCTTCTCCCTTTTCCTTCTTCTGAAGAAACCCCGTTCTTTATACGACAGGAATTTGCACTTCCAATCTTAGCCATTGCCAATTAAAGTTCAAGCTGAGTTGGTGCCCTCCAGGTTTTCTGAGGCACTGCCTTTTTGGTGCCGAAAACCCTCCTGTAAACGAACACACAAGTGGCGAGAGCGTTACAGATAGGTCACTTCTGTTATTTTGGTCCTGGGTCGCACATTATCTAATGATTTCAGCCCAGAGGGCACAGCCGCATGCTTGTGCTGTGCAAATCTCCTCCCCTCACTTTTTTTGCGGCCTTGTTTGAAGGACGCTGAACACTGTGTCGCCCACCCAATGCTGGCAGGGCTGTGTGTAGCTTCCAAAACTACCTTTTGGAAGGCTGTGGTGTTCTGTGGCTCGCAGAGCTAGTAGAAGCTTTGGTGAGGCCCTGGGACAAGATGGTGGTCATGTGTTTCCATCACTGTGAGGCGACACATGACCCTGCTGTCACGGTCCATATAGTCAGCTGTTCCATCCCTATTTAGAAGTGTTGTTTGTGCATTCTCCTAATGCAAGGGCCATAGAATCGTAGAACTGTAGAGTTGGAAGGGACCCTGAGGACCATCTAGTCCAGCCCCTTGCAGTGCAGGAATTACAGCTGAAGAATCCAACTTCAGACCCCGCCCCCAAGTGTTCCCAGAATCACAGAAGCCGTCTCGGTTTCTGATTTGGTTCTGGAAGCTCCTCCTTTTGGATGCCCCTATTTCTACTGAAGAAATGTTGGAGGGTATGGGATAGGACATCCTTCTTTTCACTGGAGAAATGTTGGAGGGGATAGAATAAGATGTCCCTATTTTCATTGGAGGGGATGGAATAGGATGTCCTATTTACACCTGAGAAATGGAGGGTATGGTAATAGGATGTCCCTATTTTCATGGGGGGGGGGATAATAATAGGATGTCCCTATTTTCACCAGAGAAATATTGGAGGGGATGCAACTTCTCTTTAAAAATCTTCAATGAAGGAGATTTTAGTACATTCCAGTGTCAAATGCAATTCTCCAGGCCTCACTCTCTGGCCATTGGGACTCTACCTGGGCACCACCCTCTCTGGAGCCCCGCCCTCTCTTCCCAGGCTC